>NC_090646.1:305117170-305417170 GCF_040937935.1 Hyperolius riggenbachi | reverse complement strand
AAACACCTGCTACCTACAGTACAATATGATGGTGGTTCCATCATGCTGTGGGGCTGTGCGGCCAGTGCAGGGACTGGGAATCTTGCCAAAGTTGAGGGATGCATGGATTTCCCTCAGTATCAGCAGATTCTGGAGACCAATGTCCAGGAATCAGTGACAAAGCTGAAGCTGCGCCGGGGCTGGATCTTTCAACCCGATAACGGCCCTAAAACCTGCTCAAAATCCACTAAGGCATTCATGCAGAGGAACAAGTACATTGTTCTGGAATGGCCATCTCAGTCTCCAGACCTGAATATAATTGAAAATCTGTGATGTGAGTGTAACGATTGGTGTCAGCACACAGAGAGAATCTGATTGTTGATGATCTGCAGAATCATCAACAATACAGATGTATACTTGATTATGGAAGATCTGCAGAATCACCAATAATACAAGTATGACTAACCTCTGGACACCTAATAAGTAAAAGTGTTTGATGAACTGTAGGCTATCTCCCGAGAAGCGGGAGATATAAGCAGCTAGGCCAAGAACCACCTGAAGGGCAGGTGGCCCTGGGCAGTGCAGAAACTATCTCCTTGATAGTGAGGACCTGGCAACCAGGGATAATAATAATCAGATGGTAGACTGTACTGCAGCCAGGGGACTCCAGAGGAAGAGGCCACTGGCTGCTAACAGGCCGGACTCTCTGAGGAGCGGGAGTCCTGATTGCAGCTGACACCTGGTGTAATGTTGTCACTGCTAGTACAGATAGACTGAGAACTCAGGGAGAGTGACAGTCTGGGAGGTCGGGCAGGCCAGGTCGGCAACACACGAGCAGATGAGGTACAGAGACAGAAGACTGATTCGGTAACCGGGTACAGGCAGGGTCTAGCAACAGGTAGGCAGATATGCAGAGGTACCGAATCAGAAAGCAAGAGAAAGGTCGACAGAGCAAATAGTCATAACATATAAATATAACAAAGTCCTAACCTGGGGCGTGAGGTCCTTGGTCTCGACACCCGGGAACTAGTCTAGAGTATAACACAGCAATGACACAGTATCCCTAAGCTTGGGTGTGGGGTCCTTGGTCACAACACCCTGGAACTGGTCTAAAGTATAACACAGCAATGACACAGTATCCCTAAGCTTGGGTGTGAGGTCCTTGGTCACAACACCCTGGAACTGGTCTAAAGTATAACACAGCAATGAGACAGTATCCCTAAGCTTGGGTGTGAGGTCCTTGGTCACAACACCCTGGAACTAGTCTAAAGTATAACACAGCAATGACACAGTATCCCTAAGCTTGGGTGTGAGGTCCTTGGTCACAACACCCTGGAACTGGTCTAACATATAACACAAGCCTAATCTGGCTAAGTGTGAATTCCCAGGCCCTCCTGGTTCTAACACACTGTGGGATCTGACTGGTCTAAGTGCTCACACATCAGTATTCGCAACGGCAGACAACCAGCAACTGACAGGCAAGATGTATATATAGTGCAGCGCTCCTCAGCGCCGCACAGCACCACTCAGCCAATCACCCACTGTGCTGGGATCAGCTGATCGTCCTGATCAGCTGATCCCTCTCCTACTGGCATAAAGGTCCTGCCTCCTAGCGCACGCGCGCGCGTAGCTCTCCATCTGTGTGCACTACTAGGCTCAGACAAACCAGACGCATGCTGCTGTGCGGAAACCGCCGGTCTGAACGCGGAGACAGCCGCCCCGCTGCCAGACCGCGCGGCGGTGTCTCCGCAATCCATTACAGTGAGTTAAAGAAAGCTGTCCATGCTCAGAAGCCATCAAACCTGAATGAACTAGAGATTTGTAAAGAGGTATGGTCCAAAATACCTTCAACCAGAATCCAGACTCTCATTGAAACCTACAGGAAGCATTTAGAGGTTGTAATTTCTGCAAAAGGAGCATATACTAAATATTGATTTCATTTCTTTTTTGTGGTGCCCAAATTTATGCACCTGCCTAATTTTGTTTAAACAATTATTGCACACTTCCTGTAAATCCAATAAACTTAATTTCACATCTCAGATATCACTGTACTAGTAGACCCAAGCCAGTTTAAAAACGGGCTGTAGGTCTTTTTACGGCCGCCGCCAGTGCGCATGCGTGCGCACGCACGCAACCGCTGCGCACTTAGCGCGCACCTTCTCCCGCCGTGCGCCCACCCACCTCGCCCGCCCGCACCCGCCCACCAAGCTCCCTGGTCCCAGCTGTCTGTTACTGCGCACATGCACGGTAACAAAAAACCTGGGACACAGGGACAGCTGCTGGACGCAGAGACACTTAGGTTTTATTAGGTAGGATGTGTCTCCTATATGATATATTTAACTGACATTTTTTATCGTAACAACCAACGATTTATACAGGAAAATCATGACGATTAACAACGTTGCCCAAACTTTCGCATCCCACTGTATTTTTCCTAAACCAAGACCTCTGACTGTGCTGGTGGGAAGTCTGGATTATGGCCCACTGAGGTCAGAGCAGAAACTCCCCCTGCCTATGCCATTCTTTTATTATTTGAAGTATTATGCGTAAAGAGGGTTTGATCAGTGGATGGTCTACAGAGGCCAGGACCAGGGCTGCTCATCAGGATTCCGGATATCCGGGAAAACCCGGATATCCTAACTTTTTCAGCTATCCGACCAGATTCGGATTCCAGATACCTGGGCCCAAATCCGTATAGCAACCCGCGGATATTTGGTCGCATGCCCGGATATCCACGGATATCATGCGGGTATCCGGATCCGGGTACTGTTACCATGGAGATGACGTCCATGACGTCATAGCCAATCAGAGGGCTCCCAGCCTAAGCCCAAGCAACCAATCACAGAGGGGAATATTGGCCAGTCCCTCCTGTATATAAGAATGGGGGCCATGATGAGAATCTCGTCCTTGCTTTGTGACTGCCACTGAGAGACAACTCCAGTGTGTTTGGCTAAAGCAAGTGCATTATCAAAGTGATAAACCCAGCTTTTTTACACATAAACACCTTCACTACACTTGTTATACTGTGTTGTAGTTAGCTAGTCTGTCTAATGTGTTAGTGTCAGTCAGTCAGACTGTGAGCTGCAGCAGCTGCCTGCTAGTTAGGTCCTGTGTCTGTGTCTGTGTGTGCTGCACAGTCCAGGCCTTCTGCTGCTGGCTGGCCTGCTATTAGCCTTAGCTAGCTAGTAGTTACAGTATAGGTAGGTAGGATTACTGTGTAGTTACTGCAGTGCTAGTAGTTACTAGTTGTTAGAGTAGTACTGTGTTAGCTACTACAGATTATTACAGTGCTGCTGTGCTGCTGACTGAGCAGTGTCAGTGTGTCTTGTTGTACTCTGCTGTCTGTCACTCCGTGCTGATTCACAGTCCAAGCCCGCTAATAAAGTACAAGTACCCATACCTCCCAACATTTTTGAACTTCACAAACCGGGACACAGGCCACACCCCCAAACCACACCCCCAACATCCCTAGTCACGCCCACCTTAAAGAAAATATTTGTATCTTATTAATTAAATTTACTTCCGACAGGGGGGGGGGGGAGGGGGGCGTGAGGATGCCCGTGGGTGGGGAGGAGGGGAGAGAAAAACCTGATCGAGGTACCAGCCGCGGGGGATCCCGTATGCTATTTGGGATGGGTGGCCGCTATTTCTCCCTCCCTCCTAATGTGCCCCCCAGTGTCCCCCCTGCACCCTGCAGAGATAAATGCGCAGCAGTAGAGCGGGCTGTCATTAATCTTACCATTGCCTCTCCGACTACCGGGATCTCGTCTGGTCTTCTAGGCTTCCGGCTTCCTGTGATGTCACAGGAAGCCGGAAGCCTAGAAGAGCCAGATGCCGGTAGTCGGAGAGGCAATGGTAAGATTAATGACAGCTCGCTCCACTGCTGCGCATTTATCTCTGCAGGGGGGACACTGGGGGGCACATTAGGAGGGAGGGAGGGAGGGAGGGAGAAATAGCAGCCACCCATCCCAAATAGCATACGGCATCCCCCGCGGCTGGTGCCTCGATCAGGTTTTTTCCCCCCTTGCCCAGCGGCCGGGACACAATGGGGGGTAGCGCGGGATGGCGGGAGGGGCCCCCCAAATTGGGACCGTCCCGATGAAAGCGGGATGGTTGGGGCCACTGCAAATACCCCACACATCATCTGTGACATCAACACATTATCTTGTACTATGTCTTTCACTGGCAGCCGGGGGAGGGGCAGCAAGGCCAAGAGGAGAGGGAGCAACATCGCGGCATCCGTCAGCAGTTCTGCCGCATCAGTCTCCATTCCGCCGCTACCCACTGGCGATCCAGCTGTTAGGGGGAGTCGCTGCAGAGACGCAGCAGCGTGTAGCGGGCATTTTCAAGCAGGGTCAGCGGCGCAAATTGGAGGAAAAAGACGCCACTCCTGTGATGCAGCTGATGGTGGATGACGAGCAGGCCACCACCAGCCGTACAAAAAACATTCTGGATGTAATGGGCTTTGTGGAAGAGTCCCAAACCTGAGGTGGTGACAGTAATTGTTGCCCCCCCAGTCCGTCCTCCATGATGTGTCAGCAGAAGAGGAGTTTGGGGCAGGCTCATCATCCCAGCAGTTGTTCGAGGAGGGGGAGTTTGATGTTGATGATGAGGAGGTGAAGGACCCGGACTACCATACACAGGAGGGGTTTGTCAGCTCTGACTCTGAGGATGATTCAGTGGTTCTGGCACGGAGGATCAGCATTGCAGGGATTGGCAGGAGCAGCAGTGGGCATGGAATGTGTGACCCACAGCCTGCTGCTTCATCTGCCACTACTACCACCAGCCGCACCACTCAACCCCAGGCCTCACCCCCAACCACCACTGGGAAAAAAGCAGCAGCAGCATCCCATTCTGAGCGACGTAAGGGCAAACTGCAATCCTCAATATGGCAGTTTTTTCATCTGCCCTCACTAGAAAGCAAGTTTGTAACTTGTAATGTGTGCCATGTGAAGATGAGCAGAGGGTCTAACCCCTCCAACTATGGCACCTCCAGCTTCATAAACCATCTGGCCAATAAACACCAACCTGAGCATGAGGAATTCAAGAGGCTGAAGGAAGCTGGCGCTGGCCCTTGCAGTGGTCAGAGCACCATAACCCCCTTTGCCACTCCTGCCGACACTGAGGCCTGTTCAGGCAGCTAGTCCTCTTCAGTGGTTTCCTCTGCTCCCTCCTCGGCTTCCTGTGCAAGCCAAAAACGCCACCAGACCCTGCTGAGCGAGTCCTTCATGGTCAGGGCTCAGCCTCCCGGCAGCCATCGCATACGCCAGCTGAATGGCTTGCTTACACGGGCCATGTCCTCCCAGCTCCTCCCGTACTCGTTTGTGCAGGACAGGAGCCAGACGCGTGCTCTCTTGCAGTGCGCTGCGCCAGATTGGCCAATCCTCAGCCGGCACTACTTCGGCCATCCCAGCACTGCACCAGTTTGTGAAGGCCGACGTGGAGCGTGGGCTGGATCATGCAGTGGGTGAGCGGGTCCATGTGACCATGGACTCCGGGAGCAGCAGGTTTGGGACAGGCCGCTCCGCTATCTGTCCTTCATGGCGCACTGGGTCAGTTTGGTGGAAGGGGGTGAGGAGGGGACAGCATCATCATCACCCCAGTGGATGGTGCCACCCCGCAGCAGGGTCAGGGGAAGTGCAGCAGGTTCCAGCTCTGATCCGGTTCCATCCTCCGGCAAACCCGCCGCCAAACACCCCCCCCCCCCTCAGCAGCAGCGTGAAGGCCCGCCACTACCAAGCGCTGCTGCAGATGGTCACCCTGGGGAAGAACAATTGCATACAATGAACAGAGGCACCAAAAGTATAAGATTAGATTAAATGAGCTTAAAAACCAACTTAAATGGCAAAATTGAAGGAGGAAGTGGTGGTCTTACCTCCCTCAAGCAGACACGACAACGACTGCGATTCAGACAGTCAAACACATTTATTAGGAACTCCGAAAAGAAATGCAATGCATTTCGCAGGTTCAACCCCGCTTCATTAGGCAATATAGGGAGGAGTATCAAACTGAAAATGCCAGAGACCAAAGTATGAATGCACTCGTAAAATCATAAATGTGTTATTATATAATATTCAAAAATAGTGATTTCAATATAATAAACTGAGTTCAAATGCAAAACTATGGATAAAATATATAAGGTAAGCCCATGATTTAATTAATTTCAAAATAAATGTATCTTGGAAAAACACATATACATAGCCCAACATGGTAATGCATATGGTTCCTTCAATTAACTCAATAAATTGAGTTCAAATGCAAAACTATGGATTTTGTATATTCAGTATGTCAATAATAAAACAAATCTCAGA
The DNA here is from genome assembly GCF_040937935.1 of Hyperolius riggenbachi. Lineage (NCBI taxonomy): Eukaryota > Metazoa > Chordata > Amphibia > Anura > Hyperoliidae > Hyperolius > Hyperolius riggenbachi. The sequence continues at coordinate 305,410,880 of NC_090646.1, read as the reverse complement.
ACAAATGTATCTCGGAACAACCCATAGCCAAACATGGCAATGCAGAGAAATTGCAGCAAATGAGTGATTGTTTTAACTGATCTAATGCAACATCCATGTGCTGCATATGGATTGAGGTAGTAGGTGTTTAGTAGTAAATAATAGTGTATTCAGTATCAGGTATTTGTCCTGGATAAGGAGTGACTAAACAAAAAGTAATAAAGGTTTTGCTGGTATCACTCTAAGGATGTGTAAAGTATAATTATACAAACTAGGAGTCAAGATTCCAAAAGATGTAGCAAAGTGACTTACCAATCTGCACAAGGATTCAAATTAAGCGCCCCTGTAATGAAAGAGCAAGCCATAGCAGTTTAAATAGGTGTTGGGTGAGTATGGGCCAATCAGGGACTGCCATGTGGACAGTGTGGACAGGCCAGTGATGTAACCAGTGATGTAATGCTGGGCGGGGAAGGAAGAGGGGGGGAAAAAAAAAGGGGGAATTGTGTTTGAAAAATTCTTAACTGAGGAATGGTAACCTCAGTGGTAAGCATGACCAGATCTGGTAATATAGTACTAAGGTCGGGGCTTCATTGCCTAATGTAGAAATAGACACAACAACAACATTTGCATAGATCATCCAATAAATATCCAATAAAAATTATATATAAGATAAAAAATATAAAAAGATATAAAATTAATTGATACATATATAAAATGAATAGTTACCTAAATTAGGAAAGAATACCTAAAAAGAAGAAAAATGGGAGGGGGGGAGGGAAAGGAAGGGGATTTTAGGGGGGAAGGGGGGGAACAAGAAGGGGGAGGAGAGGAGGGGGGGAGGGTTTGGGAAATAAGGGAGTTGTTGACTGTCAACAGCTGTTTGGAATGACAATTTAGTATAAAGCCAATTATATGAACAAATTATATACAGTGCAATGAACAAATTATATACAGTGCATATCATATAACATCATATAAAAATTATAAAAATGTAAATATAAAATATAGAAAGAATTAAGAGAGAGGACTAGTTAAAAAGTCTTAACAGAATGTGGATAGTAATAATTCAATAGATTTTTTCTAAAACTTCATTGAGACCCTTAGGAACTAGCGTCCTGAGGGTTTATATAATAACACATTTATGATTGTACGAGTGTATTCATACTTTGGTCTCTGGCATTTTCAGTTTGATACTCCTCCCTATATTGCCTGATGAAGCGGGGTTGAACCTGTGAAACGCGTTGCATTTCTTTTTGGAGTTCCTAATAAATGTGTTTGACTGTCTGAATCACAGTCGTTGTCGTGTCTGCTTGAGGGAGGTAAGACCACCACTTCCTCCTTTAATTTTGCCATTTAAGTTGGTTTTTAAACTCATTTAATCTAATCTTATACTTTTGGCGCCTCTGTTCATTGTATACAATTTTGAGTCCACCCTTGGTGGAGGGTTGCTATCCTTTCTTCCTGTCTACAGAGAGCGACTTCTTAATCCTGAGTGGGGTCAGGACAATCTCCCCACCTGCCTTTACAGTGGTTGCCTGCTGGTGACCCTAACTTGTGAGTATCTAGCAATACAAACTTATTGCCACCTTGTCCAGTGCGAATTACACTATTAGGGCTCTTGGTGTTCCCTTTTTTGATCTCTTTGCAAGTTTACTGGGGAAGAACAAGTTTACAGCAGACCACGTCCTGGCCAAGCTCCGAGAGCAAGAGAGGAGTTGGCTGACCCCCAGAGGCCTCAGAGTCGGAGAGGTGGTGTCCGACAATGGGGCAAACCTGGTTGCCGCCATCCACCGGGGAAACCTCACCCACATCCCCTGTCTGGCCCACGTCCTGAACCTGGTGGTGCAGAAATTCCTGCGCACCTACCAGGGGATGGACACTTTTGGGAGCAGCGAGGAAAACCGTGGGTCATTTTCGCCACTCGGGTGGTGCCACAGCGTCCTTGGAAGCCGTGCAGCTGGAGTTGAACCTCCCACGGCACCGGATCATTATAGACGTTCCAACAAGCTGGAATTCCACCCTGGCAATGTGTGAACGTCTGGTTGAACAGAGGCGGTTTGTCAACCGCTACCTGGACAAAGCCCCCATGGAGGCCAACTTGTCCGGGACCGGCACCGCTCACCTCCCAGACATCATCCGCCCTGCTGAGTGGGGAAAAATACAGCTGGTGTGCTTGGTGCTGGCACCCTTCCTGGAGGCCACCAACATGGTCAGCCGGAACCATGCGTCGCTGTGTGAGTGGGTGACCATGGTGTGCATGCTGGACAAGGCCCTCGATGCTCTGCTGGAAGTGGGAGAGGCAGCCTTGATCCAGCAGGAGCAGCAGCAGCAACCTTCACAGTCCACCTCTGTGCAGCAGGAGGAGGAGTTTGAGGACTTGGTGGTCCTTGACCTTGAAGAGGAGGGGGCACAGCGGAGTGCAGCTGCAGTGGTGCGGAGGTGGAGAGAGCAGGAGGAGGCTCAGGAGTCAGAGGAGGAGGACAGCACTGGAGGTGATGAAGATGAGTATGTGTCAGCAGAGATGGCAGCCCTCTTCCCCATGGCAGCGCACATGCTGCAGTGCCGGCGTAGTTACCCAAGGGTCAAGCAGATGCGTGCTCGGGAGGAAATCTGGATCACCCTGACGCTGGACCCACGGCTGAAGGGAAAGCTGGCTCAGTTCCTGCCTGTAAGAGGAGACCCTGTGCGCTGAATGAAGGACATGCAGCGGATTCTGGTTCGGCGCTAGGAGGAAGCCTTCCCCCAGACTCCCCCCCTCCCCCGCTGTCACAGTCCAGTCAGCACAGCAGCAGGTGCCTGCATCCAGCAGCAGCAGGCGCCCAACAAACCTGCTGACTCTGACAAAGGCGCTCTACGCCAAGCCAGTACCGCTACCGACTGAGGAGGTGCCTGCAGCAGCATCCGGCTATCGAAGCCAGAACCAGCACCTGACCCAGATGGTGGCCGACTACATGGGGTCCTACAGCGGCCTTGACACCGACAACCCTGTGGACCCCTTGGATTACTGGGTCAAGCACCAGGATATCTGGAGCAAGCTGGCGCAGTACGCTCTGGAAGTGCTGTCCTGCACGCCTTCCAGCGTGCTGTGAGAAAGGTGCTTCAGTGCGGCCGGTGGCGTGGTCCCCGAGAAGCACTCTTGTCTGTCTCCCCCCCCCCGGTCTGTGGACAGACTGACTTTTTTAAAAATTAACCAGGCTTGGGCGGTTGGTGAGTTCTGGGCCCCTGTTGTTGGCAAGAGGGGGAAATGAAGTGGCTGAGTGGGAATCCCTATGCCTGCCTCACCACCCTTTACCACCACAACCTCCTGGCTCCATCTTCATTAAGCCAGGTTAAATTTTTTTTTTACAGCCGTGGTACCAACACTAGGTGCCATAGCGATTCTCTGAACACAATAGCTGTGTAATTTTTTTTTTGGAGGTGTCTGTGCTGTCCAAGTTATGGGGAGGCCCCAACTGCGGCAGTACGACCACATTATAGAACCTCTTCTTTTTTGAATGTTTTACCTGTGCCGTGGTACCAACACTAGGTGCCATAGAGATTCACTGAACACAATAGCTGTAATTTTTTTGGAGGTGTCTGTGCTCTCCAAGTTGTGGGGAGGCCCTAACTGCGGCAGTACGACCGCTTCCTGGAACCTAGTCCTGATGTTAATTGACAGACTTTTTTGGGGGGGAGGGGGGGGTTTCAGTCCCCACATCATCAATTAGTGTTCCCCTTTACAAAATAATGATGCTACATGCCTCATTTACCCTAAAAAATGTTTTTAAAGCAATGTAAAGGCCACTTCCGGTTTTCTATCCGGATATCCAAATCCGTCTGATATTGTGGTCGGATATCCGATTCTAATCGGAAAATTTTGAACTCGGATATCCGAACCGGATCGGATATAGGGGTATCCGGATCCGAATTGAATCTAGATATTGAAAAGTGGTATCTGAGCAGCACTGGCCAGGACCTTTGCTACATTAACTGTAATCCAGGAGAACAGGAGTTTGACATTAAATTGCGAAGTCTCCAATCTTACCCAGGGCTTCCTTTTCTCATTAATCCTCTATTCTAAAATCCCTCTATTCTAAAATCCTAGCTAGGTGAATACCCTTTAGTATCTTCGTAAATCTGGGGCAGGATATTCTCCTTCTAGATCTTGCCCAGATAAAACTTTGGAACATCCTATCACATTCAGTGAACCATGCACTGGGAAGGGTCAATGGCACACACTGCTCAAAACAACTTTCAAATGACCTGAAAACAAAGATTGTTCACTATCATGGTTTAAGAGAAGGATACAGAAAGCAGTCTCTGAAATTTCAGCTGTCTGTTTCCACAGTTGAGGAAATGGAAGACCACAGGCTCAGTTCAAGTTAAGGCTCGAAGTGGCAGACCAAGAAAAATCTTGGATAGACAGAAGCGAGGAATGGTGAGAACAGTCAGAGTCAACCCACAGACCAGCACCAAAGACCTACAACATCATCATGCTGCAAATGGAGTCACACTGCATCGTTCAACCATTCGGCGCACTTTACACAAGAAGATGCTGTATTCGAGAGTGGGCAGAGGAAGCATTTTCTCTGCTCACAGCACAAACAGAGCCGCTTGAGGTATGCTAAAGCACATTTGGACAAGCCAGATTCATTTTGGAATAGGGTGCTGTGGACTGCTGAAACTTCAAGAAAAACACCTGCTATCTACAGTAAAATATGGTGGTGGTTCCATCATGCTGTGGGGCTGTGTGGCCAATGCAGGGACAGGGAATCTTGTCACAGTTGAGGGACGCATGGATTCCACTCAATATCAGCAGATTCTGGAGACCAATGTCCAGTAATCAGTGAAAACGCTGAAGCTGTGCCGGGGCTGGATCTTTCAACAAGACAACGACTCTAAACACTGCTCAAAATCTACTAAGGCATTCATGCAGAGGAACAAGTGCAATGTTCTAGAATGGCAATCTTAGTCCCCAGACCTGAATATAATTGAAAATCTGTGATGTGAGTTAAAGAGAGCTGTCCATGCTCGGAAGCCATCAAACCTGAATGAACTAGAGAGGTTTTGTAAAGGGGAACGGTCCAGCATACCTTCAACCGGAATCCACACTCATTGGAACCTACAGGAAACATTTAGAGGCTGTAATTTCTGCAAAGGACAATCTACAACGATTTATACAGGACAATTTTAGAATCCCACTGTACGTCAGCAAATAAGTAAATATCTGACCAAAAATTTGACCCTTTATAAAAACAAACTGACCATTTTCTTCATTCTTTCTTTTTCAATATGATTAAAAAGACAAAGTCTATAAATGCATGTGGCAACTTTCTTAGCTTTCCTAATTAGAGAGTTGGCTAAATAATACCATTTGTCAAACAGGTAAAGAGGCAAACTTGGCAAATTATCTGCATGGAAATGCATTTCCTGTAGGAACACAATTTGGGATTTTTTTTTTTTGGTTTCAATCTTTTTTATTGAAATCATTTTTTAAAAAAAAGGACGAACAGTATTACAACATAACTGTGCATAAACAGTGGATACAGTTACAGCGATATTAAAAGATAAATAACATGTTTCAATTCAGATACACATATAGGAACTAGAAATGTTTTACATTACCAATCATTATTGTCGAACCCTTTGGAAAGGGAAGAGATTGCGAATCACAGTGACTGAGCATTGGATCCATTAATATTACTTTGGGAATTACCAGAAATTATAGTAATGAGACATAACAGGAAGTAATTATTGGAAAGCTGTTATAAAGGAAGTCTGCCATCCGTCTTTAACCCTAACAGGGCCGGATGAAGATCATCCTACATTGGTTAATTCGGTACCCTTAGATATGGGACCTGTCCTCCAGCGAGGTCAGGCTGGGCTACTATTTAGAGAAAACGTAGTTTACGTTTAATTAGGTACTTACTGCAGGGGTAAGTCCAAAGGGTGAAAAGAGAAATATCTCTACACGAAAAACAGATATTGAAGAAGAAGAGGTAGGTTAAGAATATAATCAAGAGTAAAGAAGAGGTTGAAAGTATAGGTAAGTAAGGGTTCAGAAGAATATGAAAAAGAAGCAGGAAAGTCTAGAGGGTCCAGAGACGAGGGATGTCTATGCTGTTCCTCCTAGTATATATTGCATTCATATCTATAAGAGGTAATCTTGTAGAGATCAATGATTACGCGCCATTGCTACTTGTTCAGGGCTCAATAAGTAAGTTATAAAGGGGTCCCAAATTTTGTGAAACTTTTTTATGTTATCGTTCATACGAGCCCTCAGATTCTCGAAAAATAGTACCGTATATGACCAAGTTTGTGTTTGATGACCTCAAATGATAAGGATTGGGTGTTCAAGGCTGCCACTATTTTAATTTTAGGTACAGTAAAAATATGATTAATGAGGGTGTTTTGAGCAGAAGATAAGTGCGGGTAGGGGCAACCCAATAAAACATGAAGAGGTTTTTGTGGAACTGGGACACTTAGCAAGGATGATGTCCAGTTGCATACCCTAATCCACAATCTACGTACCTTTCAACAATTCCACCATATGTGGGCAAAGGAACCAGTCATTTTACATCCTCTAAAGCATTCACCTGAACATTGTTTGTTATATTTAACCAACCTCTGCGGAACTAGGTACCACCTGAATAGCAGTTTATAATTTACCTCAACTAGGTCAGCGTTTATTGATGATTTGGGGATATTTTCCCAAATATCACACATATCAGTAACTTTGTAAGTTCTATCAATATTTACATCTCTTGTTTGGTGAACAGAGCCCCTTTACATTATATGTCAGAACTTTCAATAAATTAATAATATCAGGGGGTGTGGACTGCGAGGAGAGGAAGACAGGCGCCTAGTGCTTTAGCTCTCACTGCGGCCTAAGCAAAGTGGCCAAAGCATGCCACAACCTGGAACCACTAAATTCCCTGAAGTAGAGGACATGGTGCTGGAGCTTCATTCCTCCAAGGAGAGGAAGAAGGACTGCGCCCAGCCACAAAAGCTGTCGGATTATTTCTCTCCAGCGGCTGGGGTATGGATCCAATATGGCGCCAGCCACTCACACTGCCCTCTGCAGAAAATAAAGGAGACAGTGCAGCACAGCATGGATAGATCCCTCTCTTCCCTAGATACAGCCTTACCATTCCATTGCCTAGCAAAATTGCGCCCTAAAAGAGAAGAGAGCCAGAATGACAGAGACATGGTAGGCCATACTCCCCCTATAGCTATGGGTAGCAGATATGCTGAAGCTCCATACCCCATAGAAGCATTCCCAGCCTCAGATCAGGCAGTCTACCAAGCCTACATAAAAGATATTCTGCTGACTTTTAAAACGTCACTAATGTCTGAAATAACTTCCCTAACTAAAGATTTACACTAAGAGCTTGTAGCTTTAGGTGAGTGTTTTAATAAGTCAGAAAATAAAATCACTGACATCATTAAAGAGCACAACAGCATGGTGGAAGTTATTGAAAGTCACACAGAGATTGCTTGGCTCAAACTTAAGCCTGCAGACCTAGAAGACAGGAGTAGAAGGAACAAGAGGCATTCCTGAGCGGATTACTACCAGTGAGCTCACTGATCAAATCAGTTCTACTGTCGGTTTTGGATATTGAGTTAACGATAGATCATGCTTTTCCTTTTGCCAGACTCAGTTCCTAGAGTAGAGTTGGGCGAACTGTTAGCGCAACTGCAGCCGAACTGTTCGGCTGCCCAACCTGTCATGTGGCTGTGGCTCTTACTACTTCCGGGTCGCAATGACCCGGAGTAGTACGTCTGCGCTGGCCCGGCGAAGCGTGTCCTAGATCGCGCTCCCGTTGCCGGGCACTCTCTGCGCATGTGTGTGACGTCATGAGTGACGTCACACGCATGCGCAGAGAGTGCCCGGCAACGGGAGCGCGATCTAGGACACGCTTCGCCGGGCCAGCGCAGACGTACTACTCCGGGTCATTGCGACCCGGAAGTAGTAAGAGCCACAGCCACATGACAGGTTGGGCAGCCGAACAGTTCGGCTGCAGTTGCGCTAACAGTTCGCCCAACTCTATCCTAGAGATGTAATAGCCCAATTTTTATTTTTCAAGTTAAAGAAGAAAATCTCCTACAGACCATCAGAAAAGTGTACTCTTTTCCAGACCCTTATGCTATCCATCTTTACATGGATTTATCACCCTCAACCCTGCAACTAAGGAGAGAACTCCAACTGTTCACAAAGGCTCTACATTCCCTTCATATCCAGTATAAATGGGGTTTTTCCCACCAAACTAATGTTTGTTTTTCTTAATAAATAGTATCCAATATCTTCTTCTGACAACGACCTGAAGCTTTTCAAACAGCTCCAAATCCAGGTACTGGAGGTTCCCCGCTGCTCGTCTGCTGCTTCTAATTTGGTAAAACTACCTCAGGAATAGAGATGGCCCGAACGGTCGACCGCAAACGTATTCGCGCGAACTTAGGCGGTTCGCGGTGAACCGCGAACTTTATGCAAGTTCGACTCCCTCCTGGAACCCCCCCCTCCCCCTGTATAAAAGACAGCTGCGTCGGCCATTTTCTCACTCTGTGTGCTGAGTAGTTAGTGATAGAAGGGAGAGAGGTTGCTGGCTGCTGCTGCAGAGATTAGGGAAAGCTTAGTTAGGCTGTTAGGCTTGTTAGCTTGCTCCTTGCTGATACTTTTTTGCTAAGTAGCACCCCAAAACAGCTCTTTTGAGAGCTAATGTTCTTTTCATGTGTTTTTTTTTGTGTGTGGCCCACTGACACTTGCATATACAGCACTGTAGTCGCAGCTGGCCCTTGGTAAATTGTAATTGCTATACTGTGCAAGGCTCAGCACATTCAGTGACTACCTTTTCACTGCACTTGTGTGGGACAGCTGCATATTTGTAATACCAGTCACTGCATACCGGTTCATGTTTACTACAACTGTGTGACAACAGCATGCAGTGTTATATATACCAGTCACTGCATACCTGTTCATGTTTACTGCACCTGTGTGACAGCAGCATGCAGTGTTATGTATACCAGTCACTGCATACCTGTTCATGGTACCTGTGTGTGTGACAGCTGCACATTTGTAATACCAATCACTGCATACCTGTTCATGTTTACTGCACCTGCGTGACAGCAGCACACAGTGTTATAACTACCAGTCACTGCATACCTGTTCACGGTACCTGTGTGTGTGACAGCTGCACATTTGTAATACCAGTCACTGCATACCTGTTCATGTTTACTGCACCTGCGTGACAGCAGCACGAAGTGTTATATATACCAGTCACTGCATACCTGTTCATGGTACTTGTGTGTGACAGCTGCACATTTGTAATACCAGTCACGGCATACCTGTTCACAGTACCTGTGTGTGTGAAAGCTGCACATTTGTAATACCAGTCACTGCATACCTGTTCATGTTCACTGCACCTGCATGACAACACGCAGTGTTATATACTAGTCTCTGCATACCTGTTCACAGTACCTGTGTGTGTGACAGCTGCACATTGTATGGATACCAGTTACTGAATACCTTTCACTACATCTGTGACTGCACATTGTATTATACCTGGGAGTCACTGCATACCTGTTCATGGTACCTGTGTGTGTGACAGCTGCACATTTGTAATACCAGTCACTGCATACCTGTTCACGGTATCTGTGTGTGTGAAAGCTGCACATTTGTAATACCAGTCACTGCATACCTGTTCATGTTCACTGCACCTGCGTGACAGCACGCAGTGTTATATACCAGTCACTGCATAACTGTTCACTCCACCTGTAAAATTGTAATACCAGTCACTGCATACCTGTTCACAGTACCTGTGTGTGTGACAGCTGCACATTGTATTGATACCAGTTACTGAATACCTTTCACTGCATCTGTGACTGCACATTGTATTATACCTGGTCAGTGCATACCTTTCACTTGAATGGATGGCAGACTTGCCCTCCATAACAGATTTCCGTTAAAGGAGAGGTGTTATCTCTGGCACACAGCGTTGGGTGAAGGGTCCATCTGACCACAGTTGCCTGGTCTGCAAAGCACGGTCAGGGCAGGTACATTACTTATACAGCACATTGTGTCCTTCCTTGGTTGTGTGGTGGTAGCCGTTTCTCAGGCTTCCACTCCGGACCGGAATCGAACCCTGATTCCCCGGCCATTATGGTGCAGAAAGTACCAAAGAGAGTTGACCACACAGTTAAATGGATGGCAGACTTGCCCTCCATAACAGATTTCCGTTAAAGAGGAGCTGTTAGGTATAAGGTCTCAGAGAAAATAAACACATATATCAGTAGCTAAAGATTGGCTGTACTTACATTACATATGCATTTCACTGTCCACGTTTGGATTTCACAGAATTTGTATATAGTATATGCAGAGATAGATGCTCCTGACAGCTCATGGCAGGCTCCATGTTTTTCTGTCAAATGTGTTGTCATGTCCTGCCTGCTTCCTGATCACAGATAAGCTTGTACTAAATAACACAGTGTGCAGTGAATATTAATGAGCCATGTGGCTAGGAACAATAGCTGACTCCTGCAGTGTAGTCTGCCCGAGATTTATCAGTGCTACGGGATTACAAGCTGCTGTAAGGTCTCATTAGCAGCCGAGGGGAGAGCCCCAGAATGCTTTGCAGTAATATGCGGCTTGCGTCTTCTTAAGAATAACAGACTTTCTGATAAGCACACATCAAAGGTAACTGAGATTTTTATCTTCACTAATTGCTTTTGGGCTTCCTTCTAAACTGTTTAACACAGGAGAATAGAGGTTTAAATTAGCTTCTGCAGCCTGACAGTTACTCTTTAAAGGCAAGTGGTGTCATCTCTGGCACACAGCGTTGGGTGAAGGGTCCATCTGACCACAGATGCCTTGTCTGCAAAGCACGGTCAGGGCAGGTACATTACTTATACAGCACATTGTGCCCTTCCTTGGATGTGTGGTGGTAGCCATTTCTCAGGCTTCCACTCCGGACCGGAATCAAACCCTGATTCCCCCAGCCATTATGGTGCAGAAAGTACCAAAGAGAGTTGACCACACAGTTAAATGGATGGCAGACTTCCCCTTCATAACAGATTCCCGTTAAAGGATTTCAAGTGTACGCATCATTATACAGGGCCTCGAAAGAGTCCTGTATTGTTATTTCTCGTCACTCCCTCCCTGAGCCGGGACTCGCGTGCCGTGCCTCCTGCCTCCCTTGGATGTGTGGTGGTAGTCGTTTCTCAGGCTCCCACTCCGGACCGGAATCGAACCCTGATTCCCCTGGCTGTACGCTTTCTTTCTTTAACAATGGTAGAGAAAGAACCATTAACAGTCTGAGCAGCGATGGACTATTGGGTGCGCAGGCTTGACCTGTGGCCAGAGCTGTCACAATTTGCCATCCAACTTCTGGCTTGACCTGCCTCAAGCGTCCTAGAAAGGACCTTCAGCGCAGCTGGAGGCATTGTCAGTGAGAAGAGAAGTCGCGTAGGTCAAAAAAAGTGTTTAGTACCTCACCTTTATTAAAATGAATCCTGGAGGGCTACTGCCGGCCCGAAGACTAAGTCAGTCCCCACACACACAGCATCTCTGCCTGCACGTCGTGTGACTGCCTGCCCTAAGACTTAGTCAGTCCCCACACAGCATCTCTGCCTGCAGGGTCCAGGACTCCAGGTGGATTCCTGAACAAAAAGAATAACAATTTTTCTGGTGCGTGTACATACCTGCCTAATTTTTCTGGATGCACTGGGGCTGCAACAACAAAGCAAAAGGCATGTACATGTGTCAATTCCCCTTCGTGATCATTACCTTGCTGCGGTGAAGGGGCTTGTGTATCACAATGAAGCAATTTCCGCCGGCTATATGAGTGTGTCGGGGGGGCACACCCAAGATAGTAGGGTCGTTGCTCCATTGTGGACAGACCAAATTCGATCAGCTGGACAGTCACTGTTGTTCTATCATTGAGCTACCACAGCCCGGCGACCATATGGGCTTGAAAACAGCCGTGGCCTGCACTCTCGCCATGGTGCGCACCAGTCTAGCATGGCCGTCACTAAACAGCTGTTTGCAGTGCGTTACACAGTGAGTTTGGTGTGTCAGTGTGAAGCAGTACACTAATTACACTACCTGATTGATGTATACACATGCAAGATGTTTTAAAGCCCTTTATGCCTCCAATTTAGCATTGCAATATAACTTCTGCCCTTAAAACGTTGTTGTGGGTCAAATCCAGGTTTTCTCCCGGGACTTTTGGCATGTATTCCACTTTGCCATCCAAAACTCCAGGTGTTAGACCCCTTGAAACATCTTTTCCATCACTTTTGAGGCCAGCATAAATGTTTGTAGTTTTCAAAGTTCGCCTCCCCATTGAAGTTTGTTGCGGTTCGTGAAGTTCGCGTTCGTGGTTCGCGAACCTAAAATCGGAGGCTCGAGCCATCTCTACTCAGGAATGGTGCACGCAAGCCAAGCATTGAGGCTTGAGCTTTGGTAGCTGTCTTTCCCTCCACTACCTGTTACCACTTGTAGCTTTTGAGGCACATGAGTAGAGGTGGCCCGAACTGTTCTGCCAGCGAAAAGTTTGCAGCAAACAATAGGTGTTTGCGTTCCCCCCTCAGGTGAACACATGACGTGTTTGACCCACCCCCTATACATTATAATGTAGCCAAACTTAAACCCCTCACCTCAGAGTCAGCAGACACATGGCAGCCAATCACTGCCCCTCCCACCTGGACCGCCCCCACACCGATCAGAATGCCAGCACAGCAGCCATTTTGCAGTCTGTGTTTGGCTTCTGTGCTAGGCAAATCAGGGAGAGTGTGCTGCTGACAGGGAGGTGTTAGGTAGGCCTGTGTTCTGTGTCCTCAGAGCTGATTCTTGCTGCTACCACATTGTCCTAAACAGCTAAGCCCTGGAGACAGGTCTGCTGGTTCTAGTAGTGCACCGACCATAACCCAATAATCCTTCACTACCACTACTGGCATATATTATGCACCTCTGCCCCTGTATAAGGCCTCAGTGCAGAATCAGTGTTATTTTGGTAACTTAACTGTCAATGAACTACGTCAGCCTGGCCATAGAGGCTGGAAAACCTACGATTGCCTGCACTCCTACGAACATGTGAGCAAACACAGCAGCCACTACACACAATTACACAAAGATTGCCGCCGAGAGGACTAACATTTATGTCATGGAGGTGTCGACTAGCAAAAACAATGATTTGCTCACCTGGCGTTATCACTAAAGCTCTTTGTGGTTGTTTGCAGTGTGTTAAACACGACATTTCTTCTGTCAGTGTGAACCGGGCTTAACACTTACACTAATTTATCTCCGAGTACACACGCGGGATGTTTTAAAGCACGTAATTCCACAAATTTAGGAAAGTACTGTGATTTCTGCCCTTTAGAGATTAAAACTGCGTTAACTGCATAATTTTTGATGGGTCTTTTGCCATGGATCCCACTTAGGCATGCCATGGTCCAGGTGTTAGACTCCTGAACACCTTTTCCATCACTTTTGTGCCCAGAAACAGTCCCTATAGGTTTTAAAATTCGCCTTCCCATTGAAGTCTATGGCAGTTCGCCAGATTCGCCTGTTCGCGAACTTTTGCGGAAATTCACAAACCAAAAATTTGGTGTTCAAGTCATCACTACACATGACTTTCTAAGAATATTTCACCCACTTCCATGTGTAATTCATGGAACTTTGCCACACGCTTGACGTTACTGTTTCATTATTTTCTGTTTTCATAGTTATAATGTTTTGTGTTGCATGCCTGTCTGTGCCTATGACCTCTCCATTTCCAGGTTTATTAACTGTACTTCTCAGGTTATCAGCGAATTTCTTCTCTCAGGATCTTCATCTATCACAACAAGTAACTTGCAGCACTTAGCACTGCATTATTGGTTATGGCCTTAAAACTTACCCTGTCAAGTGCCCCTTCTATCGTCCTGTTTCCCTTCTGAACCAGGACCATAAGCTACTGGCTAAGGTCCTATCAATCCACATAAACAAAGTCCTGCCCAAACTGATCTATCCCGATCAGTCAGGATTCGTTCCCGGGAAGAGCTCTGACCTTAATATCCACTGTCTAATGACAAATCTCTCAATTGTGCATGACAATCTGGGATCTAGTATTGTGGCTTCCCTCGGTGCAGAGAAGGCCTTCGATTACGTGGAGTGGCTGTACCTTTGGGATGTCTGTAGGTGATTCGGGTTTCGTCCTGGGTTTATAACTTGGGTGTGGGCTTTATACGGTGCGGGTCAAGACAGAGTAATATATCGGAACCCCTCCCTGGAAAGGGGCACTCGACAGGGTTGCCCCCCCTATCCCCATCCCTTTTTGCATTGGCCATAGAGCCTCTCACAATTGAGATGCAAAGTAACACTATCATTAAGGGTCTGAAAGTAGGGGATGTGACTGAAGTCACAGTGCAGATGACCTTCTCTGGTTGATAAAATTTTACTGCAAGATTTTTTGTCTTCAGAAACAATTTTTTGAACTAAATCAAAACCCTGAAGTTGGCATGGCATCCATATGGGTGGCTCATAAAGTCTTTGTGAAAATGTTATAAACCTAAAGGGCAAAAAACCCTCAAAACCAGGAGCATTGCGTCAGCCGAATAGCAATATCAGGTTGCTGCAGACTAATTGGTACAAAAATTTGAAACAAAAGGTCCATGTGTATCCCATGTGTTGGAGAAAGCGAGAGCAGAGGTTGGTGGGGTGGCTAAAGCATCTCTGTTGGAAGCTAGGCCTCAGACGGACAGAGAGAGTAAACGGATACTGTTTGTCCAGACTTTCTGCAGGCAGTCAGCCTTGGAGAAACAGGTGGTGAATAAAAACTGGCCTATCCTGCAGAACAATCCGGTGTATGCTGAGGAGTTTAAGGACCACCTTCCCTTTTTTATACAAAAGGGGCAGGACAATTAACATAGTCAGTAAAGTAAATCTATCCATCAGATGTGTTGAAATGAGTAAGCTTACCAAAAAGAGAGGGACAATTCTTTGTTTGAACTGCCACTGCTGTGGGGCCATCATCAAGGGAGAACATGTGTTACATCCGCATACCGGGGCAAAGATCTGCATTCGATCTATGTACATACGTAACCGTGGTTTTGTAGTTTATGCATTGAAATGCCCTTGTGGTCTCCTGTATGTGGGAAAAACGTCCCGTGAAGTGAAGCACAGGATACAGAAGCACAACAGCTCTATCCGAGGGGTTGATCAATCCAAACTGAGTACTGACACACCGGTGGGCAGACATTACGATGCCCAAGGACATGGTGTGTTGCAACCATGTACCATCACTCAGCAGAAGAGGGGACAGGGACAGAATATTGCTACAAAAAAAGGCCAGATTGATGAGAAGGCTGGACTCTATGACGCCTAGAGACAGAGGTGGCCTTAGTGTATGTGGGGCATGGGGCGAGGGTTATACGCAAGGGCCTATAGCCATAAGTATAGGCCATATACCGTACTACCATGCTCAAAGGCTTGTCCACCTCTATGCCTTATTATTGTTTAAAGACAATTACATAGTTACATAGTTATTTTGGTTGAAAAAAGACATACGTCCATCGAGTTCAACCAGTATAAAGTACAACACCAGCCTGCTCCCTCACATATCCCTGTTGATCCAGAGGAAGGCAAAAAAAACCTTACAAGGCATGGTCCAATTAGCCCCAAAAGGGAAAAATTCCTTCCCGACTCCAGATGGCAATCAGATAAAATCCCTGGATCAACATCAGTAGGCATTACCTAGTAATTGTAGCCATGGATGTCTTTCAACGCAAGGAAAGCATCTAAGCCCCCTTTAAATGCAGGTATAGAGTTTGCCATAACGACTTCCTGTGGCAATGCATTCCACATCTTAATCACTCTTACTGTAAAGAACCCTTTCCTAAATAAATGGCTAAAACGTTTTTCCTCCATGCGCAGATCATGTCCTCTAGTCCTTTGAGAAGGCCTAGGGACAAAAAGCTCATCCGCCAAGCTATTATATTGCCCTATCCCCTATGTATTTATACATGTTAATTAGATCTCCTCTAAGGCGTCTTTTCTCTAGACTAAATAAACCCAGTTTATCTAACCTTTCTTGATAAGTGAGACCTTCCATCCCACATATCAATTTTGTTGCTCGTCTCTGCACCTGCTCTAAAACGGCAATATCTTTTTTGTAATGTGGTGCCCAGAACTGAATTCCATATTCCAGATGTGGCCTTACTGGAGAGTTAAACAGGGGCAATATTATGCTAGTATCTCAAGTTTTTATTTCCCTTTTAATGCATCCCAAAGTTTTGTTAGCTTTAGCTGCAGCTGCTTGGCATTGAGTACGATTATTTAACTTGTTGTCAATGAGTACTCCTAAGTCCTTCTCCAAGTTTGATGTCCCCAACTGTATCCCATTTATTTTGTATGGTGCTAGACCATTAGTACGTCCAAAATGCATGACTTTACATTTGTCAACATTGAATTTCATCTGCCATGTATGTGCCCATATAGCCATCCTATCCAGATCCTGTTGCAATATGACACTATCTTCCTGAGAGTTGATGATTCTGCACAATTTTGTATCATCTGCAAAAATAGCAACATTGCTCACTACTGCATCTACTAGGTCAATAATAAATAGATTGAAGAGCACTGGACCCAGAACAGACCCCTGTGGGACCCCACTGCTAACAGTCTCCCATTTTGAGTACGATCCATTGACCACAACTCTTTGTTTTCTGTCCATTAGCCAGTTCCCTATCCATGAACACAGACTCTTCCCCAGTCCTTGCATCCTCAACTTGTGCACCAGACTTTTGTGGGGAACAGTGTCGAAGGCCTTTGCAAAGTCCAAGTATATCACATCTACAGCATTCCCAATATCCATATTAGCATTCACTACCTCATAAAAACTGAGCATGTTAGTCAAACAGGACCTGTCTTTAGTAAACCCATGTTGATGCTGAGAAATAAGATTATTTTCTACTATGAAGTCATGTATAGTATCTCTTAGTAACCCCTCAAATAGTTTGCATACAACTGATGTTAAGCTTACAGGTCTATAATTTCCTGGATCTAACTTTTTGCCCTTCTTAAATAATGGGAAAACGTGGGCTGTACGCCAATCCACTGGGACTCTGCCAGTGGCAAGAGAGTCACAAAAGATAAGATAAAGGGGTTTATCTATAACTGAACTTAATTCCCTTAGGACCCAAGGATGTATGCCATCCGGGCCAGGTGCCTTGTCTATTTTTAATTTATTTAGTCTTGCCTTCACTTCTTCCTGCGTTAAGTTTTTAATATTACAGTTAGAAGATTGAGACTCTTCTGCCTCCGTAGTTTGCAACAGTGCTGTTTCTTTTGTGAAGACAGAAGCAAAGAAAGCATTTAATAACTCTGCCTTACCTTGGTCATCCACCATTGAGTTCCCAACCTCATCCTTTAGGAGTCCTATACAGTCAACCTTTCTTTTTTTAGAGTTAATGTACTTGTAAAACTTTTTTGGGTTAGATTTGATATCCTTAGCGAATTGTTTTTCAGCTTCAATCTTTGCCTGCCTAATTTCTTTTTTACAATTTTTATTGCACTCCTTATAATTGCTTAGTGCAGCCTCGGTCCCCTCCTGTTTTAAGACCTTATAGGCATTCTTTTTCCTCTTCATTTTATCTTTAACCTTTCTATTCATCCATAGAGGCCTTTTTTTATTCCTAGATATTTTGTTTCCATATGGGATATACATACTACAAAATTGATTGAGTATAAGTTTAAAAGCTTGCCATTTCCCTTCAGTGTCTTCCCCTTGTAGTACATTATCCCAGTTCACCAAACTTAGTGCCTGCCTAATTTGATTGAACTTTGCTCTTCTAAAATTCATAGTTTTAGTGTTCCCGCTGCCCCGTGGCCTATCAGTCACCAGATCAAACGTTATCATGTTGTGATCACTATTTCCCAAATGTTCTTGAACCTGCACATTTGATACATTATCTGGTCTATTAGAAATGTTCAGATCCAGTAATGCATTCCCCCTAGTTGGTTCAGTTACCATTTGAGTCAAATAATTGTCCTGTAGTGCTGCCAGAAATCTGCTGCTTTTACCAGAATGGGTAGCCTCAATACACCAGTCAATGTCTGGAAAGTTGAAGTCGCCCATAATTATGACCTCATTTTTACTTGCAGCTTTTTCAATCTGCTGTAGTAATCGCAGTTATGCAGCTTCATTAATAAGAGGTGGCCTGTAGCATACCCCAATAAGCAATTGGCAACTTATTTCCACCATGAATATTTACCCAAACGGACTCCACATCTTTGCAATCTTCCTCCATCTCATCGTTGAGGACAGCTGTAAGAGAATTCTTAACAAAGAGACAAACCCCTCCACCTTTTTTCCCTGTTCTATCCCTCCTAAACACATTGTATCCTTTTAAATTAGCTATCCAGTCATGGCTTTCATCCATTCATGTCTCGGTTATTCCCACAATGTCAAAGCCTTTGTCATTCAGAATGAACTCTAGTTCTTCTATTTTATTTGCAAGGCTCCGAGCATTGGTTACCATGCACTTTATATTTTTACCACCACATTTACCAATTTTGTTTACATGAAATGGGCTACTTGGATTTTTACCAACCTCCTTAATCTTTACACTGTCCCCACCCCCCTCTCCACCCCCCATAATGTTAGGTTCCCACTGTCTTTTTACCTCATCTTGTCTACATATTGAGACTTTATCCTCCCGCCTCCCCCCAGATCCTAATTTAAAATCTCCTCCAACCGTTTATCCATCTTCTCCCCCAATGCAGCTGCACCCTCCCCATTAAGGTGCAGCCCATCCCTGCTGTAGAACCTGTAGCCGACTGCAAAGTCTGCCCAGTTCTCCAAGAACCCAAACCCTTCCTTCCTACACCAATTTCTCAGCCACTTATTTAACTCCCTAAGCTCCCTCTGTCTCTCAGATGTAGCATGTGGCACTGGCAGTATTTCAGAAAACACCACCTTGGAGGTCCTTGCTTTAAGTTTATCTCCAAGTACCTGAAAATCATTTTTGAGGACCTTCCATCTCCCACTAACTTTGTCATTGGTGCCAATGTGTACCATGACAGCCGGGTCTTCCCCAGCACCACCCAGTAATCTGTCAATTCTTTCCGCTACATGCCGAACCCGAGCACCCGGGAGGCAACAGACTGTACGGCATTCACGGTTTCTTCGACAGATTACCCTATCTGTGCGCCTAATAATTGAATCCCCTACCACATGTACCTGTCTAGCCTTAGCTGCACTCCTATTCCCTTTCTCTTTGCAGCAGTCTGCCCCTTGGTTGCTAAGGAGCACATCCTGCTGCAGCATTGCTACTCCAGACTCCTCCTCCCCAATATTACGCAAACAAGCATACTTATTAGTGAGGGACAACTCGGGACTAGCCTCCCTGCCACTTTTTCCCCTACCCCTTCTAACTGTGACCCAAGTAGCGGCTGCCTCTGCTTCTTGGTCCGGCTGTACTCCACCCACCTCATCTTCACCGGTTCCATTCAGTGTCTGGATCGTGATTCTCAGTGTTGTGAGCCACTCATTTAGCTCTCTGACTTCAGCCTCTAATTGAGCAACACACACACACCAAGGGCAACAGTAAACACCCTCAATCTGCTTATCAAGGCATGCATACATGTTGCAGGATGTACACTGTACTGCATTGTCCAATGTGATGACTATTGTATGGGGAAAAATTATTTAAAGTAAACTGTGGCGGTAAAAGATGAAACGGGAGAGTGAGTGTAGCTGGGGAGGAGGAAAGGGAGAGTAAGTGAAATTGGGGAGTGGGGGGAGGGGGAGGGGAGGAAGAGGGGCGGGAGGGGTGGAGGAGTGGAGGTGGAGTGAGTGAAGTTGGGGTGGAGTCCTCAAAATTTAAAGACTACACTACACGTTTGTTAAAGGCCCTAAGCCAACGAATATACTGGGGATGGGTACTAAGCTGGCTGGGGAGCTAAGGATAGGTAAAGGCTGGGTGGGGAGCTTGTGATAGGTACAGGCTGGCTGGGGAGCTAGGGGTGTGTACCAGACTGGCTGGGGATGGGTGCTAGGCTGACTGGGGAGCATGTCTTGATAGAGATACAAAGTTTGTATCTCTATCCAGACATGCTCCACAGCCAGCCAAATACACATTCCCAGCTCCTCAGTCAGCCTAGAAACCACCCCCAGCTCTCCAAAGGTCCAACAGTTGCATGAAAACAGAAAAAAATCCAGGTAAATCCATATTTTTTCCAAGGATCTCCTTGGTCGCAAAATAATTTGCTGCCATCTACCTTGGGGTACAAGGGATACAGGCGGCCAGCCCTAGGGTCATCGAATCTGGGAAATTAACCACAGGAATTTCCCATGTCTCAAAGAACATTCTTAAATCATCCATAGCCCACAGAACAGCAGATCTGCCATTTAATCTAGCAATCAAACTAAAAGGCTATATATCACGCTGATCCGTGATGAGGTAACATACAAGTGTATACACAAACAGTAGTACGTAAAGCATAGTCAGGATCAGGCCTTAGTTTTACACAAAGTCAGAGGTATCGAGGTACAGAGTAGCAAGGCAATATCGTAGTCAATAAACAGGCAGGGTCATACACATAAGTCAGATGTCAGTCGTATTGTAAGGATCAGGCAATAACGAAGTCAGGGACAGGCAGAGTCGAACACATGTATCAGATGGCAGTGGTACAGAAGGACAAGACAAGAGCGAGGTCAAGAGGCAGGCAAGAGGTCGGTACACAGATAAATATAAAATAAGATGTTACTTCAAAATATTACGATAATATATAATATAATTACAAAAAGCAAGACTAAGTAACTAGAGTATATATATATTGTGCATCTACACAATATATTAATGTAGCTCTCGAAACTCACTGACTAGACCAAGAATCAGCGAACTGATTAGTATCAAGGCCAGTGAGCAACTGACTCACTTGGCCTAATATACCCAGGAGGCAGAGCAGATCTAGCCCCCAGGATGACAGCCCCTCCTGTCAGACGCCTCCTCAGCTTGTAAAAGCCGCTCTGCCCCACGCAAGCCCGACAGGAAGAACTGTGAGACCTTTGATGCACCGCCGGAGGGATGCCAGGGATGCCTTCAGAAGACATCGGAGGGATGCCGGAGATACCCTCAGAAGATGCCGGAGCAGAAGTCTCTCCGCCGGAGACGCCGCGGGACCCGCCGCCGGAAGGTAAGATCATCACACTATACCCATCTATATGCAGCATCAGCCTTCTTTAGTTCTTCCAAAACTGGCTCAACTGCTCTTTTCAGAGACAAAGTTCTCAGTGAAAGTTCAGGAAACACATTCCCATCCAAATCCAGCTGTCCCTTCATGCTGGTATTAACCATTATCTCTTCTTTCTCTAAAAAAACCTCAGTTGAGGAAAACCCTTCCGCCTCCTGTATATCACATGGTATCTACGCTATCTCCACTACATTACCTGTCGGCTCCTGCGACTTCTCTTCCAGGAAACTGGATATCCACCGCCTGCGGATTGGTGTCTTCCCTTGCCTCTGGACCCACTTTGGGCAATCTCTACCTGGATACAGCTGTGTCTCACACTCACCAAAGCTGCCAGTAACTGGAGTATGGGTTGGAGCATGTGGCATCTCACATGCCACGCATCTCTACTCTGCCTTAGCCAGGCCACATCCCCATGTTAAATACTTCTACATACATAGGATTAACTAAAATGGATTAAGGCACTTGAAAACAGGACCACCTTAGTATCCTAGAACCCTGACCACACTCAAATACTAAAACCACCATAAAAATAGAGACTTTTTTTCTTTTTTTGCATTCTTTTTCTGACTTTTTATAACCACCAAGTACAAATTAGGGGGCTTATATTTTTTTTACCTGCACTCTTAAGCCAACGACCAGCAACGGGTGCTCAGCAAGGGATTCAGATGAACTTGGCCGAGTGTCGGCCAACTTCTGTGAAGACGTCACTCCCACAGGTGATGTCATGCAGATGCCGCTCCGTCATTCTTCTGCCCCCCGCACAGCAACAGAACGCATTGTCAACTACACAGCTGACACGCATCTGTACATGCCAGCTCAGCAAAGTCACCCAAGGGAATCGGATCCCGATCCCTGACCAGCGATATCAGTCTGGTTTCTTGATTAGTAATCTTATCAAATTTCTTTACTTTTGATAAGAGTCAAGAGAGACACAATTTGTTTCTCTATAGTACACAGTAAGAACTCCCTGTTCTACTCATTAGGATCAAAAAATGTTTATCGTGGAAATTTTAGATACTCAATCCACTTACTTCCGCCCCCTTCCTGTACTCTATCCAAACTCAAACTTCCCTACCTCTTACAAAAGTCATAGTGCATACATGAAACAATGTTACAAATGTAACAACAACATAAAACTAAAGGCTGTTGACAAGATTTTGCAATTTGATGGAACGTGAACTGTTGTTTTAATTAAACATTAAGGCCCCTTGCACACTGGTGTGCTGTGTCTGCCTGCATTACTATGCCATGCCTCTTCCCAGGCCGTAAGAGCCATTCAAGTCTATGGAGACTTGCACAGTTCACGTGATGCCTATCACATGAATTATGCAGCAATGCAAGACAATGGGCAACGTAACAAGTGTGCCCAACCGGACGGAAAGACCAGTGACATACTTCCTGGCCAGCAGGGAGTATATTACTAGCTGGGGGGCGGTGCTATGCTTTTGACCCTGTCGCCGCACCGTGATTCAGGATCATATGATGGCTCATTTCTTTGGTGCAGTGTGGTGCTTGTACCGCATTGCACCACTTATATTAGGTGTGATACAGCCCCCCCCCCCGCATACCCCTTGCGCAGCCTGGCCAATCGGCGTCAGGCTGCGCTATGGGGTGGATCGGGACTCGTGACGTCACGACGTCGATGACATCACTCCGTTCGTCGCCATGGCGACAGTGGAAGCCCTGAAGGAAATCCCGTTTAGAACGCGATTTCCGGATGGGCTTGATCGGCGGCGGCGATCTGAGGGGTGGGAGGGAGGCCGCAGGGAGGGGAGAATCATGTAGCTAGCGCTAGGCTAGCTACATGATTAAAAAAAATTAGGCTTAACAAACCTCCCGCGGCCGCGCAGCCGCAGAACAATAGACCGCCAGGAGGGTTAAAAGCTACAAGTGAATTTATGACTAAAGAGACAAACATAGTAGCACAATACTTTAAAATATGAAAGGCAGCAGAGTAGGAAGATAGTGGGTCTTCATATTTTTAAGCACAAAAACCATACAGTATATTAAAAAAACATTTTTTTTACCTTTTCAAGGTAGATGAATTCTACTGCTGTCTCCCTGAAGAAAAAATAAACATGACTTTTCCACTCCACAGCATTCACAAAGTAAGGATCTAAAGACAGAAACAGACTAATCAGTTACAACAAATATCTGTACTGTAAAATTCACATACTGACTAAATTTTACTACCATCCTGCTAATTTGGAGGTAAGGATTCACAACCTGATGCAGAATATGTATATCATGATTTCTCACAAGAAGATTCATTATTTTATCAAATAAATCACTTTAAAAAATCTATATATTTGGAGCTTTTGTTTTTATTCTGAAAATTGTTCCATTGCACATCTCTTTAAATTTTTTTTTCTTTTTTAGCAAGAATCAGAATACAAAAAAAAAAATATTTACAAGAGTACAAAATCACCCCCTTAGGAAAAACAACACCTCCTTCCACCCCCTCCTCCCTGTGTCTCCCTGCTTTGTAAAGGTGCGTACACACATTCATTTGGACGTCAAATCGGGCATGTGAACAAATGGTTGTTCAGCTGATAACACTAGTTTTGTTGGATCCGCTTGGCAGATCAGTCAAAATCAGTCTTATCAGCCGAACAATCGTTTGTAGGCTCCCTGCACGCTGCATGCAATTCCGATTTTTAATTGGTTTTTACATCCGATTACGATTTTTAATCGTTACTGCATGCTGCGTTTTTTCTTCCGTTTTTCTGTTGATTGAATTCAGGGAAAATCGGAATTGAAAATCAGAAACGGAATCGCAAAACGGATTTTCAGTGTGCAGGAAGCCGTACACACGCCCGATTTGACGTCCAAACGACCGGTCTAAATGACTGGTCATTTGAAAAAAATCAGACGTGTGTACGCACCTTAACAGCTGGCCAGACTGTTAATCAAGATACATTATAGCCTGCAGTGTAATATAGTGTACCTTTGAGCTGCTCAAACAGATGCAGTGCCATGAAAGTATGCCTCACTGCCAATGTAAATGTGCATGTTATCTTGTGGATACAAGTGTATTTACTATGTTATCCCGAAGGAGTCCTAATCATAACATGATCAATGTGATAGCCCCATAGAGCTATCATTACATTTGCATCACATGTGAACATTTCATATCTATGCAGATCATATTTCTGAGTTCTACCAAAGTAAAATAGCCACCCTGTTTAAATTTAACAGAGAACTCAACTTTTCAATGCCTTTTGTGTTGGAGGTAAGAAAAGCCCTTCTGCTGAGAACTAGGTGGACATTGTGGGTTCTCCCATATAGGTATACATTTGGAAGATAAGCATGTAGCAACATTTTAAATGTACATTTGTTCTCATAAGTTTACATGCCCTGGCAAAATCTATGATTTCTTAACCATTTTTTATAGAGATATGAATGATAACACAAAAACCTTCCTTTCACTCATGGTTAGTGGTTGGCTGAAGCCATTTATTGCCAAACTGTGTTTACTCTTTTTAAATCATAATCACTACCAAAACTACCCAAATGTCCCTAATCAAAAGTTTATATACCCCAGTTCTTAATATCGTGTATTGCCCCCTTTAACATCAATCACAGTTTTAAGTCTTTTCTGGTAGTTGTGGATGAGGCCCTTTATCTTCTCAGACAGGAAAGCTGCACATTCTTCCTGACAAAAAGCCTCCAGTTCCTGTAAATTCTTGGGCTGTCTTGCATGAACTGCACGTTTGAGGTCTCCCCAGAGTGGCTCTATGATAATGAGGTCAGAAAATTGAGATGGCCACTCCAAAACCTTCACTTTATTTTGCTGTAGCAAGTAACAATTTGACTTGGCCTTGTGTTTTGGACCATTGTGGTGTTGGAATGTCCAAGTATTTCTCATGCTCAGCTCCCTGGCTGAAGCGTGCACATTTTTCTACAGTATTTTTGATAACTGTAAATAAATGTAGCGTTTATAGTTGTGGTCAAAAACTTTGTTTATAGTGTCATCACTCCAAATTACTTTGTGCCAAAAGGTTTGAGACTTGTTTATGTGATTTTTGGCATATTGTAAGCGGGAAACTTGGTGGCATTTGCGCTGTAATTGCTTTCTTCTAGCAACTCGACCATGCAGCCCATTTTTCTTCAAGTGCCTCTTTATTATGCATCTTGAAACTGCCACAGCACATTTTTCAGAGAGTCCTGTATCGACAACTATACAGTAAAAAGTCCAATAGAACCACATGGGATGACCATCCCACTGCTCTAACAATCACCCGTCAGCCACACACACCGAGCCAGCTAAAACGCAAAATAGGTGAATAAAAGTCAATGCCACATGATCTGGACAGATAGAAAAGTTTGCAGTCTATCCGGATGAGCAAAGCGAGAGGCCAAGTATGGGCCAATTAGTGAGCTGTTGAAGCAAGCAGCAAGGCGTTTGTACACATTAACAAGTGTCAGCAGTAGCAAGATTCACAGATAACATGTAACAGTCATGGAACAAACGTACATAGCACTTGTAAAACTGTTAGCCAATTCTCCTGGCTTTGGTATAGTCCTTGTCACGAATCTGGAATTATCTCCAAGATCAGCGCACAACATGTGCGCTGACACTGCGGAAACCCTCCACAAGCGCCTAGAAAGGGAACCCAGCTTTGGTGCAAATGCACCTATAGAGAGGAATTTCCAACCGGCAGATGGAGCTGTGGAGTGCAGAGGAATAAACCCTCTGCACAACCACAGATGACAGATAGAAATTGTACGAAGTGAAACAATACAGAGCAAGATAGCCTTTTGAGAGAGAGTGAGCACAGAGACAGAATGTATGTATGTCCACCAATCCAGTCGCCACCCGGCGACGGTTGACATACAACAGCGAAAACCAAAGTGAGAAAGCAAGCGCAAGAATGGCGATTGCTAATAGAGACACGAGACTGAATAAGACAGAGCGTGACTGAGTAAGGAAGACACAGCACAGAACCACAATCTGAACGTCAAAGAAAATAACAAATGAACTACCTAAACGCGGTCCCTGCACGATATACGCAACAGAGACAAGCGCGTTAACGGTACGGCCACCGCACGAAAAGCGCAACAGTGACAAAACGTACCAACCTTAACTAACACATGAACCTAGCAATGACGACAGACAAATAATGCGAACGCTTGCTAATCGGTTGCCTCCCACCAGACAACAGCAAGCGTTCGTGCTGGACAAGACAGACTAAAGGAGTAACCAGTAGCAACCGTAGCTAAGGTTATACTCCAAGACAGACAAAGGAGATCCAACACCTCTACCGCCAGGGCAAATGCGATCTAGGAACAAGACCAAACGATTTACTGCCAGCCGCCGCAGGCGACAGTACAATCGCAGGGACAAGACAAAACAGCACAGGAATGAATGGTACAAATAATACAAAGCCTGACTGCACTATAGAGAATGCAAGATGCACTCCCCAATAATTAACTACACTAGAATATTCGCAAACAATCAGCACAGGGGCTGAAACTCAAGTCAAGTCCAGCAGAACCAAACCTTTATGACCAGCAGGGAATTCTGGGAGGAAATGGTATTTATACTGCAAGCCTTCAAAGGAAGCAGATAAGCAATTTGCATGACAAGTGGATGCAAATTCCTCACCAGAACAGCAACTCTGAAACTTGCAGAGAGAAGACAGGTCTCCTTTTCAAGGACCTGCAGCATTTAGACCTGAAAAATGGTCAAAAAGCTGTCTGTCTGTGCAGACAGCAGAGCAGATCATTACAGTCCTCAAAGATGTGTAGTCACCATACTGAAAACCAGCCAATTCCCAGTCCTTGAGGTCATGGCTGAGACAGACATGGTCTTGGTGTGCCCTGTGGCAGCCTCTCCAAACTGGATTGATCCGTTGGCAGTAGAGAAGCTGAGGATTGAGAAGGTGGTGGAAAGAGGCATAGGCAGTCATAGGAAAGAGTTGTAGGAGCAGGCAAGTCATGCTGCAGGATGCCAGAGTGCCAGAGTGGCAAACAGGCAATGGTGAAAAAGTCCAGTCACAGGAGAGGCCAGGAGAGGCAGCAGGATGTGAGGTGAGAGACGAGCAGCCAGATCGAGCTTCAATATGTTTCACTGGACTTCTAGCTTTGTCAGGTGGCATGTCCTAACCTCATACACATTCACGCACATATGCAACAAGAGAGACAATAGCTTCACAGAAGCTATTGCTCAGCCAAACAGCGGTGAAGGGCAGAGAGTGGATAAGTAAGAGGCAACAGATGCACATAGCTTACAATCAGATGGATATTGGACTAAGTCACATTATTGCATTCCAATATGGACACAAGACCACCTAAACAAGACATCCAGCGACTGTGTTAGCAAAGCAAAATGCAAGATGCATAAAATAAGGCTAATAGTGCCTCATTTTGTTACTTGTCTCTGCACCTGCCCTAAAACTGCAATATCCTTCCTGTTTAGTGGCGCCCAGAACTGAAGTCCATATTCCATATGTGGCCTTACTAGAGAGTTAAACAGGGGCAGTATTATGCTAGCATCTCAAGTTTTCCTTTTCCTTTTCTTTTTTTTTCAAAACTCTTTTATTGTCCGAATGAGAAAGTTATGAACAATGTACAACTCTTTATCAAATAAACACAGACAATCTTGCTCAAAAGAGGTATATAATAAAAACAACTTTTAACATCATTGATGTCTATATGTATCTTTCATAGCATAAAAAGACACATTGTGCACGTATATAAAACTACGCATCTCTTCTTAATAAAATAACCATCTCACGTGGCAATATAAAAGGTTTTTGATTAAACAAAGATATTTACGGCAACAGTTGGTTAGTAGAGGTAGGTCCAAAAGCCCAAACGCTCTTCAATACTAATACATTTAGGAAAGGGGGGGGTTGCGCATCCCTAAAAACATGCTACAATTGACTGGTTAATCGCTCAGACCTGCACCACCTCCATTCGGCTGAAAATGCATGCCCTGCGTCCAAAACAAATGCTACGTTTACAAAGTATAATATACTGGACACTTGCACCACGGTGAGGTAGATCTCCGGGCAAGTGGCTTAACCTAAGTTAAAAACAACATATGTATAACCCTGGGAGCAGCTAAGCAAAAATGTGTAACTTACATTTTAATGGACAGCGAAGAGAGGGCCAGCGCATACCACAAAAGGCTGCATCTGAAATGGCCAACAGCTCACATGTGCAGCACCTCTAATAAGCTATCTACATACTTCGCATTCAAATCAGATGCAAAACATATGCATAACTACTATTACTTTCCATGCAAACAGGAAACTCAGGAATACGGGCTGGGAGCAGCTAACCTGGTAATTACATACTAGCAAAATTAGGAAAGGGGGGGGGGGGGGTGCGCATCACTAAAAACATGCTGCAATTGACTGGTTAATCAGACATGCATCACCTCTATTAGGCTGAAAATGCATGCCCTGAGTCCAAAACAAATGCTTCATTTATTATGCTATGGAGGAACTTTGGCTTCCACTATAGTTTGCATGCAAAGTATAATTTCCTGTAACCTCCATGTCACCACAAACAGTTGGGTTGATCCCGCCCCCTCAACCCCCATAGGACAGATTTTCTATAATAGATTCCCTGCTGATTGCAGCAGCCATTCTTTTTTCTGTCCTCCCTCAGGACAGTGGTTTTCTATATTTTATATATCCCTGCAAAAGCATTCCACGTTTATCCCTTTCCTGGAGGATGACTCTCTGTATGGGATGCTAAATGCTCCCTATGAGTAGTGCTCGGCTGTCATTCCCTGCGGCCGGGATTCCGTACTTTTACAGCTCACAATGTGGCTGTTTTACGGTGTGCATTGCTGTGTGACTGTTTACCTTGCTTTATTAAGGTTTCCTCTCTTCGCCGGCGGGGACGGGGTATATCGGCTCCAACACCGCTGGCCTGTCTGCTCTTAGGCACGCACGCGCGAAGTATCATCTTTTATATGCTCTTAGCTTTGGGTTGCTCCATCTGCTGGCGGGCGGTGGTAGTGCCCTTACTATGCTCTGTCCGTCATCTTGGATTTGGGCGGACGCACTTGAGTCGGACGCAGAGGGGGGCCTGTATTAATTAAGGCAGTCAGGAGCCGGATCTGATCGAGTTTGGATGTTTCTGAAGACCCGGCTCCACTCTTCCTGCGGGGGGGGGGGGGGGGGTAAGATTATTAATTAACTTGCCAATTTAATAAGAATAGGTTAGTTTTATGGATTTGCACATATAATTATGGATTTGTTAGGTGTTTCTCTCTCTCTCATATATATATATATATCAGGGCATGAGCAGCACAAACCAAATTTTATGCAATACTATGCAATACTATGCAAAGCATGCACGCAGCACTGGTTTTTGCTGCTCATCCCCTGATATATATTATTTTGCCCTGTGAGTGTGCAGAACCACGCCCACCAGTGTTGCCAACCTTTCACGTTATTTTTTACTGACAAATACCTAAAAATTTACTGCCAAAAGATTTTTTTTACTGACAAAATCCCCTGCGGGGCGTGGTCACGCAACAGAATGTGGGCGTGGTCATGGGTGGGGCCAAATATACATGATTTTAGTATTGCTGTAAAAGGTCTGCCAGGGAAGTTTGAGCTCTGCCATAGTGTTTTCCCCCCTTCCCCCAAAATACATGTAATCTTACAGCATTTCACCAAAAATCCACGTAATCTGGCAGAGGTTCTTCCAAAATACAGACAATATGGCAGTGGTTCCCAAAAAAGAGATGTAATCTGGCAGCAGCGATTCCCCCAACATACACATAATCTGGCAGCAGTTCCCCAAAATACATTTAATCTGACAGCAGTGGTTCCCCAAAAATAGGTAGCCCCAGGTCTATAGGTGTCCCCAGAATAGGTGGCCAGGGGTATAGATGTCCCCAGAACAGGTATGTAGGCAGGGGTAAAGGGCCGGTTCTAGACTGGCACATATGAGGGGGCAGTCAAATGGGTAGGGGGCAACATGTTCGAGGAAATTTGCGCGCCGCGGCGACGAAAGTGGGCATGGCAAGTAAATGCGCTTAATGAGAGACAGCGTTTCACCAGTAAATGCACATTAGAGACAGCCTTTCACCAGTAAATGCACGTAATGACAGACAGCTTTTCACCAGTAAATGCACGTAATGAGAGACAGCTTTTCACCAGTAAATGCACGTAATGAGAGACAACTTTTCACCAGTAAATGCACATAATAAGAGATAGCTTTTCACCAGTAAATGCACATAATAAGAGACAGCTTTTCACCAGTAAATGCACATAAGGAAGCTTTTCACCAGTAAATACACATAATAAGAAACAGCTTTTCACCAGTAAATGCACATAAGAGACAGCTTTTCACCAGTAAATGCACATAATAAGAGACAGCACATAATTGCAAACAGCCAGCATCCTCAGTATATGTAGCCAGAGGTATATGTCCCCAGTATATGTAGGCAGGGGTATATGTGCCCAGTATATGTAGCCAGGGTTTTATGTGCCCAGTATATGTAGGCAGGGTATATATGCCCAGTATATGTAGGCAGGGTATATGTGCCCAGTATATGTAGTCAGGGTTATATGTGCCCAGTATATGTAGCCAGAGGTATATGTGCCCACAATAGGTAGCCGGGTGACCCCCCCCCCCCCCCCCCAGCAGGAGGACAGCAGCGGAGTGGAGACAGAGCTGTGGCATCAGCGGTGGAGAAGGGGGGGCAATCTTCACCCCCTTCTCTCACCTTAGTGCTCTCCCTCCCTCGCTGACTGTCTCATCCTGAGCTAAGTGCAGAGTGGCTGGCAGGCGGCAGTGAGCGGAACTTACCTGCGTCTC
The DNA here is from genome assembly GCF_040937935.1 of Hyperolius riggenbachi. Lineage (NCBI taxonomy): Eukaryota > Metazoa > Chordata > Amphibia > Anura > Hyperoliidae > Hyperolius > Hyperolius riggenbachi. Next base: position 305,379,904 of record NC_090646.1, on the reverse strand, counting down.
GTCGCCGGTGCGGGATGATTTGCCGCTACTCTGGTCTGGTCCAGACCAGAGCAGCAGAACTTCCGGCGCAGGAGCGAGACGGAAGGTAAGTCCCGCCCGCTGCCAAACGCCACTCAGCAGTAGCACTTAGATCAGGAGGGGACAGTCAGCGAGGGAGAGCACTAAGGTGAGAGAAGGGGGGGGGGGGAGATTGCCCCCCCTTCTCCACCGCTGCCCACAGCTCTTCCTCCACTGCGCTGCTGTCCTCCTGCAATAGGGCGGGCGGCCTTACGGAATTCACGGGCAGCTCATTTTGTATCAAAATTTACGGGCTGCCCGTAAATTTACGGGAGGTTGGCAACACTGAGCCCAGGGGACAATGAGGGACCTGACAGACTACAGGACAGTGAAAGAAGGCCCCAGTAAGTTAAAAATACAGGTTTTTTTGCTGCCAATTCAGTGGTACTTGCAGATTACGTTTCTGTACACTATTTGCAATATTTAAAGTACCACTGAATTGGCCTAAAAAAGTGGATTTTACTTACCAGGCCTTGCACCCCCTTGGTTGCCTTCTCGTAGCCAGGACTCAGGAGCACTCTGCGCCTTTGTAGTTACAAGCTTTAACTAACTTGCAGGTGCAGTACGCTCCTTGCCACAGGAATGTGACCAAGGAGACGCATGGCCAGGGCCACGCATGTGCTGTAGTACCCGACTACTGGAGCTGACAGTGGGAACTGACAGAATGGCTCAGCAAACACCAGTGAAAGGAAACTTGATTTTAACTTACCTGGGGCTTTTTCCAGCCCTCTGGACTCCTACTGTGCCCATGATGTCCTCCTAATACCCTCTGGCCAGCGGTGGCGACCCCTGCAAAGCTGTCCTGTCGTCGCCAGTCGGCAGCTACTGCACATGCACGGCCCAGAGGCACACACATTCTGCGCAATACAGGTAATTCATGATAATGGTAGAGCCTACCTCCCCTTACCCCCCAAATGCCCCAGCATTCCCCACTCAGCTTAAACCTTATAAATAATAGACACGGACTACTAGGCATTGGATTAATTTAAGGCCATAGCAGCCCCTTCTTTATTTAGCCTATTAACAATTTTTCCAAAAACAAAATAGATAACCACAACATAACCAAAAAACGATATCCACCAAGAGCTGGGGTAAAAGGGGTCCGGAGGCACCGAAACTCGAAATCCAAAGTACCCGTGTGGCATGCAGCCTTGAACCGGCCCCCAGCCGCGTAGCTCGGCTCGGGGACAGCTGCATGCCCCAAAGTCGTCTCTCTCTTGATTCCCTTTAACGCACCGGATTTGTCCCGTGACAGATCTCCTTCCCAAGGCACTGACCTCCGGAGCCCCCCTTTCTACCCCTCCACCACGACAAGGGCGTGACCCCTTATGCCCTTGAGGCCCCCAACCTCAGAGCTCTCTGGATCCCATCTTCGACACCCAGAGCCCATAAGTCCATCCCTATATCATTAAGATGAACCCCGTCTTTTCTCAAGAACAGTTCGATCTCTTCTTCTAACTCAAAGTGTCGTATGGCCAACCCCCCATTCCTAATAAAGAACCTAGCCAACTCCTTATTTAGCTTAATTCTGGCCTTATTGATTTTCTGAACCGACTTTGCCAGCCTCCAGTAACCCCGGGCCACTATGTCTGACCACACCACGATGGTTTCTGGAAAAAGGGAACGGACTCTCAAAAAATCGAACTTCATCTCCCTAATGACCAATCTGGTGGACCTAGCGGCCAGGTCATTGCCCCCAACATGCAAGATGAGGATATCAGGGGCCCTATCCATGCGCGCTAACTTATGCAGCTCTGGCAAAAGGCTGGGCCACACCATCCCAGGGAAACCTATCCACCGGATACGCACCTGATCCCTGGGAAAGCCGAGCTGCCGGCCTTCAGGCCTGACATCGGCCCTTCTCGCTCCTCTGCTGACGTAGGAGTGCCCCACGATCCAGACCACCACCTGCGGACCTGCAACAAAAGAAACAAAAACTGACAACAATTGCCCCGTTCCCCGAAACCACTACCCCCTAGATTAGATGGGGTCTAATATAAGACCTATACCGAGCTGACTCCCAACGTCCGATCTGCTTGATGACCCCTTCACTCAATCCCCACCTTGACGCCTCAGTAGCTGCCCCAATACGGAAAGAGTGGGAGGCAAACTCCAGGAAAGGGAGGCCAAGCTGGCCCAAACATTTTCGAAATACCGCGGTAACTGAAAACGGGACATAGACGTGCTGTCCATGTGGACCAAAAATACCGGTGCCTGTGAGGGGCGTGCCGACATAAACCTCTGCACGTTTAACAGAGGGCATAATGGACCGCCAATCTGGAACAGCGTAATGGTCCGGCCCCTGCCCCGTTGGTCGGTTTTTGAACGTGGTAAATAAATGACCACCGTATCAGCGAGGACCTTAACATGTTCCGCCAGAATGCCTCCCACTCCCAATTTATTCCTACTTACTAATTCCCCGATTCTAAAAGCACCAAAAAAGGCCAGCACAAATGCGGTCTGAAATAGGCCGCACTCATAGCTTGAGGAACATAAGTCTGGCAGCACCGCCGCCAGCCTGCCCAACAATTCAAACGTGACCGGGCGTCTAGCCTCCCTGCGAATTGTTCCCACCCTGTACCCCTTCAGTGCCTGTTTTACCCGAAAATCTTTAGTGACATCTAATAACCCCCTAACCTTAAACCAAAAAGCCAATGCTGACAATTTCTTGACCACCGCTGATGCCGAAATGCCCTCCACAAAATTGGTACCCAGGAAATATAACAACAAACACAGTCGCTCCTCATCTGACGCGCAGCCACCCACTTGTACCATCAAAACGTCCCACGCGTTCCATACCAGCGTGTACGCTGCCGTAGACGACTCAGACAAGGATCTCCCGATCATACAGGATACCGCTCGAAAGGAATCTTCCACGGCGCTGACGGGCAAGGAACCCCACGTTCTTCCGCCATGGGAACCGCCGCCCGGAATCTGTCCCACTGGAATCGAGAAAGTGCGTCAGCGACCACGTTATCAACCCCTGGCAGATGTACAGCAAACAAATAAATATTAAACCGCAAGCAGTCCAAGACCAACTGCCGCATCAGGCTTATCACCGGTGGAGAGGACGCCGAACAGCTGTTGATCACCGAGACCACCCCCATGTTGTCACAGTTGATCTTGACTCGCCTATTGGCTAGCTGCCTTCCCCAAATCTGAACCGCCACCACTATGGGGAAGAGCTCCAACAAAACCAGATTGGAAGTAAATCCCGCCTCCACCCAGGACCTATCCCAAGGAACCGCACACCATCGACCTGCGAAAAAGGCCCCGAAACCATGGGCGCCCGACGCATCCGTGAACAGCTCTAACTCCGAGTTACTCACCGTTTCCTGCATCCATAGAGACTTGCAATTGAAATCTGCCAAGAAAATCAACCACACCTGCAGGTCCGCCTTGAGATCCGCCGTTAAACGAATGCGGTGGTGTGGCGCTGATATCCCCGCGGTCGCCATAGCCAAACGCCTGCAGAATATACGCCCCATGGGCATTATTCTGCAGGCGAAATTTAACTTACCTAGCATGGACTGTATCTCCCGCAACGTCATTTTCTTGCTACGAATCGCGGCCAAAATGGTATCCTTTAGGTTTTCCACCTTGTCAGTCGGCAAACTACATTCCATAGCAACGGTATCTATGGTAATGCCTAGAAATTTTAGCGACGTGACCGGGCCCTCTGTCTTATCCTCCGCGAGTGGGACCCCGAAGCGTTCGCAGACGTGCCGCATGTTGGCCAACGCATATGCACAATCAGGGGAACCTGCTGCTCCCATAAATAAAAAATCGTCGAGATAATGGATAATTGATGACACGCTCGACACATCCTTTACGACCCACTCCAAAAACGTGCTAAACCGCTCAAAGTACGCGCAAGAAATGGAGCACCCCATGGGTAGGCACCGGTCCACGAAATACTCACCTTTCCAAAAACAACCCAACAAACGAAAACTGGAAGGATGAACGGGTAGCAGCCGAAAAGCCGACTCGATGTCGGTTTTTGCCAACCATGACCCTTGACCCAAACGCCTGACTCAGCCTAAAGCCGTGTCGAATGAAGTGTACACCACTGACGTATCATCGCCTAACAAACCATCGTTAACCGACGAACCCCGAGGAAACGACAAATGATGTATTAGTCGAAACGACCCCGGTTCTTTTTTAGGAACCACGCCCAACGGGGACACAATCAAATCAACTAATGGCCGAGAAGTAAACGGCCCAGCCAAATGACCCACTGCCACTTCCTTCGCAAGCTTCATATCCACGACGCCTGGGAACTCATAAGCAGACTTCAAATTCCTAAAGGGGGGGTCCGACCGCAATAAGCAACTCCTAGGGATCCGGAAACCCTCCTCGAAACCTGCCCTCAAAAATTCGGCCACTTCCCGCTCAGGATACCTGTTTAGGAAGCGCGCCATCTCTACCCCCTTCACCGGCGTCGTCCCTCTTACGTGTAGAATCCCCAGACTTTGCCCTTCGCTGCTTGTAGCACCTGGAAGCCGCATGTGAGCCTCCGCAATTGGAGCACTCGTGCTTAAAGCGGCAGGACTGACCAAAACGACAGGATCCGTCGTTAAATTGCCAGCAGATGCCCTTTCCTCGGGTAGCCAGCTGGCCAGCGGGGGCCGACCCGCCGGCAACCGCGGGAAAGGACTGAGTCGTTCTGGCTGGGATCATCAACCGCATCCACAAGGTAATATCCTTGTGATCCCAGCGGATCACAGGCCTTACCGCCTTCTCCTGCCTGAACTGCTCGTCATACCGCAGCCAAGCGTTCCCGCCGTACGACCGATGAGCCTCCCCGATTGAGTCCATGTAACCAAACAGCGCCGAGCAGTGCTCGGGCTGTTTCTCCCCAATCACGCTTGCCATGATTGAAAAGGCCTGGAACCAGTTCTGGAACGTGCGGGGAATCAATCTGTAACGCCTTTCCTCCTCCCTCTTTTTTTCGTCCGGCTTGCCCTTATCTAGATTAAATTTTTCCAGCTGAAGGAGCGAAAATATCTCGATATATTCGCCCTTCCAGATTCTTTCTTTCACTTCTTGCTTCAAATGGGAACCCAGAAGGCCATTGAAGCAAATGTAAAGCTCCGCGTGCGATGCATCAGCTAAGCGCACCTGGCCCGCCCCACTGGATAAGGAAGAATCGCCCCCTGTACCCTCAGTCTGCACCGCCACCTCCGACTGCACACTAACCAAGCCTGGCATAATAGGTTGGGCCGCCTGAACCACCCCTTGCGTGACCTGTCCCACCGTCTGGGGCACGGGAGCCCCAAACGGTGCCAACCCCGCGTGCGATACCGGTGACGCCACCACTGGGGGTGCGGGTGCCCAGACCCCCACTGGTGACAGGGGTGACCCGGGTGGTAACAAAACCGACGCCCCCGCCCTGGAAGGTGGAGGCTGCGCCTGGGCTAACTGCGACCCTAATCCTGCCGTCAAACCGCCAGCCCCCCCTTGACGTCCCCCACAAATCCCCAACAATAACGTGGCTAGAGCATTAACTGCGGCTAAATTGGCCTCACCTGGCTGCTCCGGACGCATGTCCCTGCCAGCCGTCATACCAGATCCACTCGCTGTAGTGACATCCTCATCTGCTGCCGAGTCACCTTCAGAAGCAGAGCCGCCCCCGGATGCCAGGCCCCTGCCTCGCTGGTCTTGCCGTGTCTGTTGCCGCTGCGTGCCGCTGTCCGACTTGCGCTTCTTTTTTGCCGATCCCCCCGACTTGCTTCTGCCTGCCGAGCTCCTGTTCTCCCCCTGGGTCCGGTGGGCTGCCGCCGCGGAAAGAGGGGCGGCACCCGTGGGGGGATGGTCCTTGCGCTGGGCCCGCTTAGTCTGGCGCGCCGCGCGGGGACTAAGGGCTGCATCCACTCCGGCTGCTTGCTGGTGGGAGGAGCTGGCCGCGCTGGATGGCCCTTCCCCCGCTGACTCCCGTTGTTGGCTGGGATTCCTCCCGCTGGGCCCCCGGGTTTTGGGAGGGCGCTTTGCTGGGGGGGGGCGGAGGGTCCCTTAAGGGGCTCCCTGAGCGACGCCGCGCTCCATCATGGGGCTCTGGGCTAAGCCTCTCCGGAGGCCTGGACTGTCTCCGCTCTTCTCCCCTCTGCTCACCTGCCTGGTTGCCTGCATCCGTGCTTGGAGCGCTGGGGGCCGCCGCCGCCTCTGGCGCGCTGGCCGCCGCAGCCTCCGCCGATGTGCCCGCTCCCATGGCCGCCAGCTGCACAGTCACCCATGCGGGGCCCCTGGATTCAGCCTCTGCCCGGATCCGGGCTACCAGAAGCTCCAAACTTTCCATACTATCAGCGGGCGTCCGGCAAGCAGCTTCTTCTCCTACGCTGCTCTAACCGGAAGTGCCCGCCCCCTAACATCCGCCGCCTGCCCGGGAAAACTTGGGACTCCCTCTTCCTACGCTGCCCGCGCCCTTCCTATACTCCTACCTACCAAACCATCCGCCCACCCCCAATTAACTATGCTATGATTAAGGACGTGTAACGTCCGAAACATGTCAGCATGTGGTGATGGATTTTAGCTTGTCATGTACGTGATTTAATAAAGCGAAGTTCTTTTTCCACTGACCTGGTGCGGAGTTCACTCTCTACTGTACTGGATTTGGGGTTCGAGCAGCCCGTCTTTCCTGCACGGTCGGTGGATGGAGCCGTGAGCGGAGTTCCACCTACGTTACACCCCCAATTAACCCTGCACTAACCGGGGAGACGGCTACCCCATCATGCCCGGGCCCTCCGCACTTCTCTGGCTCCGGCTACAGGCCCTATCTCTACTGCGAATGCGTCAAACGCTCCCAGTGGGAGTGCGACCGGGGTGCATGTGGCTCGGGGCCACACATGTGCAGTAGCTGCTGATTGGCAGCAACAGGCCAGCTTTGCAGGGGTTGCCACCTCTGGCTGGAGGGTATCAAAAGGACATCGTGGGCACAGTAGAAGTCCAGGGGGCTGGAAGAAGCCCCAAATAAGTAAAAAAAAATAAATATATATATATATATTTTTTGTACTTAAGAATCCCTTTAAAGACATATGCTCGCCGGAAGATGGATCGGGGAACCCACAGCAACACGATACAACAAACGAACGTTCCTAGATCCATCTTTCTACCACGGGAACACACAACGGGCATCAATGAGAAATCGCCGGTCACAAGAAAAATCACTGCAAAAGTAACATCGTGGGTATGTGCCTTTAGGGTTAATAGAAATTAAAGGATACCATGGGTCCAAGACGTTTGGGGAAACGGGGGGGGAGCAGGCATATACTCTTACCTGTCCTGAAGCCTACTGCTCCCTGGTTCTCTCAGCACCCCATAACTCACCTTCTGGTTGGCTCGGTCAAACTTGACTGCGCAGGCGCTGACCGGGCAGTGTGCGAAATACAGCATCCATGTAAGCGCACTGTGCATGCGTTTGACGTCACTACGCCCTATAAATGCGCAGTGCGCTTTAGGACATGCGCAGCCCAGCCATCGCCTACGCAGTCAAGTTTGACACAGCCGACCAGAAAAGGATCCCGGGGGGGGCTTTTAGGTGAGTTACTGAGGGCTGAGAGGAGAACAGGGGAGCAGTAGGCATTAGGACAGGTAACAATATATGCCTGCTTACCCCCCTCCCCCATTTCTCCAAACTGTTTAAGTTTCGACCTTTGATATCTGGCTGTATGAGGGGAGCTGACTTGCTAACTAAATGACCCCAGGTCATGGCTGGTGAGATGGAGCATTTGTGCAGTAAAAAGGCTCCCTTCCCCCATGATTCCTGTGTGTGTTTAGCACAGTCTTCCTGCAGACCAGAGGGCTAGGACAGCGAATGCAATACAAGAAATTCAGGATGAGAGACCGCTGCTGCCTGTTCCCGGGGAGAGAGACCTGGGCATATCATGCTTTCAGCACATTGTTTATAAGGCAAGGGAGAGGAGGAGTGTAAAAACTCAGCACAAACCTTTCTGTGCTGGGACGCTGCTCTGGCTGTCACTTTATGCTGCTGGCTACACTGCAAACTCCTGAGTTCCGATTGCATCATGTCCCTTTTGCTATTGGTCACTGGTTAGAGAGGGCTGGAGGCGGAGCCGGAGCCTGACTGGAAGTCAGAAACTATAGAGGAGGCTGGGAGGGACAAAGGCTAGAATCTGGGCTGCAATTGGCTGGCTGTACAGAGAGAGGAGACTGACTAATCTCTGTCAGCTCTGTCTCTGCCCTGTGGCAAGGACTCCCCGGCTGGAAGCCCCGCCCCCCGCCTGTTTATTTTTACGGACACCACAGAGGCAGCTACGGATTTCACGGGCAGGGAAATTTTACAGTGTATTTACTGACAATCCGTAAATTTACGGACGGTTGGCAACACTGACGCCCACCTCTAGCACAGTTAAGCATATAAATGAGCGGAGCGAAGCTAGTAGAAGGTGAGGTGTTTTAAATTTCATTTCTCCCATTTAGTAGACCCTTGGGCTTTTGGCATGGTTCCCACTAGAACGCTGGTAAAAAGTAGCATTTTTACCTAGTTAGAGTAGGGCTCACCAGACTGGGGACACTTTGGCGCAGTTGGTGAGCTGAAACGCGATAAAGAGCGTAACCAAGAGCCCCTGTCAAGGTCTTCCTGTTGTGTGCTATATATATATATATATATATATATATATATATATATATATATATATATATATATATAGATATATATATATATATATATAGATATAGATATAGATATGTGTGTATATACATATATATATGTGTGTGTGTGTGTGTGTGTGTGTGTGTGTGTGTGTGTGTGTGTATATATATATATATACACATATGTGTGTATGTACATTTATAGACTATTATGCATATATATGTTTTAGGTACATTAAGTACAGGTATATATATATATATATATATATATATATATATATATATATACTATGGGAAAGAATATTACACTAGCACCGTCAGTTCTTTTAATCTTATTGCTTCTTTCTTCTGTTTACTTCAGTCACACAGTATATCCGGATTCGCTGGATTCGCTGAAGAAGCAGCATGGGGCGCAATGAAAAATCGCAGGGATCTTACCAAAGGTATAAAGACTGCGAAAAAAAAAAGAGGGTAAAGTATGTTTTTATACTTACCGTACCTATTGTTATGAACTTTTTCAGCACATAGAAGAAGGACAAAAAGGATAAAGATTCCACTTATTATAGAAGATCTAAGGAAAGGTCCTGTAGCAGGGACAGAGGCTCGAGGAGAAGAACGCGCTCAAGATCCAGGAGGTCTAGAGATCGCTCTACCTCTTACTACAGTTATCGTTCATACTCACCACAAACGTCAAAGCGTGACCGTCAAGCTCCTCACGAAACGATAACCCTAGCCCAGGGAGAGCAAGCTCAAAAGCAATGTTGGGCCTGTAATAAACCAGCAGTACCAGATAAAAAGCTATGTCAGGAATGTTTCAAAGAATCATCAAAAGAAAGAGAACAAGAATCTTCGGAAGCTCTAGAATTAATGAGACAGGCTGTCAGAGAAGAAATGGAAAAGGAGCATCAAAATAATACTACAGAACCAGTACAAACACATTGGCAATGCAGATGTTAGAGGAAGAAGAAATAGCAGCTGGTTTTGATTTAGCGTTAATTCCAAAATTTATAACGGCGATAAGAGAAGCTATCAAAAGTACGGACACTCCAGCAGATGATAAACCTGGGAAATATTACCCACACTTGCAAAAGAAGGGTAGAGATGGCCCGAATGGTTCGCCGGTGAACGGTTCCTGGCGAACTTCCGGGGTTCGCGATTGCGGAGAACCGTGAACTTTTCCAGAAGTTCGGTTTGCCCCCATAATGCATTAGGGTCAACTCTGACCCTCTACATCACAGTCAGCAGGCACATTGTAGCCAATCAGGCTACACTCCCACCTGGAGCCACTCCCCCCCTTATAAAAGGCAGGCCCCGCCGGCCATTACACTCACTCGTGTGCCTGCACTAATTAGAGAAGGGACAGCTGCTGTAGACTCTCTCATAGGGAAAGATTAGTTAGGCTCTTGTAGGCTTGTTAGCTTGCTCCCTGCTGATTTCGTATTGCTAAAATAGCACCCCACAACAGCTCTTTTGAGAGCTAATCTTGTTCTTGTGATCTATTTTTTTTTGTGTGTGTCCCACTGACACTTGTGTTGCATAGACAGCCTTGCTAATTCATACTGTGTGTGCGCCACTGCCAGCCAGGCCCAGCACATTTAATGACTACCTGTGTGTGTGACAGGTGCACATTGTAATACCCAGAACTGCATATACCTACCTGTTGTATTCAGTGAACCCACCTCATCACTGCATATACCTACCTTTTGTGTTCAGTGCACCCACCTCATCACTGCATATACCTACCTGTTGTGTTCAGTAAACTCACCTCATTACTGCATATACCTACTGTAATGAATAGCGACATAGCAGCGGCAGTGAATGGCGTTACTACCGCAGCTGCTTCCGATTCTCTGCCTGCCAGTCTTCCCACACCTCAGGCGTCTAGCACGCTGAGGACGGGTGTCTCTGCTACTCACAGGGGTGCATTAGCGCGTGCGCGCGCTCACCGTCAGGATCTTTATGCCAGGAGGAGGTGCATCAGCTGACCGGCTGACGTCACAGGGCACGCTCGCCGCTGCTGATTGGTTAAGGTGTGGTGGGCGTGCCTCAGGGGTCTCCTCCGCTTCTTAAGCATGGTGGATTCAGTGGCAACTTGTCTGCTGTTGCGAATACTTTGTGTTAGTGCTCAGACCTTAGATAGATCCGGTGTGCTTTGATCCGAGAGGAAACCGGGGATTTCACACAGTGATAGGATTGTTTGATAGCCATAATTATAATTGAAAATTGTATTATCTGTTATAACTCTTGCTCCTTCTGACTATTCTTACTCTCAGTGATTTTGTACTTCTACCCATCTGATCTTGTTGCCGACTGCCTGTTATAACCTTCTTGTCTTTGCTTTCTGACTTTGTACCGTATCTGCCAGCCTGTTGCCAAACTCTGCTAGTCTGACCACTCTACTCTCACCAGAGGGCCCTAGTCTCTGGTGAGGGGTCTGATACTGTTAGTGCCCACCAGCTCCTCTGGTGTGGCATAGTCAAACCTATCAGTACTATTGTTGCACTAAGCACTGCACCTATCTACACTCATTGCTATTGGTTGCCTCCTCAGCTCTTGTATATCTGTATTATAGGTGATTCTGCAGATCACCATATAATCAGGTATATATCTGCATTATAGGTGATATTGCAGATCACCTAATAATCATAATGTTGTAATAATGTTATTGCTGACACCAATCGTTACACCTACCTGTTGTGCTCAGTGAACCCACCTCATCACTGCATATACCTACCTGTTGTGTTTAGTGCACCCACCTCATCACTGCATATACTTACCTGTTGTGTTCAGTGCACCCACCTCATCACTGCATATACCTACCTGTTGTGTTCAGTGAACCCACCTCATCACTGCATATACCTACCTGTTGTGTTCAGTGCATCCACCTCATCACTGCATATACCTACCTGTTGTGTTCAGTGCATCCACCTACCTATGTGAGTGCACGCAGTGTGATATACACCAACCTACGTGAGTGCACGCAGTGTGATATACCACTCCGTGCATACCTGTTAACTGCACCTGTGGGACTGCACATTGTATTAGTCAAGTCAGTGCATACCTTTCACTTCATCCCCCCCAATATGGACAAAATGGACAAAACAGGTAGAGGAAGAGATAGAGCCAGAGCCAGAGGAAGGCTACCCGGCAGGTCTGTGCGAGGTCGTGTTGATGTGATTTTCGTGTGGCCCTGGCTCAAAGTACAGTGCTCAGAAGAAGGCACGTGCCATCAACTCCCAAGATTGTCAGGACATGGTTGACTATTTAACACAGAACACCTCATCTTCCGCAGCCACCAGCGCTACTACAAGCACCACATCCGCTGCATTTGACACTTCGCAGGAGTTACTTGGTGGTGAAATCACTGATTCACAGCCACTACTGCTACAACAAGATGAAGGCGCTAAGCAAGTTACACCACCTCATATGTGTGAGTTAAGCGACACTATGGACGTAATGTGTGAGGAGGAGGAGGATGAAGTACCTGCTGTTGGTGCAGTTTTGGAGGTGTCTAAGGCAAGCAAAGCTGGGCAGGATGATTATGATGATTATGATGATACGGATCCCACATGAGTTCCTAAGAGACAAGATGATCAAGAGGACAGTTCAGAGGGGGAGTCAGAGAGGAATAGGAGGAGATGAGTTTCTGTAAGAAGCAGGGGGAGCTCGTCGTCAGAAACAGCTGGTGGCAGTGTCCGGTGCCATGTATCGCCACCTATGGACAGGCAGCCAACATGCCCTTCAACGTCAGCTGCTGATGCCACCATAGTGCCATCACCCCAGGGGGGCTCAGCGGTTTGGAAATGTTTTAGTGTGTCTGCCTCAGATCGGAGCAATGCCATCTGTTGCCTCTGACTCCAAAAATTGAGCCGTGGAAAGGCCAACACTCACGTAGGGACAAGTGCCATAAGAAGGCACATGGAGAAAAGGCACAAACTGCAATGGGAATAGCACCTGAGCAAAAGCAGCACACAAAAGAAAAGCCACCCTCCTTCTCCTCTTCCTCCTTCAGGTGCATCATCTTCAGTCGCTTTCTCCATTGCACCTCCACAGCCACCCTCCTCCATTCCGCCTCTGCCCTTGAGCGGTTCCTGCTCCTCTGCCCTCTGCGGAAGAAGCTAATTTCTGGCAGTCCATTCATATAGCACTGACATCTTCTGCAGTACTTTATAGAGTACATAGTCATGTAGCTGACTGTCCTCAGAGGAACTCCCAATATATCCCAACCATAGACATAGTCCAATGTCCTTCCATATTATTATTAAGTATTTATAATAGCACTGACATCTTCTGCAGCACGTTACAGAGTACATAGCCATGTCACTGACTGTCCTCAGAGGAACTCACAATCTAATCCTACCATACTCATAATCTTATGTCCTACCATATTATTATTATTATTTATTTATTTAAATGTATTTATTTATATAGCACTAACATCTTCTGTAGCACTTTACAGAGTACATAGGCATGTCACTGACTGTCTTCAGAGGAGCTCACAATCTAATCCTTTCATGGTCTAATGTCTTACCATATCATTATTATTATGTATTTACAGTATATAGCACTGACACCCTTTTGCAGCTTTTACATAGTACATAGTAATGTCACTGACTATTAAAGATGACCCGAACGATTCGCCGACAAACGGTTCCAGGCAAACTTCTGGTGGTTCGCGTTCGCCATGTAAGGCAAACTTTTCCGGAAGTTCGGTTCGTCCCCATAGTGCACCATTAGGGTCACTTTGATCCTCTACATCACAGCCAATCAGGCTATACTCTCTCCTGGAGCCACTCCCCCTTTATATAAGGCAGGCTCCGCCGGCCATTACACTCACTCGTGTGCCTGCAATAGTGAGAGAAGGGTCAGCTGCTGGCAGACTCTCATAGGGAAAGATTAGTTAGGCTGTTATAGGCTTGTTAACTTGCTCCTGGCTGATTCTTATTGCTAAAATAGCACCCCACAACAGCTCTTTTGAGAGCTAATCTTGTTCTTGTGATCTATTTTTTTCTGTGTGTCCCACTGACACTTGTGTTGCATAGACAGCCTTGCTAATTCATACTGTGTGTGTGCCACTACCAGGCCCAGCACATTCAGTGACTACCTGTGTGTGTGACAGCAGGTGCACACTGTAATACCCATCACTGCATATACCTAGTACCTGTTGTGTTTAGTGAACTCACCTCATCACTGCATATACCTACCTTTTGTGTTGAATGAACCCACCTCATCACTGCATATACCTACCTTTTGTGTTGAGTGAACCCACCTCATCACTGCATATACCTACCTTTTGTGTTGAGTGAACCCACCTCGTCCCAGCATATACCTAGCTGTTGTGTTCAGTGAACCCACCTCATCACTGCATATACCTACCTTTTGTGTTGAGTGAACCGTTCCAAGGGGGAGTCAGAGAGGAGTAGGAGGAAACGAGTTGCTGAAAGAAGCAGTGGAAGCTCGTCGTCAGAAATAGCTGGTGGCAGTGTCCAGCACCATGTATCGCCACCTATGGACAGCCAGCCAACATGCCCTTCAACATCAGCTGCTGATGCCACCATAGTGCCATCACCCCAGGGGGGGGCTCAGCGGTTTGGAAATTTTTTACTGTGTCTGCCTCAGATCAGAGCAAAGCCATCTGTTCTCTCTGCCTCCAAAAATTGAGCCGTGGAAAGGCCAACACTCACGTAGGGACAAGTGCCTTACGAAGGCACCTGGAGAAAAGGCACAAACTGCAATGGGAAGAGCACCTGAGCAAAAGCAGCACACAAAAGAAAAGCCACCCTCCTTCTCCTCTTCCTCCTTCAGGTGCAGCATCTTCAGACGCTTTCTCCCTTGCACCTTCACAGCCACCCTCCACCACTCCGCCTCTGACCTTGAGCGGTTCCAGCTCCTCTGCCCACAACAGCCAGGTGTCCGTGAAGGAAATCTTTGAGCGGAAAAAGCCAATTTCTGCCAGTCACTCCCTTGCCCGGCGTCTGACAGCTGGCATGGTGGAACTGTTAGCTCGCCAGCTGTTACCATACAAGCTGGTGGACTCTGAGGCCTTCCGTAAATTTGTGGCCATTGGGACACCGCAGTGGAAGATGCCAGGCCGCAATTATTTCTCTAAAAAGGCGATACCCAAACTGCACCGTGAAGTGGAGCGGCAAGTGGTGTCATCTCTGGCACACAGCGCGTTGGGTCAAGGGTCCACCTGACCACGGATGCCTGGTCTGCCAAGCACGGTCAGGGCCACTACATTACTTACACAGCCCAATTGGGCCAACCTGGTGACCAATGGCAAGCAGGGAGTACGTGGCTGTGCAGTGGCCCAACTTGTGACACCTCCACGGCTTGCAGGCAGGCCTCCTGCCACCTCCTCTCCACCTGCTACATCCTCTTCGCTGTCATCATCCTCCTCCTCCTTTGCTGGTGTCGCGATCTCCTCTCCAGCTACACAGCCCCAGCTCCCCAGGGCCTATGCTGCATGCCAGGTATGACGGTGTCACGCCATCTTAGACATGTCTTGCCTCAAAGCGGAGAGTCACACTGGACTAGCCCTCCTGACTGCTCTTAAACAGGTGGATCAGTGGCTGACCCCGCACCAGCTGGAGATCGGCAACGTGGTGTGTGACAACGGCAGCAATCTCCTTTGCACTTTGAATTTGGGAAAGCTGACACATGTACCCTGCATGGCACATGTGCTCAATCTAGTCATTCATAGACTTGTGTCAAAGTACCCAGGGTTAGAGGATGTCCTGAAGCTTATAATGCATTTAGAATAAAATAATTCTTAGCATAATATACCATCCAAAGAAAGCCTAATTGGTGGTGGAAAAAAACAAGGTATAGATCATTTTGTTGTGATAAGTAGAGATAAAGTTATTGGGGAATGAACGGATGGGAGGAGCGCTGAAATGTGAAAATTCCTCTCGTCCATAAGGTGAAAAATAACTGCGGGCTGAAATGGTTAAACTAGTTGTCACCAAGAACTCTCAGAGTAAATATCCTTCATGATCCTGATGACGCAGCTGATTTTATGAAACGCTTAGGCCTTGACCTCCCGGCTATATGTCGCAGCTCCCCTGAGAAATCACCTGCTGCAGCCCGGGTTTATTTCCGTAACCAGCAGAGTCTATCACCAGACTGCACTATGCAAAAAACGCGCAGACAGAGATCAAAAGGTTTAAGTTCCCCCTCCATCTTCTCCTGTTCTTGTTGCAGAGGATACTGAGATCGAAGATTGACAGTTTATGATTACATGAGGCCTATGTGTCAAAGGAGACATTTCTCATAGGAATTCCGTAAGCACAGAGATTTTCAGTTATGTATATAGGAGGCCGCTCTTCCCGATTCTCACATGCTTCCTCCAACGCTGCCTAACTTTGCAGGGCATCCCACCAGGGTGGAGGTGGAAGGCATGGCAGAGCCATGCTGCACTATGGGCATGGCGCTTTTGATTTGTTTGAATGTTGTTGTTTTTTAAGTTCAGTTACAATTTTGAAATTTCAAGTTTTGTTGTTATTATGCTGTTTTCCCATCTCAGGTGGTAATACGAAGTTTTCCTTTTGTATTGCATATGCTGGACCTCTGTCTCTCCACTTCACTGTCCATGTCCCCGAGGAGATTTTATAATGGCAATAACATTCTTAAACCATATTGGTAAGGATTTTATCCTTGAATGTTAAGGCCTCTTTCACATCAGGACGTTGCGTTTTAGGGGACGTTAAGGTCGCATAACGTGCCCCCAATGCAACGTCTGGTGGTGTTGAAGGAGGACGTCAGAGTGAGCCGCGTTATGCAGCTCTTGGTGCGCAGTATAGACTGCGGAGACCACGTGATCGGAACACTCCACATACCGTGGTCCCGCCAGCCAATCAGCGCACAAAGCGGCCACTTCAGGAAGAAAACACTGCACGTCAGCAGTGCAGTGTATATTAATTAGCCTTGTGGCTAATTACTGTGCATGTGCAAGCAGTCTAACGCGGCTAAAACCGCGTAGAACGCACAACATGCCGCACTTTCATACAATGTGAAGCGTTACCCTGTAAAGCAACGTGGGCACTGAGAACAGCCCATTAAGTTTTCATTGCTGTGAGTTGGGCTGCGTTACAGGCTACTCTAACGTCAGCCTGTAACGTCATACTGTGAAAGCAGCCTAAAGGTTTAAATTCCCCTTTAAAGCATCAGTTACTAGCTAAAGAGGTAGAGAGGCAGTGGCCTGATATTATATTAATCCAAGAAACACACTTTAAACAAGGTCATCACCCTAAATTGATGTTGAAGCACTTCTCAACCGTGTTTTATGCTTGTAGTCACGCTAAAAAAGGGGGAGTAGAAATCTTGCTGAGACAGGATGTCTCTTTCACAGTAAACCATTCTTGTATTGACTCCCAGGGCCAAGGACAGTTGGATCATATTGATACGATTCTAGGTAATATCTATGTTCCTAATACCGGTCAAATTCATTTTCTACTTAAGTTACAAAGATGATTATTATCATTGACGTATGATTGCTGGTTTTTGGGGTAGATTTTAATTTGACTTTTTCAATGACTTTAGACAGATCATCACCCCTATTATCAATAAATAAAACACTGCGCCACAGTTCAGATTAAAACATATAACTAACTGCACCAGTATATGAGATCGCTACAGAGAGTCCAGTTCAGGAAAATTTCAAATACAAAATTGCTGCTGCGCTCCTCAGACATGTGCCTTCAACTTTAGAATATAGTGACTTTATCCTTGTCCTGCAATAAAAACTTCACATAGGGTGATACCGTTCTGTAACATTAAATAAATCTCTACAATTCACATGCATGTTCCACCAGGTGACAGTTCACATCCGTGTTCTGTGCTCTCATTCAGTGCTCATTCCGTGACAATCCCCAACTGATGTATGTCAAAACGCTCACCAGATGTAGCCCACCTCGAATTGCAGGTGGAAAATTCACGTTTGGCCCTCTGCCAGTCAATGCCACAACATCAAATCGTCATAAATCTTCATTTATTCCAATAAAACCAGCTCCATAAAAAACATAAAAAATATACATAGCGTAATCCTGTCATACAAAAGCTCCGGGCGCATCTAAGATTGCACTTACGCGTCCCGGTGTTAAGATCGCATATAATAGTATCCTTTGCCAGTGCCCATTCGCCTGTAGTTTAGGAAGGATGTCCACGTAAAAGCTGCTCCTGATCCTCCCTCTCTCCGCAGGGTGTATGTCGCTTGCACGTACTGCTCACTCCCGACCGGCCGGTCAGCTTACTTCCGCGTGTACGCCTCGACGTTCTCACTTGGCTACGCCCTACGCACGTTTCGTCCTCGCTTCCGGACTCATCAGGGGCTCCGCCTCCCGACTAGCAACGTCGCTTCACATACTGCCTGCTCGCTGGTGATTGGTGAATCACTCGTCTCTGGCGAATGGGCATTGTTTACATGTCTTATGTATTGATTCTGAATCGTTATAATAATAAAAACCTCATACTCAATACTTATATCTAAAATTAAACATACATCCTTGTCTAGATATTTGAATATTATAAATTGCACCATCTAGTGAAATATTTGTACACTTCACCTTGCCTGACCATATAGAGGGCTTTTATCTAGTGCTGTGCTATGCCCCTGCCATCTAGTGGTCTTTTTATATATGACTGTTTATTACTATAAATCATCCCTAACAACCCCCTCCTGTGACAATTAATACAAAATTGTGTACTTTCCTACCATAGCATAACTCCAGACCCATTTCCGAGCTTCCCTTTCTCATTTAGGGCTATATTAATATTGTGCTTTTAATCATTGGAAATGTGACAGTTTAAATCAAACTCTATGTTGAGTCCTCCTGGATTAAGAGTGTTCAAATTATAAATCCATTTTCCTTCAGCTTTAGAGATTTCTTTTGTGAGGTTTGAACCTCTCCATTTCTTGATGTATTTTTCTACCCCCATGAATTTCAGATCTGCTGGATCTTGATTGTGGTGTGTCTTAAGGTGCTTTGAAACACTATGGGTTTCCAAGCCCTTTTTAATATTGTTCACATGTTCTCTGATCCGCTTGTACAGTTCCCTAGTCGTTCGCCCAACATATTCTAGCCCACATGGGCACCATAGGATATAAACCACACCTTTACATCTGCAGGTGATGCACTGCTGGACCTTCCATGTTCTCCCTGAATTCCTTGAAGTCACTTGATTCCCCCTTACTCCTGTGGCCACTTTACACCCCCTGCAGCTCCTGCATGGGAAGAACCCCACCTGTCCCAATAGGTCTCCCCCTATGGTACTGGGTGGTTCAATATAGCTCTTGACCAAAGATGATTTGAGTGTTGGGGCCCATCTATAGATGAACTGCGTTTTTTCTGGTAACACTTTCTTCAACACCCCATCAGTTTTTATGATGTTCCAATTTTTTCTAATCATCCTCTCCAGGCGGAGCCCCTGATGAGTCCGTAAGCGAGGACGAAACATGCGTAGGGCGTAGCCAAGTGAGAACGTCGAGGCGTACACGCGGAAGTAAGCTGACCGGCCGGTCGGGAGTGAGCAGTACGTGCAAGCGACATACACCCTGCGGAGAGAGGGAGGATCAGGAGCAGCTTTTACGCGGACATCCTTCCTAAACTACAGGCGAATGGGCACTGGCAAAGGATACTATTATATGCGATCTTAACACCGGGACGCGTAAGTGCAATCTTAGATGCGCCCGGAGCTTTTGTATGACAGGATTACGCTATGTATATTTTTTATGTTTTTTATGGAGCTGGTTTTATTGGAATAAATGAAGATTTATGACGATTTGATGTTGTGGCATTGACTGGCAGAGGGCCAAACGTGAATTTTCCACCTGCAATTCGAGGTGGGCTACATCTGGTGAGCGTTTTGACATACATCAGTTGGGGATTGTCACGGAATGAGCACTGAATGAGAGCACAGAACACGGATGTGAACTGTCACCTGGTGGAACATGCATGCGAATTGTAGAGATTTATTTAATGTTACAGAACGGTACCACCCTATGTGAAGTTTTTATTGCAGGACAAGGATAAAGTCACTATATTCTAAAGTTGAAGGCACAGGTCTGAGGAGCGCAGCAGCAATTTTGTATTTGAAATTTTCCTGAACTGGACTCTCTGTAGCGATCTCATATACTGGTGCAGTTAGTTATATGTTTTAATCTGAACTGTGGCGCAGTGTTTATTTATTGATAATTGTGGTAATAGTCGATCCAGCTATTTTTCATTGCAGCCGTGGTATTAAGCTTAACAATATGGATGCATTTATGTTAAGAGCTAGGGGGAATATTGATTTAAAATCTATTTTTTTCTCTACGGAATGTGCAGCCCAGAATAACCCTGATGATCTTGATGCACAGTTTAAGACATTACATAACCTTATGCTAAAAGAACAAACCCCATGGTGGGATTATACAAGCCTTAACACTTATATGGATGAAGGCATAGTCCCTAAACGCTATAGATGGGATCTGTTCATTAATGATGGGGAAAACAATATGGAGAATGATAAAGAATTAGGGGAATATTTTAATCAATGTGGAGTAGGCCTTCTAAAAAGACTGGCAAGAAGGAAGAAAACTAGATTGGATAAATTAGAAAGTGATATTGATGAATTAAAATTAAAAATGGAATCACATAAAGAGGAGGAAAAGTACCAGGAGAAAATGAAGGACCTAACCAAAACACTAGTCAACCATGAGAAGGAAGTCATAGACATCAAACAAAAGAGATATTCCAGTGACTGCAGAGACTATAGACTCCATCAAGCTTATAAATGGCAGATCAAAATAGCAGAACAACAGGCCATCATAGATAAAGAAAAGGCTCAACCACCACAGGATAATACCAACAGGGATCAGAGTAGGAGACATGACTATACCCCTCCAGTGACACGTCCTAAGGCCCAGGAACAGTTAAATAACCTCCAGGGGAGAAATTGGGCTCTCCCAAAAAATCTGAACTGGTATAGACAACCAAGAAGCCCTAAACAGGTTAGACCCCAAAGATCCAACAGAAACAAGAGAGACCGGGCACTAAACGCTATCACCTCAGGGATAGACATCCGCCCAGGCCCAATAGATATCAACCCATGGAAGATGATGATAGGCATCTGTCCAGGCCCAATAGATATCAACCCCTGGAAGATGATGATAGAGATCCTTCTCTATATACTAACTTCGCAGAAAGAAGAGAAGAGAGGGAGCGTTTTTTAGGGATAGATTAGTGGGAAGAATGGGATTACCTACAAGAGAAAGAGGAGGAGGGATGGGCCAGAGGAAACAAAAGACCAACAGAAGAGGATGCAGAGGAGGAGCTAGGAAACAAAAGGAGAAGGTGAAAGCCACTAGAGGAACAGGAATTTTCAATATCAGTGGAATCCCCCTAACTGAGTCACAAACGAAGTTACTAGACAAAGGTCTTAACTATGCCCCCCCGAAACCCATTAACAAGTTTGGAACATACTTAGATATCCAAAGGTACACCAGGAAACTTAATATTAAGAAATACTTCCTGGGCAAAGAGGGGCCTAATACTCGGTATAACCCTCCAGCACAACATAAACATACAAATTTGAGGAACCGGTCCCTGTTCAATCCACAGGATACTAGCAAAGAAAATACACTTGAGACTTTCAAGAGGGCGGTCCTTAATGACCTGGGAAAAATACAGTGTAAGAAAATCCAGGGATATGTGCAGATGAAGGAAGAAATTAAACGTCTGGCCGAAAATAAAGATCTCATATTGAAGCCGGCAGATAAGGGAGGGGGGATAGTGGTGATGAGTAAAGGACAATACTTAGAAGAAATGACTCGGATAGTGGGAGACCATTCAACATACAAAAAACTGAGGGGAGACCCAACCAAGAAATATACAGAGCTTTTAAAGTTAATACTTTTGGAAGGAGAAAAGGAGAGGATCAGAACGACAGATGAATTTAAATACCTCCTTCCAAACACCCCAAGAATTCCGGTCATATACTGTAATCCCAAGAAACAAAGATCTAAAAAAAAAACCCAGGACGGCCTATAGTGAGTGGGGTGGGGTCACTCACGCAGAGAGTAGGAGAATATATAGACTTTTTCCTGCAGCCCCGAGTAGATAGAGTACCCAACCTCCTCAAGGACACGAAACATATGCTACAGCGTCTGGAGGAACTGGAAGTACAGGAGGGGGACTACCTCGTCACAGGGTATGTAGCCTCACTTTATACGGTCATTCCCCATGCTAAAAGTGTACAAATCATCAGAAATAGCCTGAAGGAAGACGACACTCTGAAAGAGGCCCAGATTGAATTCATCATAAAACTATTACAATACTCCCTAGATCATAATTATTTCTGGTACGGTGGCACATACTATGTGCAACGGACAGGTTGTGCAATGGGGGCAAAATTTGCTCCAAATGTGGCAAATTTGTACATGGAAGAATGGGAAAAGCAAGTACAGCAGTTAGAAGCTTACACACAGGTAGTGTCATTGTCAAGATTCATAGATGGCCTGTTCTTTGTATGGAGAGGCCCAGAAACTGCACTAGTACAGTTTTGTGAGGATTTAAATTTGATATGGCCTGAACTGAAGATATCAGTAACTGTTAGCAAAGATCAAGTGAATTTTCTGGATTTACAGATTAAGAGGGAAAAGAACATACCCACCACCAAAACTTATTTCAAAAGCACAGATCGGAATGGTTACATTCCAAGGGAGAGCTGCCACCATAACAACTGGTTGAGGAACATCCCCAGAGGCCAATTTGTCAGGATCAGGCGGAATTGCACCCATATGGAAGATTATGTAACGCAGAGCAAAACACTTTTAAACAGGTTCTGGGAAAAGGGATATGAAGTAGGCGAACTGAGAACAGAAATAGCCCAGGTGGCGAAACTCCCCAGACGAGAATTATTGTCAAATAAATCCAGAATGGCAAGAGAAAAGAAAGAATTCACAATTATTTTTGATTATAATTCACAACACAGGGATCTGGAGAGGATGATTAGAAAAAATTGGAACATCATAAAAACTGATGGGGTGTTGAAGAAAGTGTTACCAGAAATACCGCAGTTCATCTATAGAAGGGCCCCAACACTCAAATCATCTTTGGTCAAGAGCTATATTGAACCACCCAGTACCATAGGGGGATACCTATTGGGACAGGTGGGGTTCTTCCCATGCAGGAGCTGCAGGGGGTGTAAAGTGGCCACAGGAGTAAGGGGGAATCAAGTGACTTCAAGGAATTCAGGGAGAACATGGAAGGTCCAGCAGTGCATCACCTGCAGATGTAAAGGTGTGGTTTATATCCTATGGTGCCCATGTGGGCTAGAATATGTTGGGCGAACGACTAGGGAACTGTACAAGCGGATCAGAGAACATGTGAACAATATTAAAAAGGGCTTGGAAACCCATAGTGTTTCAAAGCACTTTAAGACACACTACAATCAAGACCCAGCAGGTCTGAAATTAATGGGGGTAGAAAAATACATCAAGAAATGGAGAGGTTCAAACCTCACAAAATAAATCTCTAAAGCCGAAGGAAAATGGATTTATAATTTGAACACTCTTAATCCAGGAGGACTCAACATAGAGTTTGATTTAAACTGTCACATTTCCAATGATTAAAAGCACAATATTAATATAGCCCTTAATGAGAAAGGGAAGCTCGGAAATGGGTCTGGAGTTATGCTATGGTAGGAAAGTACACAATTTTGTATTAATTGTCACAGGAGGGGGTTGTTAGGGATGATTTATAGTAATAAACAGTCATATATAAAAAGACCACTAGATGGCAGAGGCATAGCACAGCACTAGATAAAAGCCCTCTATATGGTCAGGCAAGGTAAAGTGTACAAATATTTCACTAGATGGTGCAATTTATAATATTCAAATATCTAGACAAGGATGTATGTTTAATTTTAGATATAAGTATTGAGTATGAGGTTTTTATTATTATAACGATTCAAAATCAATACATAAGACATGTAAACAATGCCCATTCGCCAGAGACGAGTGATTCACCAATCACCAGCGAGCAGGCAGTATGTGAAGCGACGTTGCTAGTCGGGAGGCGGAGCCCCTGATGAGTCCGGAAGCGAGGACGAAACGTGCGTAGGGCGTAGCCAAGTGAGAACGTCGAGGTGTACACGCGGAAGTAAGCTGACCGGCCGGTCGGGAGTGAGCAGTACGTGCAAGCGACATACACCCTGCGGAGAGAGGGAGGATCAGGAGCAGCTTTTACGCGGACATCCTTCCTAAACTACAGGCGAATGGGCACTGGCAAAGGATACTATTATATGCGATCTTAACACCGGGACGCGTAAGTGCAATCTTAGATGCGCCCGGAGCTTTTGTATGACAGGATTACGCTATGTATATTTTTTATGTTTTTGATGGAGCTGGTTTTATTGGAATAAATGAAGATTTATGACGATTTGATGTTGTGGCATTGACTGGCAGAGGGCCAAACGTGAATTTTCCACCTGCAATTCGAGGTGGGCTACATCTGGTGAGCGTTTTGACATACATCAGTTGGGGATTGTCACGGAATGAGCACTGAATGAGAGCACAGAACACGGATGTGAACTGTCACCTGGTGGAACATGCATGCGAATTGTAGAGATTTATTTAATGTTACAGAACGGTATCACCCTATGTGAAGTTTTTATTGCAGGACAAGGATAAAGTCACAATATTCTAAAGTTGAAGGCACAGGTCTGAGGAGCGCAGCAGCAATTTTGTATTTGAGATCATCACCCCTATCAACACTGTCAACAAGGTAGAGAACAAGGTAGAATCATTGTCGAGAGAATTCAGAAAATGGGTAAGAAGTCACCATCTCATGGACTTGTGGAGACTGGCCCACCCCACCTCTAGGCAGTATACGTTTTACTCTGATCATCATGGTAGATTTAATAGATTAGACTCCTTCTTTGCATCTAAACTTCTTATTCATAAGACTATTCAACCCGAGATACATGAAATCTCATGGTTGGAACCTGCCCTGTTCACACTTACTCTAAATAGTCACACAAAACCTTGAATCCCATACCATTGGCGTCTCAACGAGTCACCGCTCGTAGATGAGGTGGTACATAATATCATTAAAAAAGAGAGAGAGAAATTTTTTGTCCTGAACCAAATTTTAGTTAATGATCCTTCTGTCCTTTGGGAAGCCCACAAGGCAGTTATTAGGAGGGCACTGATTAAAATGGCGGTCCAGAAAAAAAGGAATGATAAGGATCTCCTGGACTGGACACTTAGGGCTTGATTCACTAAACCGTGAAAACTCCTTGAAAGGGTTTTTCGCCTTCCTCTGGATCAACAGGGATATGTGAGGGAGCAGGCTGGTGTTGTACTTTGTTCTCTGGTTGAACTCGATGGACGTATGTCTTTTTTCAACCCAAATAACTATGTAACTATGTAACTCATATCACTAGCGTTTTTGCGTGCAATCGCGACTTTCCGTGCACAATTACGAATTTCTGCATGCAATCGCAAACGATTGTGTGTGAAAATTCACGATTGCCCGCGGAAACGCGTGTGAAAACGCTAGCGCGGCCGTGATATGAGTTATCACGGTTTAGTGAATCAAGCCCTTTGAGAGATGCTGAGGCCAAATACAAGCTCTTTCTCTTCAAGGTTAATTACTGTCTATGGCAGGACGCTAAATCAAAAATATACAGTTTACAAATCTGGAGGGCAGATAGAGCTATTACTTGGACTAAGCAATTGTTCTATGACATAGGGAATAAATCCCACACCTGAATAGCAAGAAAACTGTCAGTTCAAAAAGAAAAGGGAGATATACACAGTAACCAATAAAAAAGGAATCACTTCGGCAGACCCTTCGCATATAGCATCAGCTTCTGAGACCTACTATTCAGATTTATATATAAGGCCTTTGATAGAGTTGCTTGGCCATATTTATTTGAGGTACTTCAACGCTTTGGTTTCTCGGATCTCATCCTCACTGCTATACGTTGGTTGCATTACAACCTACAAGCTAAAGTATGCATCCCCTTGAGGAGTTCCCCCTTATTTATATGTCTAATGGCACACGGCAGGGGTGTCCTCTTTCACCCCTGCTGTTTACTATATGCATAGAACCGTTGGCTATAGCAATTTGACAATCTAAGGATATCCCAGGAATAAGCGTAGGCAGGAGAGAATATAAATTATCTCTCTTTGCCGATGACGTGCTCGGTGCTCCTCTCATCATCCTCCCCAATTATTTCCCTCCCCAACTTACTTCAAATGATACATGATTTTGAGGCCTTCTCAGGGTTCAAGATTAATCTAGACAATACAGAAGCCCTCCCCCTCAATATTCCACAAAGTGCTCTGAAGACTCTACAAGATGGTTTTCCCTTCAGGTGGAGGTCAGACAGTACAAAATATTTAGGAGTCCAAATAGGAACCTCATACCGTTAGCTTTATGATCTTAATTTTACACCCTTATTTGAGCAATTTCATTGAGATCTAGATAGATGTAATCAAATCATATCTCTTGGATTGGTCGAATTTATTCTGTCAAGATGAACCTGCTTCCCGTGTTTTTATACTTATGTGAGACCTTACCAGTTACCATTCCCTGTAAGGTTCTTTACAAATTACAAAAAGATGCACTTAGATTTATTTGGACTAATGGTAGACCTAGAGTTTCTAGTAAGGTGCTCCAATCCAATACCAGAGGGGGGGTTGAGAGATAGAGGTTGAGAGATAGAGAACCAGGGCTAATTTCAAAACTGTACTCAGCTCTATCTATACTGGAGTCTAATTCTTTTATTAAACCTAAATATATGCTATTTTGGAAATCTAAACTAGGAACAACTCGGGAGTTATCCGATTGGGAGGATATATGGATGAATGCCTGTAAAACTTCTATTTGTACTCAAATAAAATCCGGCAGGTGGCGCTAATTACTATTCCCCCTCCCGGCCGCCATGGATAGTAGGGAAAGATGTAACTCTGGTGGAGTTTTGTCGCCACCTGCCGGATGCGCCCGGCTAACGAATAAGTACCGAGAATATTTATAAGATAATGTTTCAGTGGTATCTAACTCCATATAGACTAAGTAGTATCTAACTCCATATAGACTAAGTAGAATATACCCAGGTACTACAGATTCTTGTTGGAGACAGTGTGGAATGGTAGGCACCATTGAGCATATCTTCTAGTTCTGCCCAATGGTTCAGACCATTTGGAAGTCAGTACAATCTTTAATCTATAATGTCATAAGAAAACATATACCATTGGATCCTTGGCTTTATTTGATGGGGAAGCTGTTCCCAGGTCTGAAATCTCATACACAATGCTTAATCATATTCTTGCTGGAGCTAGAATAAATATAGCAACATTCTGTAAGAGGAGCTTAAGTCCTAGGTTGAAGATGTGATGAATTAAGTTAGATGGGTAAGATCTATGGAATATCTAACTTCACTGATTCATGAGACGGAGAGCCAGTTCAAGAAAGTCTGGGATTAATGGGATTTGAACTTTGAAGGGAAGAGCGGAGATATAAAATGTGATTGTTTTGATAAATCTGTTACTATTGTAATAGACAGTGAGGAGAGGGCCAGCACATACCACAACAGGCTGCATCTGAAATGACCAACCGTTCACATGTGCAGCACCTCTAATAAGCTATCTGCATACTTCGCATTCAAATCAGATGCAAAACATATGCATAACTACTATTACTTACCATGCAAACAGGAAACTCAGGAATGCGAAGTGTGCAGACAGCTTATTAGAGGTTCTGCACATGTGGGCAGATTTTCTATAATAGATTCCCTGCTGACTGCGGCAGCCATTCTTATAACTCTACTCCTCCTGAAGGACCTGGGAGGGTCTGTTGTGCTGCCATGGAGGCTACAGGAAAGGAAAATTACCGTTAGGTGAGTATTCAATTTTCCTGTATTCCTGTAGCCTCCATGTCAACACAAACAGTTAGGTATTAACTATCAAACCAACATAAGGGTGGGAAAACAATTAATGCTGAAATCATATTTTATTTTCCAACTAAAGCCATATTCAATACTGCATTTCCATACTGAGCTGCTGTCAAGTTAATTTTATAATTTTTAAAAAAAGTATTTTTAGAAGTCCAATGGCAGATCTGCAGATTGCCTCCGCAGAGGCCCCTGCCAAACATGCCCACAAAGAGGATAAACCCCTGGTTGAATGGGCTGATATCTCAGAAGGCGGCGTTTTTATTAACCAGTTCACCCCCAAGGGTTTTTATCCTAACGGACCAGAGCAATTTTCAGTTGTCAGCGCTCCTCCCTTTTATTCCCTAATAACTTTATTACTACTTATCACAAGAAAATGATCTATACCTCGTTTTTTTCGCCACCAATTAGGCTTTCTGTGGATAGTACATTTTGCTAAGAATTTTTTTATTCTAAATGCATTTTAATGAGAAAAACAGAAAAAAAAAGAAAAAAAATCATTATTTCTCAGTGTTCAGCCTTTATAGTTTTAAAATTAAACATTCTCCTGTGGATAAAACAAACACGTTTTATTTGCCCAGTGGTCCCGATAATTAAACCGTTTAGATTATGTCCCTACCACAATGTATGGCGACAGTATATTATTTTGAAATATAAGTGGTTATTTTTCTGTTTGTTCTGGCCATAATTACAAGCCCCTATGTAATAAATTAAAATTAATTTTCCCCCATAAAATATAGAATAAAAAAAGCTGAGTCCCTAAGGCAACTATTTATTTTATTTTTTTAAGCTGATTTTTTTTTTTTACAAGTGTTTTTTTGGGGGGGGAGGGTTGGAAGTGTAATTTTATTAATGATGTGTATATACTTAAAAATGTATGTATTTTGTAAGTGTAATATACTTTTTGGCCACAAGATGGCGCTGGTGAACACTCATAGGACGTGTTCACTTTTTTTTTTTTTTTTTACACACTTTATTAAACTGTTACATTTCCTGTTTATGTGAATGGACGTAGCCGCTGTTCGCGGTCACGTCCATTCACTCCAGGCACTGCGATTGGGTAGAGGACTGTTCAGTCCTCTTCCCCAATCGCCCAGCACGGGATCCCGACGGTAATGGCGGCGGTAGCGGCGGACACACGGCGGTAGCAGCGGCGGGAATGCGCGACGTATTAAAACGTCATGTTGCTGTTAATAGCGGTAAGCATGACGTTTTAATACGTTAGGATGTCGGTAAATGGTTAAAAGATTTGTAGGCTCTCTTAATTAATCTGGACAACCAGGAAGCAATCGTCCTAGATGAGGCTGGCTTTCCCTTCCTGTGTCTTGTTGGTATCACAAAAAGTTGTTATGAATCTCTGAAACTCTCTGTAGCTTTAAGGTATGATTTAAGTACCGTAGGGATACACAGAGGATGAGCAATAAGATCTTGATCCTGGTGCATTAAGTTTGGAAAGACCCATTTCGCGTTCATGCGAAATGGCAAAACTACCTTCGGTAAGAAACGTTGTATGCGTCTTAATATTACTCGATCTGGATACAGAGTTAGAAAACGTTCTTTACACCCTATAGCTTGTATCTCTGATACTCTGGAAGCAGAAGCTATTGCCGTAAGGAAAACCGCATTCTGCGTAAGGTCTACCAACGAGCATTGCTCTAGCGGTACAAACGGTTCTATAGCAAGAAAGTCTAGTACCAGAGAAAGATCCCATTTCGGAAAATAATTTTTTCTTGGGGGGTCTCATTTTCAGTGCCGCTCTGAGAAATTGCTGTATTACTGGCTTCAATGCCCACCTTATTCCTGTAACCGTTGAAATTGCCGAGACTTGAGACCTCAACGTATTCTATCCCAGATTGACTCTTGCAGCACTTTTGTGAATGACCTGGGGGAAGTTAACAAGCCAAAGGGTAACACCTTGAACTGGAAATGGAGATTTGCAAAATGGAACCTTAGGAATTTTCTGAACTGCTTGTGAACTGGTACATGAAGATAGACATCCTTTAAGTCTGTGGAGATCATGAAATCTTATGGTTGTACCAATGATATTATTGACTGTAATTATTCCATTTTGAATTTTTGAACTTTTATATACTGATTGAGGCTAGTGTTGGGCGAACAGTGTTCGCCACTGTTCGGGTTCTGCAGAACATCACCCTGTTCGGGTGATGTTCGAGTTCGGCCGAACACCTGACGGTGCTCGGCCAAACCGTTCGGCCATATGGCCGAACTAAGAGCGCATGGCCGAACGTTCCCCGAACGTTCGGCTAGCGCTGTGATTGGCCGAACGGGTCACGTGGTTCGGACCCGAACGCGCTCTGATTGGCCGAACTGTCACGTGGTTCGGGTAAATAAATACCCGAACCACGTCATATCTCCGCCATTTGTCTGTGGGTTTAGCTTTGGGTAGGCAGGCAGGGTAGTTCGCGCTCCAGCCACGCTAGCCAGGGTCCCCCCCAGTCATTGTGTGTCGCTGCTGGGAACAGTAGTACACCGCTCGTTCAGCCACACTATATAGCATTCTGTGTACTGTTCTGTGTCTGCTGGGAACAGTAGTACACCGCTCGTTCAGCCACACTATATAGCATTCTGTGTACTGTTCTGTGTCTGCTGGGAACAGTAGTACACCGCTCGTTCAGCCACACTATATAGCATTCTGTGTACTGTTCTGTGTCTGCTGGGAACAGTAGTACACCGCTCGTTCAGCCACACTATATAGCATTCTGTGTACTGTTCTGTGTCTGCTGGGAACAGTAGTACACCGCTCGTTCAGCCACACTATATAGCATTCTGTGTACTGTTCTGTGTCTGCTGGGAACAGTGGTACACCGCTCGTTCAGCCACACTATATAGCATTCTGTGTACTGTTCTGTGTCTGCTGGGAACAGTGGTACACCGCTCGTTCAGCCACACTATATAGCATTCTGTGTACTGTTCTGTGTCTGCTGGGAACAGTAGTACACCGCTCGTTCAGCCAGACTATATACCATTGTTTACTGACACTATATAGCAGACTATATAGCATTGTGTGTACACCGCTCAGCCAGACTATATACCATTGTTTACTGACACTCTGTGTACACCGCTCAGCCAGACTATATACCATTGTTTACTGCCACTCTGATTCTGCTGGGAACAGTAGTACACCGCTCGCTCAGCCAGACTATATACCATTGTTTACTGACACTATATAGCAGACTATATAGCATTGTGTGTACACCGCTCAGCCAGACTATATACCATTGTTTACTGACACTCTGTGTACACCGCTCAGCCAGACTATATACCATTGTTTACTGCCACTCTGATTCTGCTGGGAACAGTAGTACACCGCTCGCTCAGCCAGACTATATACCATTGTTTACTGACACTATATAGCAGACTATATAGCATTGTGTGTACACCGCTCAGCCAGACTATATACCATTGTTTACTGACACTCTGTGTACACCGCTCAGCCAGACTATATACCATTGTTTACTGCCACTCTGATTCTGCTGGGAACAGTAGTACACCGCTCGCTCAGCCAGACTATATACCATTGTTTACTGACACTATATAGCAGACTATATAGCATTGTGTGTACACCGCTCAGCCAGACTATATACCATTGTTTACTGACACTCTGTGTACACCGCTCAGCCAGACTATATACCATTGTTTACTGCCACTCTGATTCTGCTGGGAACAGTAGTACACCGCTCGCTCAGCCAGACTATATACCATTGTTTACTGCCACTCTGATTCTGCTGGGAACAGTAGTACACCGCTCGCTCAGCCAGACTATATACCATTGTTTACTGACACTATATAGCAGACTATATAGCATTGTGTGTACACCGCTCAGCCAGACTATATACCATTGTTTACTGACACTCTGTGTACACCGCTCAGCCAGACTATATACCATTGTTTACTGCCACTCTGATTCTGCTGGGAACAGTAGTACACCGCTAGCTCAGCCAGACTATATACCATTGTTAACTGACACTATATAGCAGACTATATAGCATTGTGTGTACACCGCTCAGCCAGACTATATACCATTGTTTACTGACACTCTGTGTACACCGCTCAGCCAGACTATATACCATTGTTTACTGCCACTCTGATTCTGCTGGGAACAGTAGTACACCGCTCGCTCAGCCAGACTATATAGCATTGTGTTTACTGCCACTCTGTGTACACCGCTCAGCCACACTATATAGCATTGCGTACTCTGCCAGTCAGTGTGTATATTGCTGGGATCAGTAATACTCCACTCACCGTCAACCACTATATGAGCTCAACATGAGTTCCCCAGAGACCTCCGCTGTGAGCAGCACTCCCAACAACAGCAACAGCCAACGCCCCACGCAAGCTATAACATCCACCCCAGCAGCCAGTGGTCAGCAGCAGCCCTCCCCGGAGGAGAACGTTGTGTCCATCAGTCCGTCGCCAGAGCGATTAATGAGGGCTGCCATTGAGGAGATGATGGGGCCTGATGTGGAGGAGGAGGTCTGGCTCAGGCCAGCATCCCAAGTTAATGTTGAGGACGATGAGGGGTCTGTGTCTGGGGATGTTGGGGTGGCAGAGGTGGTGGGTGGGTCAGACTCAGGAGAAGAGTTGTATGATGAGGATGATGATCGGGACCATCTGTATGTGCCTCAGAGTCCGACCCCGGAAAACATGTTGTATCGTGTGTTTAGGTACTAAAATCTGCGATCCCTCCCAGTAGTGTTGGGCGAACAGTGTTTGCCACTGTTCGGGTTCTGCAGAACATCACCCTGTTCGGGGTGACTATATAGCAGACTATATAGCATTGTGTTTAATGCCACTCTGTGTACACGGCTCAGCCACACTATATAGCATTGTGTTTACTTCCACTCTGTGTCTGCTGGGAACAGTAGTACACCGCTCACCCGCCACTGTATAGCATTGTGCTCTGTGTCACTGCTGACAATAGTGGTACACCGCTCACCCACCACTGTATAGCATTTCTGTACTGCCACTGTACTGCTGCCAGTCAGCGTGTACTTTAAGTGAAATGAGGAAGAAATCCGGTGAAAGAGGGAGGGGCAAGGGAAGAGGTGTTTCCCCTGACGGTTCACGTACAGGCCACAGGGGAGCACCCAAGAAAACCCACTCAATACTGCCCATGTTGTCCAGGACAACAACCCTCACAGATCCAAAAGAACAGGACCAGATAATTACTTGGATGACCTCTCAAGCGTCCAGCAGTGGGTTAAGCAGCA
This sequence comes from Hyperolius riggenbachi, assembly GCF_040937935.1. Classification (NCBI taxonomy): domain Eukaryota; kingdom Metazoa; phylum Chordata; class Amphibia; order Anura; family Hyperoliidae; genus Hyperolius; species Hyperolius riggenbachi. The sequence continues at coordinate 305,347,070 of NC_090646.1, read as the reverse complement.
CCAGCACATCACGCACGAGGTCCGAGTCCTCAGCCAGTTAAAGTCTGGGCTTTCTTTGAAGACTGCACTGAGGATGTTACCATGGCGATTTGCAAGGTGTGCAAGACCCGCCTGAGCAGGGGGAAAAGTATTAACAACCTCTCCACCACCAGCATGAGCCGCCACATTCTATCCAAACATCCCACTCTGTGGGCAAACGCGGCAGGACAGGGTACCACCGTACCACCAGCAACACTGCCTCCCTTGGGTTCACCAGACTCACCACCAGACCCGCCTCAGCAGCAGCAGTAGCCCAGCCATTGCGTGGTTCACAACATTCACAAACATCAGACGATGCTGACACTGTCACTTTCCGGACTAGTGCTCTTGAGGTCTCCCAGTGTTCATCAAACACAACAACCAACAGCCCTTCGGTGTGCAGTGCTACGGTTGAGTTGTCTGTCTCTGAGATGTTTGAGCACAAGAGGAAATTGCCAGCAAATGACCCGCGGGCCGTGGCAGTAACAGCCAGCCAGCATAGCCAAGCTTCTGGCCTGCGAAATGCTGCCATATCGAGTGGTGGAGACAAACAGCTTCAAGGGCATGATGTCAGTGGCCATCCCACGTTACGTGGTTCCCAGCCGCTACCACTTTGCGCGCTCTGCAGTGCCTGAGTTGCATGAGCACGTGGTCAGCTAAATAACCCGAAGCTTGAAGAATGCCGTTGCCTGCAAGGTTCACCTCACCACTGACACCTGGACAAGTGCGTTCGGCCAGGGTCGATACATCTCCCTTACCGCGCACTGGGTGAACCTTGTGGAGCCTGGCAGTGATTCCTCACCTGCTACGGCGCGGGTGTTGCCCACGCCGCAAACAGCTGCACCGCCGTCCCTCCCACTGGATAACAACAGCAGCACCTACCTCTCTGACTCCTTCTCCTCCAACGCATCTCAAAGCTGTACCTCATCCGGAAACGCTAACCCAGCACCAGCAGCAGTAGGATCGTGGAAGCAGTGCAGCACAGCTGTTGGCATGCGTCAGCAAGCGTTGCTGAAGCTGATCTGCCTTGGGGATAAGCAGCACACAGGGGAGGAAATTTGGAGGGGAATAAAGGAACAGACGGATTTGTGGCTGGCACCGCTGGACCTGAAACCGGGCATGAAGCTAGACACCTGGCACGAACTGGCAATGTACGCAATAGAGGTGCTGGCTTGCCCGGCAGCCAGCGTTATGTCGGAACGCTGTTTCAGTGCTGCCGGAGGCATCATCACAGATCGGCGTATCCGCCTCTCCACAGAAAATGCAGACCGTCTGACTCAAATTAAAATGAATCAATCCTGGATTGGAAACGACTACGCAACACTCCTGGACCCCAACCAAGTAACATGACCGATGAACATCTGGGATGGTTTAGCGTTTCCGGTCCCTGTTTATTGAACCTCTCATCTGTATTACATTTATGACTGCATGGCGGCAAAAAGCATTGCTGCTATATCCGCACGCTTTTTGTCCTCATGCAAGGCCTGGGTTGTTGTGTCTCACAAAGCGTGGCCTTCTCCTCCTGCGCCTCCTCCTGTTCCATCACGTGTGCTGCTGCTGCTGCTGCTGCTGCTGGGTTACCGTTGCCGGTCCCTGTTTATGGAACCTCTTATCTTTATTACATTTATGACTACATGGCGGTACAAAGCATGCTATCCGCACGCTTTTTGTCCTCATGCAAGGCCTGGGTTGTTGTGTCTCACAAAGCGTGGCCTTCTCCTCCTGCGCCTCCTCCTGTTCCATCACGTGTGCTGCTGCTGCTGCTGCTGCTGCTGGGTTACCGTTGCCGGTCCCTGTTTATGGAACCTCTTATCTTTATTACATTTATGACTACATGGCGGTACAAAGCATGCTATCCGCACGCTTTTTGTCCTCATGCAAGGCCTGGGTTGTTGTGTCTCACAAAGCGTGGCCTTCTCCTCCTGCGCCTCCTCCTGTTCCATCACGTGTGCTGCTGCTGCTGCTGCTGGGTTACCGTTGCCGGTCCCTGTTTATGGAACCTCTTATCTTTATTACATTTATGACTACATGGCGGTACAAAGCATGCTATCCGCACGCTTTTTGTCCTCATGCAAGGCCTGGGTTGTTGTGTCTCACAAAGCGTGGCCTTCTCCTCCTGCGCCTCCTCCTGTTCCATCACGTGTGCTGCTGCTGCTGCTGCTGCTGGGTTAGCGTTGCCGCGTGGTCCCTGTTTATTGAACCTCTTATCTTTATTACATTTATGACTACATGGCGGTACAAAGCATGCTATCCGCACGCTTTTTGTCCTCATGCAAGGCCTGGGTTGTTGTGTCTCACAAAGCGTGGCCTTCTCCTCCTGCGCCTCCTCCTGTTCCATCACGTGTGCTGCTGCTGCTGCTGCTGCTGCTGGGTTACCGTTGCCGGTCCCTGTTTATGGAACCTCTTATCTTTATTACATTTATGACTACATGGCGGTACAAAGCATGCTATCCGCACGCTTTTTGTCCTCATGCAAGGCCTGGGTTGTTGTGTCTCACAAAGCGTGGCCTTCTCCTCCTGCGCCTCCTCCTGTTCCATCACGTGTGCTGCTGCTGCTGCTGCTGGGTTAGCGTTGCCGCGTGGTCCCTGTTTATTGAACCTCTTATCTTTATTACATTTATGACTACATGGCGGTACAAAGCATGCTCTCCGCACGCTTTTTGTCCTCATGCAAGGCCTGGGTTGTTGTGTCTCACAAAGCGTGGCCTTCTCCTCCTGCGCCTCCTCCTGTTCCATCACGTGTGCTGCTGCTGGGTTAGCGTTGCCGCGTGGTCCCTGTTTATTGAACCACTTATCTTTATTACATTTATGACTGCATGGTGGTACAAAGCATGCTATCCGCACGCTTCTTGTCCTCATGCAAGGCCTGGGTTGTTGTGTCTCAAAGCGTGGCCTTCTCCTCCTGCGCCACCCTCCTCCTGTTCCATCACGTGTGCTGCTGCTGGGTTAGCATTACCGGTCCCTTTTCCTGGAACCTCTTATATGTATTACATTTATGACTGCATGCCGACAAAAAGCATGTTACCTGTGCAAAGAAAACAGACATTTCCCGCATTTAAAAGACAGTTTTCCCTTTGAAACTTTAAAATCGATTTTCTCAAAAACTATAAGCTCTTTTTGCTAAATTTTTTTTTCCTCTTGTACCCACTCCCAAGGTGCACATACCCTGTAAATTTGGGGTATGTAGCATGTAAGGAGGCTTTACAAACCACAAAAGTTCGGGTCCCCATTGACTTCCATTATGTTCGGAGTTCGGGTCGAACACCCGAACATCGCGGCCATGTTCGGCCTGTTCGGCCCGAACCCGAACATCTAGATGTTCGCCCAACACTAATTGAGGCCCCTAAGGTCTATAACCAGTCTCCGTCCTTTCGTCTTCTTGAAAACAAGAAAGATTCTTGAACATAAGCCTTTGTATCTTTGTCCCTTTGGTACTTCCTCCACCGCATTTTGAGATATGAGGGATGTCAATAATGAAACATACAATCTTTCTTCTCTTGAGTTTTTGGCATATCCATCTTTATAAAACGTGTCTTCGGTGCCCTTTTGAATAGCCAACGATGTCCCTGGCTTATGGTGTTTATAGTCCAGGGATCTTGCACCTTCTCCATCCACACTCGCCTGAATAACTTTAATCGGGCCCTTACTTGCTGAGCATGGATGGACGTACCCTCAAAAAGATTTTTCCTGTGGTTGTCGGTTATTGGTAGTTGATTTCACAGTCTTTGCCAGAGATGATTGCGTGCTCTTCCAGTTGCGCCTATATTGCCTTTCTGGCTTGTAGGATTTTGAGTCTTTAAAGTGATTTTGTTGCTGAAACTTTTGATTAAACTTATGAGATCTATACTTTCTATCCTTTGGTATCATGCCTGAACGGCCGCCTGTTTTCTTGGCGATAGCTGCGTCCATCTTCGGACTGAATAACAATTTACCATCGTAGGGGATCTACACCCAATTCTGTTTTGACGACAGATCAGCCGACCATGGCTTTAACCACATCGCTCTTCTTGCCGTAGTTGAGAATAGCATTGACCTAGCCGATGCTCTGACAGAGTCAAAACAGACCTCCCCCACAAAATCCGCTGTAACTTTGAAATCTTGTAAAGCCAAAATAATCTGCTCTTTGTCAACATCCGACTTGACAGCCTCTTCTATATTTTGAGTCCACGCTTTAATAGCCTTTGCTAAGGAAGTTAATGCAATTCCAGATCGGTAAGTACCTCCTGCATTCATATAAAACTTTTTTAAGTCCGCATCAACGCGTCTTTCCAGAGGAGCTTTAAAAGAGACTGAGTCACCATCCACCAGCAGGGGGCCTGTGAATAATATTATAAGGACTTGCAGTTCCTTGTTTGGCCTCCGGGTGGCCTAAAGTGAACTCTCACCACTAGAAATGGCCCGAACCTCCGATTTTCGGTTCGCGAACCTACCGCGAAAGTTCGGTTCACGCGAACTTTCGCGAACTGCAATAGACTTCAACGGGGAGGCGAACTTTGAAAAATAGAAAAAATTAAGCTCACCACAAAAGTGATGGAAAAGATGTTTCAAGGGGTCTAACACCTGGGCATGGCGGAGTGGGATACATGCCAAAAGTCCCGGGGAAAAATCTGGTTTTTACGCAAAGCAGCGTTTTAAGGGCAGAAATCACATTGAATGCTAAATTGCAGGCCTGAAGTGATTTAAAACATCTTGCATGTGTATACATCAATCAGGGAGTGTAATTAGAGTACTGCTTCACACTGACACACCAAACTCACTGTGTAACGCACCGCAAACTGCTGTTTGTGTAGTGATGGCCGTGCTGGACTGGTGCGCACCATGGCGAGAGTGCAGGCCGCAGCGGTTCTCAAGCCCATATGGTCGCCGGGCTGTGGTAGCTGAATGATAGAACAACAGTAACTGTCCAGCTGATCAAATTTGGTCTGTCCACAATGGAGCAACGACCTTATTATCTTTGGTGTGACACTCATATAGCCGGAAGTCATTGCTTCATTGTGATACGCAAGCCCCTTTACCGCGGCAAGGTAATGATCACGAAGGGGAATAGGCACATGTACATGCCTTTTGTTTTGTTGTTGCAGCTGCAGTGCAGCCAGAAAAATTAGGCAGGCATGTACATGCACCAGAAAAATAAGTATAGCGGCCGCTGCTAGCAGCAGCCCTAAAAATTCAGGAATCCGCCTGGAGTCCTGGACCCTGTTGGTGGTGGCGGAGAAGGCAAGCGGCCTGCAGGCGGAGATGCTGTGTGGCACTGGGGAGTGACTTAGTCTTGGGGCAGGCAGCCAGTCACATGGCGTGCAGGCAGAGATGCTGTGTGTATGGGGACTGACTTAGTCTTCGGGCGGGCAGTAGCCCTCCGGGATCCATGCCTCATTCATTTTAATAAAGGTCAGGTACTGAACACTTTTGTGACTTAGGCGACTTCTCTTCTCAGTGACAATGCCTCCAGCTGCGCTGAAGGTCCTTTCTGACAGGACGCTTGAGGCAGGGCAAGACAAAAGTTGGATGGCAAATTTGGACAGCTCTGGCCACAGGTCAAGCCTGCACACCCAGTAGTCCAAGAGTTCATCGCTGCTTACAGTGTCTACATCCACACTTAAGGCCAGGTAATGGGCTACCTGCCGGTCCAGGCGTTGGTGGTGGGTGGATCCGGAAGGGCTAGTGCGAGGCGTTGGACTAAAGAATGTTCGCATGTCCGACATCACCATGAGAACGCTGGAGCTTCCTGTCCTCGCCTGCGTGGACATGGGAAAAGGATTACTGGCAGTGGTACCTTTATTGCGTTGTGCTGTGACATCACCCTTATACGCATTGTAAAGCATACTTGCCAGCTTGTTCTGCATGTGCTGCATCCTTTCTGCCTTCAGGTGAGTTGGTAACATGTTCGCCACTTTGTGCCTATACCGAGGGTCTAGTAGCGTGGCCACCCAGTACAGGTCATTCCCCTTGAGTTTTTTTTTATTCGGGGGTCCCTCAACAGGCTGGACAGCATGAAAGACGCCATCTGCACAAAGTTGGATCCAGACGTACTATCCATCTCCTCTTTCTCTTTCTCAGTGACGTCAGGTAAGTCCTCCTCCTCCCCCCAGCAACGAACAATACCACGGGAATGTTGAGCAGCACAAGCCCCCTGCGACGCCTGCTGCAGTTGTTCTTCTGCCGCCGCCTCCTCCTCCTCCAAAGAAACACCTTCCTCATCATCCGAGTCTGACTCCTCTTCCCCACACGATTCTTCCTCCTCCTCCCCCCTCTGTGCTGCCGCAAGTGTTGATGAAACATCTGGTTCTGATGAAAATTGCTCCCACAACTGTTCCTGCCATAACTGTTCCTCTGCACGTTCCTCCACAGCTTGATCCACCACTCTACGCACGGTACGCTCCAGGAAGTACGCGTACGGGATCAAGTCACTGATGGTGCCTTCACTGCGACTCACCAGGTTGGTCACCTCCTCAAACGGCCGCTTAAGCCTGCATGCATTTCGCATCAGTGTCCAGTTGTTATGCCACAACATCCCCATCTCCCCAGATTGTGTCCTTTTACTGTAATTGTACAGGTACTGGGTGACGGGTTTCTCCTGTTCTAGCAGGCGAGAGAACATGAGCAGGGTCGAATTCCAGCGAGTCGGGCTATCACATATCAAGCGTCTCACCGGCAAGTTGTTTCTCCGCTGAATGTCCGAAAAGCGTGCCATGGCTGTGTAAGACCGCCTGAAAAGCGTATCTCCACACCACCTCATCCTGGATCTAGTAAGGAGATATTCTCCATGTGGTGAGGGACCTCGCATTCCCCGTGGCCAAAGACAGCATGATGGGAGCGTGATCTGATATGGCCCAGGGAAGGCGATCAAAGTCCCCGGCAGCGGGAGCACGTCTTGGGACACAAAAAAGTGATCCAGTCTGGACATGGTGTGATGAGTTGAGGATTGACAGGTGAAACCTTGTGCCGATGGGTGTTTCCGCCTCCAGGCATCAGTTAAGATAAAAGCGTCCGCCTAGTTGCGAAGATCCGGTGAATGTCTGCTCCATGTCAGCAGGGGTTCTATCAGAGGGCTGCATTGTAAGATTAAAGTCCCCAGCCACGATCACCTTGGCTGATGGGTATTTAGCTATAAGTAGCATAAGATCATAAAGGACAGTGGAATCGGCCAGAGGAGGGAGATACACACTAGCAATTACATTCTCGATTTTATTAAAATTGGCATGCAATAATACAAATCTGCCGTGAGGATCTATCTTAACCTCAAGGGTTTCATATGTCAGGTTTTTATTAATAAGTATACATACTCCTCCCCTGGAGTAGGAGGAATATGTAGCATGGTAATGCGCCGCAGTCCAGGGTTTCTTAGCTGTTAGGATACGGCTACCCTGAAGGTGCGTTTCCTGTAATAAGCAGACCTGAGGTTTATGTTGTTTTAAATAATTAAAGATGAGTGAGCGCTTAATTTTGTTTAGACCTCTCATATTCCACGTAAGGAGAGAGAATCTTTGATTGTTAGACATAGCTAAGGTGTATAAAGGGCATATGAAACAGTCGGGTAGAGCCCCACGGCAGAGTAACTTCTGACCAGCATGATGCAGTTATAAGTCCCCTAAAAACCCACCCTGTATTCCCCCCCTCCCTCCCAACATGAGAATACTTTACACCCAAAACCCCAAAGAGTAACTTGCATGTCAAGAATTCAGTTTGGCTTCACTCCGAACGGTAGCTTACAATACAACACTTAATGAATAGTAACAACTCTAATAATAGTGCAGCAGGCAACAGGCAATGCAAAGATTAGGAAGTTGGCTCTGTGTATAGTATAGATTAGAATGTGCAGTCAAGTTAATAGATGACAACTTCATTTGCAAGTTCTTTAGCACAGCCAGAAGCATCTGTAATAGGTGGCCAGACAGGGCCCCGGCTGGGCTAAATAAGATGCGTCACAGCCGCCATACTATAGGTGAACCTGGCCCCAGCTAAGTAGCAAAGGTTAAAAGATAGAACAAGTGGAGTGTCTCATTTCCAAGGCATCAGCCAGAAGAGATATAGGAAAAAATAAAGATCCTTTACAGTTCTATAGAGGAGTCAATAAGGCGCCCTTGCTCGGGCATATGCAGGCATCATGTACAGGTGGTGGCTAATGCCTAACCATATGCCCACCATGGTGGGAGAAATATATCTGTAAATGGACAATTGTGTGTAAAAAAAAATCAAAAAATTGTCATTTACAGAGATATTTCTCCCACCCAGCATGGGTATGTGAAAAAATACACCCCAAAACACATTATACTACTTCTCCTGAGTACGGCGATACCACGTGTGACACTATTTTGCAGCCAAGGTGCGCTAAGGGGCCCAACGTCCTATTCACAGGTCATTTTGAGGCATTTGTTTTCTAGACTACTCCTCATGGTTTAGGGCCCCTAAAATGGCAGGGCAGTATAGGAACTCCACAAGTGACCCCATTTTAGAAAGAAGACACCCCAAGGTATTCCGTTAGGAGTATGGTAAGTTCATAGAAGATTTTATTTTTTTGTCACAAGTTAGCGTAAATTGATTTTTATTCTTTTTTTTGTTTTTTTGTCATTTTCCACTAACTTGTGACAAAAAATAAAATCTTCTATGGACTCATCATACACCTAACGGAATGCCTTGGGGGGGTCTTCTTTCTAAAATGGGGTCACTTGGTGGGGTTCCTATACTGCCCTGGCATTTTAGGGGCCCAAAACCGTGAGGAGTAGTCTAGAAACAAAATGCCTAAAAATGCCTGTTCAGCATCTGCAAATGCTGATGACAGGTGGTCTATGAGGGGCCGAATTTTGTGGAACCGGTCATAAGCAGGGTGGCCTCTTAGATGATAGGTTGTATTGGCACTGAAGTGCAGGAAGCGCAGGATGTTCTCAAATTGTGACCTGGACATGGCAGCAGAGAACATGGGCATGTGATGTATTGGGTGCGTAGACCAATAAGACCGCAATACATTCTTTTTGACTAGATCCATGTTAAAGATAGGGCCCCAAAAAATATTAAGGAGGTGATCGGGGGGGTCTAACGGTGTGGGCGGGTGATTGGGTGCCCACAAAGGGGCAGATGAGGGTCTGATCTGATGGGTAGCTGTGACAGGTGGTGACGGAGTGATTGATAGGTGATCAGGGTGTGATTAGAGGGGAGAATAGATGCAAGAAATGCACTGGCAAAGTGATTAGGGCTGGGGTCTGAGGGCGTACTGAGGGTGTGGGCGGGTGATTGGGTGCCCGCAAGCAGCAGATGAGGGTCTGATCTGAGGGCTAGCAGTGACAGGTTGTAACAGGGGGTGACGGGGGGTGATTGATAGGTGATCAGTAGGTGATTACAGGGGAGAATATATGCAAGCAATGCACTGGCGAGTTGATCAGAGGGGGTCTGGGGGGCTATTTAAGAGTGTGGGAGGTCGATTGGGTGCCCAAGGGGCAGATTAGGGTCTGATCTGATGGGTAGCAGTGACAGGTGGTGACGGGGTGATTTATGGGTGATCAGTGGGTGATTAGAGGGGAGAACAGATGTAAACACTGCACTTGGGAGGTGATCTGAGGGCGGGTCTATGGGCGATCTAAGGGTGAGGGCTGGTGATCAGGTGCCCGCAAGGGGCAGGTTAGGGTCTGATCTGATGGGTGGCAGTGGCAGGTGGTGACAGGGGGTTATTGATGGGTGATTGACAGGTGATTAGTGGGTGATTAGAGGGGAGGATAGATGTATACAGTACACAGGGGGGGGGGTATAGGGGGGGGTCTGGGGAGGATCTGAGGGTGTGGGGGTGATCAGGAGCCCCCAGGGGCAGTTTAGGACCTAACCTAACAAATAGCGTTGACAGATAGTGACAGGGGGTGATTGATGGGTGATTAGGGGGGTGATTGGGTGCAAACAGGGGTCTGGGGGGTGGCCAGGGGGGGGGTCTGATGGGTGCTGTGGGCGATCAGTGGGCAGGGGGGGCAGGATCAGTGTGCTTCTGTGCGTACCAGGGGGGCTGCCTGTATAATATGCTCAATCACTGGGACCACCAGGGCAGGAGGCAGCCTGTATAATATGCTTTGTATAAATTACAATGCGTATTATACGCTTCTAACGCGGCAGATCAGGGGTTAACAACCCGCCAGCACTGCGGCCGATGGGCGATGGGCCTTAGGCCGTCGTTCTGCGCACCACTTCACTTTGCCGCAGCCCATCGGCTGTGGGCGGTCGGCAAGTGGTTAAACTCCAAAAAATGACAGTTTAAAAAACATCCTTGGCATTTTATTGATTTTTATTGATTTCATTGATTTTATCAAATACTACAAGGTGTTTTTGCTATTAACCTCCTTGCCGGTCTAATTCCCCCGGCAAGGAGGCAGCGCAGCACTTTTTTTTTTTTTTTAAATCGTAGCGAGGGCTCGCTACATGATAGCCGCTGAGCAGCGGCAGCTCTTCAGCCACTCTGATCGCTTCCGGTGATCGGAGTAAGCAGGAAATCCCGTCCAGAACGGGATTTCCTGCTGGGCTTCCCCGGTCGCCATGGCGACGGGGCGGGATGACGTCGGGACGTCATAGGGAATCCCGGGCCACCCCTCAGCGCTGCCTGGCCCTAATTGGCCAGGTTGCGCAAGGGGTCTAGAGCGGGGGAGGCGGGTCGGCGCGGCGGATTGTGGCGGATCGGCCGCGAGCGGCGGCGATCGGAAGTTACAAGCAGCTAGCAAAGTGCTATCTGCTTGTAACAAAAAAAAATTATGCAAATCGGCACAGACTTCCTGTTGGATTGTTATAGTTAGTTTTGAGTAATTCTGGGGACTGCACTAGGAAGCTTCTCTAGTGCAGTTAGCCTGCTTATCTGTTTTGTCTGTATCTGCCTCTCTGTTGCGATTGTCCTGTCGCCAACGGTGGTCGTCAGGAAATCGTTCTGTCTGTCTTGGAGTATAGCTGGAGCTGCGGTTGCTACCAGCTATCTCCTCTGTGTGTCTTGCTAGGATCGCACTAGCCTCTAGCGGTAGCGGCTGTGGATCCTTCTGATCTGCTTTCTTAGAGTATAGCTGGAGCAGCGGTTGCTACCAGCTATCTCGTCGCCCTGTCTTACTTGGATCTCACTCGCTCTGGCGGTAAGAGCAGTGGATCCTGCTAGCTCTGTTACTTTACCTGGATCGCACTCGCTCTGGCGGAAAGAGCAGTGGATCCTGCTAACTCTGTTTCTATTCACAACAATTACAGCACCCTGATACTGCGCTCATATGCTGAGTCAGATGTTATATAGGTCACCTCTAAAAAATGTTTTATATAAAAGATAATGAATCAAACATTCATCAAACATTCATATTACAGGTGCTAAATTCTAAGTAAAACACAATAGCAGGCAGTAACCACATGTATAATGTCCTTGCTCATATAATAATTATCATGTAGGAGCGCTCTTCCTAGATGCGTGCAACCATCAAAATAAAGTTCTTCAGTAAAAATGGTTAAGCGCTCTTCTCTGCCTGTTCCTTCTTAGACACAGCAAATATGTCATATAATGAAAAAGCCCCCCCTTCGGGGAAAGACTCACCAGACTTCTAGGCCTCCAAGGCCAATGCTCGCATTCGGGGTATTGGCCACCCCGCAGCCTCTCTGGCAGTCCTCTCTTGGCTATTCCCAGTCTGTGTAAGCAAAAAGCGGATTCCACATCGCGTAAAAGCGTACCAGTTTATTTTTTAAAAAAGTTAAAAACAGATCAGTGGTGTATAACCACTGTATGCACACAGTCAATCCCGCCGCGTCCAGCGAGCGTCGTGCGCTATGACGTCACTCTGTGGCTCCGCCCAATGTTTCGTTGCCCTAGCAACTCCTCAGGGGCCCCTTGCAGCAGGCTCGGTATCTTTTAGAGCACTAGCCAGTAAGCTATTGCGGAGAGGGACGCTAAATGACAGAGGTGTGCGCCTTGTCACCAGCTTAGTGCATCTCATCTCTGCATACCCCTGTACCTGGAATCAGGTAGCTTGTCAAACAAGGGGCTGGCTGTGTTTTTCATTTTTGATGAAGTTTTCTGACCCAATGAGTGGTTATACACCACTGATCTGTTTTTAACTTTTTTAAAAAATAAACTGGTACGCTTTTACGCGATGTGGAATCCGCTTTTTGCTTACACAGACTGGGAATAGCCAAGAGAGGACTGCCAGAGAGGCTGCAGGGTGGCCAATACCCCAAATGCGAGCATTGGCCTTGGAGGCCTAGAAGTCTGGTGAGTCTTTCCCCGAAGGGGGGGCTTTTTCATTATATGACATATTTGCTGTGTCTAAGAAGGAACAGGCAGAGAAGAGCGCTTAACCATTTTTACTGAATAACTCTGATTCTATACCTGGATCGCACTCGCTCTGGCGGAAAAAGCAGTGGATCTTTCCTATCCTACTTCCCATCCGTCTGTCTGTCTTGTCTGATACGAACGCTTGCTGTAGGCTCGGTGAGGTAACCGTTAAGCAAGCGCTCGCATTCTCTGTTTCGTGTTTGTGTGGCGGGGGTTAGTTAGGCGTGCTTGTCTCTGTTGTGCTTAACACGCGGAGACCGCACTGTAAACGCGTTCGCTGTTTCGAATGAGTGCGGTGTTAGCGTTTGTTATTTTCCTTATCTTCTCATTGTATGATTTGCTGTGCCTTTGCTACTCTCGTGCCGTCTTGCTTAAGCCTTGTGTCACCTCTGGCAATCGCCTCTCTCGCGATTGCGTTCCTACTTTGTTTCTGCTGTTGTGTGTGCACCATCGCGGGTTGGCGACTAGATTGGTGCACATACATACATTCTGTCCCTGTGCGCATTCTCATTCGCAATCGCTTCTCTTGCGATTGCGTTCTCACTTGGTTTCCTCTGTTGTGTGTCCACCGTCGCAGGTTGGCGGCTAGATTGGTGGACATACATACATTCCTCATCTGTGCTTATTCGGTCTTGTGTCGCTGTTGGCAATCGCCATCTCTTGCGATTGCTTTCTCACCTGATCTTCATGGTTGTGTGTTCATCGTCGCAGGGTGGCGACTAGATTGGTGGACACATACCCTCTGTCTCTTTGCTCTCTCTCTCTCTTTCAGGGCTATCTTGCCTTGCGTTTCTTCCCTTCGTACAATTCCTGTCTGGCATCTGTGGCAGGGCAGAGGATCAGTTCCTCTGCACTCCACAGCTCCATCTGCCGACAGGAATTTCCCTCTACAGGTGCGTTGCACCTTTTGCTGGGTTCTCTCAAATTATACGCTTGTGGAGGATTTCCGCAGTATCAGCGCACGTCCTGTGCGCTGACCACGGAGAGAATTCCACAATCGTTACAGTATGACCAGCCAAACCGAAATTCCCAGTGTAGAGGGAATTTCCGATTTGTACACTTTTGTTGCATATGGGTCCTATGTCTTTAAGAGCTTTAAAAGGCTAAATTCAGAGACCAAGGCGGAATTCCCTTCTGAATGTGTGAGATTGTGCCTGAATCCCACCTTTCAGATTACTGATCCGTCCACGTCAGCTCTCTAGTTTGCCTATGTGCTCTTGCAAGGGGATCTGTTCTTCTGGGCTTATAATGTATTAAAAGACAATTCTTGGAATGATAATCTGTATCAATTTCTTACATTGATCTTCTCTCACTGGTTTAAGCTGCCTAGCTTACCACCTGCTCTGTTTGAGTCAGTAGCTGTTAATAAGTCAGCTGATCTATCCCTTCCATACAAAACCATGCAGTGTGACAATCAGTTCAATGTTTCTGTTGCCACTTCAGGTTCTAAACAGCAGCCATCCAAAGTTGTTAAAGAAGAAAAGTCTAAGAAACACAAACATCTAAATAAAATGTTTCCTATAGATGTTGACAATGATGTTGCTCCGTGTCAGGGTTTTTCGCCCCAATCAGAAGCATTTGTGGGTCCTTTAATAGGCAAGATTATTTTCTATATTAAAGGAGTTAAAAAATCTGTGCAAGTTCCAGATTCCAACCCATATAAAGATTACCTTGTTACAGGGTTGTTTGAACCGCCATTTGCCTCATGGGAAATTGGGGCTTTGGTGGAAGAATTTGACTTTGATTGGAAGGCCTTTTGCGATTTTTACATCGCAAAAAGCGAAGAGGTTCTGAATGAATGTTTCGATTTTATGTACGATTTGATAGATTCTGATGAGTGTGACAAATGTTTTGTGGATCCAGTGATGTTTGTCTGGCAGATGATCTTGGATGAGTTGCACACACACCAATCAATTTATTCATCGTTATCGGATGATTGTTCCTGCCTTCCTGGGGTAAAGCATGTGAGTTTAGACACCGTGCGATCTGAGATGAATGGGTGTACCTTTGTGGTGGATTCCTGTGCGAATCCTGAAAGATTCTCTCCTGACTGTGTGCAGTTTGAATCTATGCGATCTAATGCCTGTTTCTCAGATGTTCCTGCAAAGTGTGATCAACATGAATGTGTCATTTCTCTCAAAGATATGCGGGATCCTTTGTCATCTAAAAACAGATCTTTAAGATCTTCCATCTATGATCCTGCTATGGGAAAAAGTCCTAAACTATGCAGCATCAAAAGTAAAATTAATATGTCTAATAAAGTTTCTCCTGTTGTCGCTCCTTTTTCTGCAAATGGATCTTTGTCTCACCATGTTCACACCTGTAAGGGCCCGTTGCCTGGTGACAGTTGCTGCAGTGTTTCTGTCCTGAACGCCTTACAGTCTGCTCCACAAATCGCGGAGGTTTGCGCTATGGAAGCGTCAGTTTCACAACCTAAAGCGATTTTGGATTCGCAAGTTTTGCGTTCTGACTCCTCGGATTCGACATTGTTAGCCGAATCTAAGAGTGAGACAGCACTTCGGTTTTGCGAATCTGATGCTGAAGCTTCTTTGCCTTGTCCAGAGAAGCTTTCTATGAACCTGCCCTGTACCATGAATGAAAACATGATTTCCAATCGCACTGACATTTGTGAGTCCCTTTCTTGTTCTGAGTAAAATGCTGATTCTGCACCCTGTACTCTGGATGAGTCAATATGGCCTTGCTTAGAATCTCCTGCAGTGTCCCTAGAGGCTCGTCTAGGTATTGCTACTACACTCACCTGTTTTTCTGCAGTTTCGGAGTTGCAAGCTAGTTTGACTGCTACGCAGAATTCTGGGTGCAGTGAGATTGAAGTTCGGGAGTCAGTGTGTGTTCCAGTAAATATTCCTGTACATCCCGCTCATGATGATGAAATCCAGTCTCAGCTTATGGTGGAACCATTCCTGGGACATCTGCCCTGCCTGCAGGAGGTATTTAATGTTCAGCCCTGTAACATGGATAGTTTAGAACCCTTCATAGAAAACTTGGAAAATGACATTTCTGAGGTCTTAGTTGATGTTTTGGAGGTTTTCAAGTCCCTCCTAAAGGGTGCAGAACTTCTAGGATATACCCCCTGCCCCCCAGATCCATCTGAGGTTTTGCCCACTTTAGTGGGCATTGCTGTTGTGCCGACTACCTTTGCAGCTCTGGTGGAGCTTCACTCATGTGTAGTCAATGATGATATTACTGTCACAGAGATTTCTGAATTTGAGTCAGAGTCTTCTTTTGAAAGACCAGTACCTGTGGCCTCTACTCGTGATGATTTTTTGCCCGGTCCTGGATTTGGTCTTGTCGTGTCGGACTCTGAGGTTGGCAGTTCCCCGACATGTCCTGAGGTTTCTCCTGTGCTGGTGTACCCCAATGTGCTCTGTGACCCAGAAAGCCCAAGTATGCCACGGTTACCAGCATGCTCAGATGCTTCCTCGGCGGAGACATGCTCTGATATTGCCTGCCTGTTTGCATGCCCAGAAGTGGTCCCTGAAAGTCCTGATCTTGATGGGTGTCCGGGTAATTCTGAATCCAGAATAATCATTGGTTCCATAGGGGTTCTTGGCGGTTCTCCATGTGAGCCTGGTGAGCGTTCTGGCCTCTTGGGATCTCTGCAGAGCTCCAAAGGGTTTTGGGAGATTCCAGGAGAGATTTTGCTTGGTACCCTGGACAGGATCAACAGTGGCTTTTGTTTTGAAAGAGACACGTCGAACAGGTATTGTGGCAGGTTTGGGGTTTTCGGACGCTCCCTGGAAGGTGGTGGGTATTGTCTGGAGGGTGTCGATGGCTTCTTCCCTGGCATTCACAGTCCTGATGGGTGTTACACTGAGACTTGTAGTACTGATGGGCATGTTTCGGTGGCTTCTGCTTCCGATGAGGTCAGTTTCGGGCGGACTAACTCTGGAATTGGGCCTTGTCGGGCTGTCCCGACCTTCATGAGTCTTCAGTTAGAGTTTTGTGGAGATACCAGTTGTGAGGAACGTCTAGAATCCGTACCTAGAGGGGGGGTACTGTAATGATCCGCTCAGCTGGCTGCACAGGCAGACAGCTGTTTGACCATTCCTTATGTCTGAGAGATGCAGGTCTCTGGAAAAGAGACCTGGCTTCATCTTGCAACTTTCAGAGTTGCTTTGCTGAGGGATTTGCATACTTGCAAATTACCGAGCTGTCTCCTTTGAGGGCTGGCACTATAAAGACCTTCTGCTGACCAGAAGGCTTTGCTGGTCATAACGGTTTGTTAAATCACTCCTGGAGTGTCAGACTTCCTGTTGGATTGTTATAGTTAGTTTAGAGTAATTCTGGGGACTGCACTAGGCAGCTTCTCTAGTGCAGTTAGCCTGCTTATCTGTTTTGTCTGTATTGCCTCAATGTTGCGATTGTCCTGTCGCAAACGGTGGTCGTCAGGAAATCGTTCTGTCTGTCTTGGAGTATAGCTGGAGCAGCGGTTGCTACCAGTTATCTCCTCTGTTTGTCTTGCTAGGATCGCACTAGCCTCTAGCGGTAGCGGCTGTGGATCCTTCTGATCTGCTTTCTTGGAGTATAGCTGGAGCAGTGGTTGCTACCAGCTATCTCGTCGCCCTGTGTTACTTGGATCGCACTTGCTCTGGCGGTAAGAGCAGTGGATCCTGCTAACTCTGTTTCTATACTTGGATCGCACTCACTCTGGCGGTAAGAGCAGTGGTTCCTGCTAGCTCTGTTACTTTACCTGGATTGCACTCGCTCTGGCGGATAGAGCAGTGGATCTTTCCTATTCTACTTCCCGTCCGTCTGTCTGTCTTGTCTGATACGAACGCTTGCTGTAGGCTCGGTGAGGTAACCGTTAAGCAAGCGCTCGCGTTCTCTGTTTCGTGTTTGTGTGGCGGGGGTTAGTTAGGCGTGCTTGTCTTTGTTGTGCTTAACATGTGGAGACCGCGCTGTAAACGCGTTCGCTGTTGCGAATGAGTGCGGTGTTTGCGTTTAGTTAGCGTTTGGTATTTTCCTTATCTTCTCATTGTATGATTTGCTGTGCCTTTGCTACTCTCGTGCCCTGTCTTGCTTAAGCCTTGTGTCACCTCTGGCAATCGCCTCTCTCGCGATTGCGTTCCTACTTTGTTTCTGCTGTTGTGTGTGCACCGTCGCGGGTTGGCGACTAGATTGGTGCACATGCATACATTCTGTCCCTGTGCTCATTCTCATTCGCAATCGCTTCTCTTGCGATTGCGTTCTCACTTGGTTTCCTCTGTTGTGTGTCCACCGTCGCAGGTTGGCGGCTAGATTGGTGGACATACATACATTCCTCATCTGTGCTTATTCGGTCTTGTGTCGCTGTTGGCAATCGCCATCTCTTGCGATTGCTTTCTCACCTGATCTTCATGGTTGTGTGTTCATCGTCGCAGGGTGGTGACTAGATTGGTGGACACACATACCCTCTGTCGCTTTGCTCTCTCTCTTTCAGGGCTATCTTGCCTTGCGTTTCTTCCCTTCGTACAATTCCTGTCTGGCGTCTGTGGCAGGGCAGAGGATCAGTTCCTCTGCACTCCACAGCTCCATCTGCCGACAGGAATTTCCCTCTACAGGTGCGTTGCACCTTTTGCTGGGTTCTCTCAAATTATATGCTTGTGGAGGATTTCCGCAGTGTCAGCGCACGTCCTGTGCGCTGACCACAGAGAGAATTCCACAATCGTTACAAAAATAATATATATCTTGGTTGTTTTTGCCACCAACTAGGCTTTCTTTGGGGGTACTTTTGGCTAAGAATTATTTTATTCTAAATGTGTTGTAACAGGAAAAATAAGAAAAAAATGGAATTCATTATTTCTCAGTTTTCGGCTATTATAGTTTTAAAATAATACATGCTACTGTAATTAAAACCCACACATTTTATTTGCCCATTTGTCCTGGTTACTGCAATGTTTACAATTTTTCCTTAGTACAATGTATGGCGCCAATATTCTATTTGGAAACAAAGGTGCATTTTTTCAGTTTTGCATCCATCCCTAATTACAAGCCCATAATTTACAAAGTAACAGTAATACCCTCTTGACATACATATTAAAAAAGTTCAGTCCCTTAGGTACCTATTTTTATTACTTTTTTTTTTTTACAAAAACATTTTTGGGGCACCTATTGGGGAGTGTGGGGGTAAGGGGTCAATTTAAAAAGTAAAAATAGTTTTTTCTATTTCAAAAAAAAGATTTGAGATGCAATTTTACTATTTGGCCACAAGATGTCCTCGCACATAGCTTCCCTATGAGTAGTATTACTACGTATAGAGGAAGTAATGTATGGATGTCTAAGTATCATCCTTTATGAACGGCGACGCCATCTCTTAGACGGTGGCGGTCATTCATGCGGGGAGTTCGATCAATGAATGGGAACTGTGTTCCCATTCATTGATCTCACAGCTAACGGTTAGCGGCGGTAACGACCGCAGGAGGGCAAGTGGGAAGGGACGTAGTAGCTACGTCCCTGCACGGAGATATGGCATTTTGCAGGGACAGCGTTACTCTTCCCGGTGGAAGGGAATCAGTAACCTGATTACGTTTACAAACAATATAAATTATGATTTTACCCTAAAATTTAGCATTACAATTTTTGCATCGTTATTGTAAATTACGATGCAAAATTACGATTATGTGAAACTTGTGCTCATCACTATTGAGCATTTTATTTGCTATATAACTTCAAACTAATGAAAGTAGCAGAGATGAAAACTACAATAGTGTAATACGTGGAGGTAGGGTTTTTTATTTTTTTTTAATACTTTGGTGATAAATAACTATTTAAAAACCCTTGTTAGTGCTTACCTTTGAACCATTTGGAGTCATGTTTAACACTTCTTAGAGCTGGACGGTCCCCAAGACTACGATAAAGAACTGCATCAATTGCAAGGAAATCTGTCACTGTAGCTGTGAAAAGCATCCCATCTAGAAGAAGGGGGAAAAAATGTAAAAATGAGAAAGTAGTAAAATTCTGAGAAATCTCTAACACTGACATTAATTATGGACCACAAACTTCTAAGGTCCTTCTACTCCGCAACCATCTAATCTGTTTTCTGTAAATCCATCCAGGACTTCTATGTTTTGCGGTCGGAGGAGCCAGCATCAGAGGGTCATCAGATCAGCGGAGAGGATAATTGGGAAACCCTTTCCCCACTAGACCCCAATCATAACACCAGACTGTACTACAGAGCAATGAGGCTTGCCAATGATCCCTCACATTCAGGCCATCATTTGTTCTGTCGGCTCCCTTCAGGCTGAAGGCTCTGGGCCATTTCCACCAAGACTCTCGCAGGAGTAAGTCTCTCAGTCCCAGGCCATGTGTCTGTGGGAGGAGATGAGTGGGGCTGGGTATTGGATACCCTTAAGATGGTGGATGCCCTTGCCCTTATTTTTATTTTATTTTTTTGGTGGCTCCTTCCTTCAGCTTCCGCTTGTATCCAGGGTGGCTGGATAGTGTAATGGTTAAGGGCTCTGCCTCTGACATGGGAGACCAGGGTTCGAATCTCGGCTCTGCCTGTTCAGTAAGCCAGCATCTATTCAGCAGGAGACCTTAGGCAAGTCTCCCTAACACTGCTACTGCCTATAGAGCGTGTCCTAGTGGCTGCAGCTCTGGCACTTTAAGTCTGCCAGGAGAAAAGCGCTGTATAAGTATTTGTCTGTTTGCTGCCCGGATTTTGTGGCTCCCTCTTGGGTTGTACAAGCTACGCAGGCAGACAGTACACACTCGCAGACGCTGGGCAGGAATGAGCGTCCTTTGATGACGCCAGCCCAGGACTCAGGAGGAGTGCTCTTCGTAGTGCATGCTGCATGTGCGCTTCACCTGCTGGGGGAGCAGTATCTGCGTTCCAGCAGCCGCGGCATTACAGGACGCGCGACACATCTGGCGCCTGTGCAGTCTATTAGCAAGCCTCCCGCAACCAGGAAATAGCTTTGGGAGCTTGCTGTTTCTTGGAGGGAGACGGAGAGCGGGACAATGCGGAGTGGTGGTGGCAATAATGCGGAAGGCGGCAGGAAAAAAATGGTATTTTGTGAATGTGCATGGTATGATTGCACATTCAAACCGCGGTATACCGTCATACCGGCATACCCTGGCAACCCGGCATATCAACTTGTATACCGGTATATCAACTTGTTTTTTTTTACTAACAAAGACCCTATGTCAGCTGTCCGGCTGTGTCAGTTTAACCTGATGCATTAAAACTGAAAATGGTAAGATTCTGCTAAGGACATAGTGCAGAGCCTTTTTTCGTCTGTTTTAGGTTTGAGTAGCCTGGCTCTAGCATTGTCTTAGTGAGTGAAGGGTGAGTGGAGTTCAAATCATTTTTCATATCTAAACAGCAATTCAAGTCCCCTATGAACAAAAGAGGCAAAGTAGCTTTATCCTCTAAGGGAGAATGAATAGCAAGTGACATTTGAGAAGTGAAATAAAGTTTATTGCATTTACAGAAAGTGCACAATAATTGTTTAAATAAAATTAGGCAGGTGCATAAATTTGCCATTTTATTGATTCCAAAACCATTAGAACTGATTATTGGAACTCAAATTGGCTTGGTAAGCTCAGTGACCCCTGATCTACATACACAGGTGAATCCAATTATAAGAAAGAGTATTTAAGGGAGTCAATTGTACGTTTCTCTCCTCTTTTAATTTTCTCTGAAGAGTAGCAACATGGGGGTCTCAAAACAACTCTCAAATGACCTGAACACAAAGATTGTTCACTATCATGGTTAGGGGAAGAATACAAAAAGCTGTCTCAGAGATTTCAGCTGTCTGTTTCCACAGTTAGGAACATATTGAGGAAATAGAAAGACCACAGGCTCAGTTCAAGTTAAGGCTCGAAGTGGCAGACCAAGAACAATCTCGGATAAACAGAAGCGATGAATGGTGAGAACAGTTAGAGTCAACCCACAGACCAGCACCAAAGACCTACAACATCATCTTGCTGCAGATGGAGTCACTGTGTATCGTTCAACCATTTGGAGCACTTTACACAAGGAGATGCTGTATGCAGAGGATGCCTTTTCTCCACCTACAGCACAAACAGAGCTGCTTGAGGTATGTTAAAGCACATTTGGACAAGCCAGCTTCATTTTGGAATAAGGTGCCGTGGACTGCTGAAACTAAAATTTAGTTATATGGGCATAACAAGGGGCGTTATGCATGGAGGAAAAACACAGCATTTCAAGAAAAACACCTGCTACCTACAGTAAAATATGGTGGTGGTTCCATCATGCTGTGGGGCTCTGTGGCCAGTGCAGGGACTGGAAATCTTGTCAAAGTTAAGGGACGCATGGATTCCACTCAGTATCAGCAGATTCTGGAGACCAATGTCCAGGAATCAGTGACAAAGCTGAAGCTGCGCCGGGGCTGGATCTTTCAACAAGACAACGACCCTAAGTACAAAGCTCAAAATCCACTAAGGCATTCATGCAGAGGAACAAGTACAATGTTCTGGAATGGCCATCTCAGTCCCCAGACCTGAATATAATTGAAAATCTGTGGCGTGAGCTAAAGAGAACGGTCTATGCTCAGAAGCCATGAAGCCTGAATGAACTAGAGATGTTTTGTAAAGAGGAATGGTCCAAAATACCTTCAACCAGAATCCGGACTTTCATTGGAACCTACAGGAAGCTTTCAGAGGCTGTAATTTCTGCAAAAAGGAGGATCTACTAAATATTGATTTCATTTCTTTTTTGTGGTGCCCAAATGTATGCATCTGCCTAATTTTTGTTTAAACAATTATTGCACACTTTCTGTAAATCCAATAAACCATGTCACTTCTCAAATAGTACTGTGTGTGTCTCCTATATGATATATTTAACTGACATTTGTTATTGTAACAACCAACAATTTGTACAGGAAAATCATGACGATTAACAAGGTTGCCCAAATTTCCGCATCCTACTGTAGCTAGTAGAATGCATTCCTGATTAAACAATTTACAGTGCAGTAACACATATTGACCATCTGGGTCTACTATATCATGAAGGTGCATAAAGTCCACACTAGAGTGAATTAGGATGGATACACCTCTAGAGTAAGAAGTGTGGACTGAATGGAAAGAGTGAGAAACCCAGCGCTTAAAAGTCTATTGATCAGCGCAGATCTATTCACCAACTTCAAAATTTCACAAACCGCCACCACACCTCTTGTGATCGCACTCACCGGCTAAAATTATCATACAAAATGATCATATGTTCCAATCTAAAATATTGCATAATAGAATCTATAAAAGCGCATTGGAGAGGTATGGATAGAGCGAGAGAATTGCTTAAAAGAGAAACCAAGTGGATGCTATTGCTAAGGACTATGGCCCCTGAAGGTTTAAATATGGAGTACAATTTGAACGGTTTTATTGCAACTAACTGATTGCATAGTGCTAGAGTACCCTTTTAGTGATGTATAGATAGAGTCCTCCCCTTTTAGCTGGAATGAATGTGTGTGTGTGTGTGTGTGTGTGTGTGTGTGTGTGTGTGTGTGTGTGTGTGTGTGTGTGTGTGTGTGTATGAGATTGAGTCAACTTGGAGATTATGCCAACACTGCGTAGCAGCGACCACATAGGAATTGTTATGTTCTTTTTATATTTTTATTTTTGTAATCATTAAACTTTTTAATTTGCATAACTCTATGCGGAATTGTATAATGAGCAGGCGCAGGCTTGATAGTAGAGCAGGTGGAGCTATGGAGCATGATAAAATGACATCCAGTAGCCCGTGACCTTCTAACCCCTTGAGAAAGTCACATGGACGAAACCGGTTGGGGAGGAGCTACAGAGCGAGCGAGGGACGGTGGGAGCGTGCGGATGACAGTGGTGCTACGTGGAGTATACGGCTGTGTGGTCCGCTGCCTTACTAACCCTGCACTTACCTGTATGCCTGTGATAGACATACATGGTAGAAACATGAGTGCACTTATTTGTGTTTTTATGGAATACATTTTATTGAAACTGTGCTAAGCTATGTGGAGCGTTTTATTTTCATGTTATGCAATGGTGATATGAAGAGGATATAAAGCGGAGCCCAGCTGTGACCAGAAGGGCAGAGAATCATTCTGACTGAGTGCATATGATCATTTTGTATGATCATTTTAGCCGGTGAGTGCGATCACAAGAGGTGTGGTGGCGGTTTGTGAAATTTTGAAGTTGGTGAATAGATCTGCGCTGATCAATAGAGACTTTCATGTTACTTTTGAGATTGAGACCAGGAATCAATTCAGATCGGCTGCAATTGAGATTGAAGAGTGTGTGGAATTGCTCACAGAACTGTTGTTTTTCTGTTACAAAGCCAGCGCTTAGACAGCCAGCGAACTGTGTCGTCGGTCAGATGGGTCTTCTGCAAACAATAAATGGCTGGGGGCGTATCAGGCCAAATATGAGAGGACTGCCTGTCTCTTTGTAGCGTCTGATACCCCCCTTACGTTCCAACTAAAACATTGAGTTGCATAAACAAGAAAATAATGTAGGGCTTTTGGCTGCTGAAGTTAAAGGGTATTTGCACCATACCATTTTGTATGATCATTTTAGCCGGTGAGTGCGATCACAAGAGGTGTGGTGGCGGTTTGTGAAATTTTGAAGTTGGTGAATAGATCTGCGCTGATCAATAGAGACTTTCATGTTACTTTTGAGATTGAGACCAGGAATCAATTCAGATCGGCTGCAATTGAGATTGAAGAGTGTGTGGAATTGCTCACAGAACTGTTGTTTTTCTGTTACAAAGCCAGCGCTTAGACAGCCAGCGAACTGTGTCGTCGGTCAGATGGGTCTTCTGCAAACAATAAATGGCTGGGGGCGTATCAGGCCAAATATGAGAGGACTGCCTGTCTCTTTGTAGCGTCTGATACCCCCCTTACGTTCCAACTAAAACATTGAGTTGCATAAACAAGAAAATAATGTAGGGCTTTTGGCTGCTGAAGTTAAAGGGTATTTGCACCATACCACTTATCTTATACCGCTGTGCTACAGTAACCTCAATAAACAAGAACCTCTCTGTAATAACCTGGGGACATAATCAGCTTTAAAGAATGAAACAGATAATCAGTAGTAACAAACAAATGATGTGAGTAAGGGACGCGGAGCCCCAATGCCTCAAAAGCTGCTCACTATACAGAGCAGACAAAACAAGACAAATTCTATTGCAGGTTTGAGAACCAGGTTGCACCTGGGGAGCACCTGTCACTGCCCACTCCCCTCCCCCTAGTCCCTGATAACGCCCTTAGCCTAAGCTCACCCCCTCAGGGGGTGTGCAAGGCAGACATCCTGTGCATCTTGTTGACACTAAACCCCAGGCAAGCCTCTGGCCCCGATGTCACGTGTCCAGCCTGCCTGAAAACCTGTTTGCAGCAACTGGCTCCCATCCTCTCCTCCATTTTCACCAAGTCACTGGAGGAACGCAGAGTCCCCGCTTATTTAAAGAGGCCCATCTGTCACTAAGAAACATGGAGTCTCCCACCTCAACAACTTTAGGCCCGTGGCCCTGACGTCCGTTATCATGAACATCCTGTAGAGAGTGGTACTATCTATCCTTACAAGGAACCTGAACTGAGTAAAATTATTTAAAATAAACACATGATATAGCTGCAAATTAATATTACATTCTTACCTCACAGTCAGCTCCTCTCACAGGCTCCCCATTTTCTTCTTACAGTGATCACTTCCAGTTCTGACAATATTTTGTCAGAACTGAACTATACCAGTTGCTGTCAGTTATATTTCAGCTGCTGTCAGTTACAACTGAATGTGCAAGGTAATGTCCATGTTTCCCTATGGCTCAAGTGGGCAATATTACAGTGTAACAATTTGCTGACCAAGAAACTGCTATGAATTGGCCCCAGTCCTCACTACCCTGTTCAACCTCTCCCTATCCACAGGCACCTTCCCCACAGACTTCAAGCAGGCCATTGTACTACCCCTGCTCAAGAAACCCTCACTCGACCCCTTGCTACTCTCCGACTACCGTCCTATCTCCCTCCTCCCCTTTGCCTCAAAACTCCTTGAGCGTCTGGTTCACAACGCCTGACCCAGTACCTCAATGCTAACTCACTGCTAGACCCACTCCAATCTGGATTTCGGCCTGCCCACTCAACCGAAACTGCTCTCACCAAAGTGGTCAACGACCTTGCCTTAGCTAAAGCTGAAGGTAAATACTCCATTCTCCTCCTCCTTGACCTGTCAGCAGCTTTTGACACAGTAGATCATCCCCTACTCCTCCAGTCCCTCCAGTCCTTGGGCATTCACGATCTCGCCCTGTCCTGGCTTTCATCCTACCTCTCCAACCGCTCCTTCACGACCACATTCAATGAGTCCTCGTCCACCCCCAACCACCTCTCGGTGGGAGTCCCCCAAGGTTCGGTCCTTGGCCCCCTACTGTTCACCCTATACACATCCTCCATTGGCAAGGTTATCTCCTCCATGGGTTTTAACTACCATCTGTATGCAGATGACACCCAGATCTACCTCCACACCCCTGACATATCCACCACTACCATGGACAAGGTCTCCTCCTGCCTATCCGCCATCTCCTCCTGGATGTCTGCTAGGTTCCTGAAACTAAATCTAGACAAAACGGAATTTATGATCTTCCCACCCCGGCCATCCACGAACCTCCCAGATGTGCATGTCACTGTTAACCACACTACCATTCGCCCTACCTCTCAAGCCCGCTGTCTGGGTGTCACCCTGGACTCCACACTCTCCTTCACTTCCCACATCCAAAACCTCACAAAGTCCTGCAACTTCCACCTTCGTAACATCTGTAAGATTCGCCCTTTCCTGACCTCTGCCACCACCAAACTCCTCATCCATGCCCTCATAATTTCCCGCCTTGACTACTGCAATGCCCTGCTGTCTGGTCTCCCTATGACCCGAACAGCCCCACTGCAGTCCATCATGAATGCGGCAGCCAGAATTATCCACTGCTCCCACCGCTCCACCACGGCAGATCCCCTCCTAGAATCCCTCCACTGGCTTCCTATCCAGTCCAGAATCAGATTCAAGATACTGTGTCTGACCTACAAATCTGTCCACAAAACCTGTCCAACCTACATTTCCGATCTTACTCAGAGGTACACACCTAGCCGCTCACTCCGCTCTTCCAATGAACTTTGCCTAACCACCCCCCGCATCACCCAGTCCCATGCACGCCTCCAGGACTTCTC
Source organism: Hyperolius riggenbachi (assembly GCF_040937935.1). NCBI lineage: Eukaryota > Metazoa > Chordata > Amphibia > Anura > Hyperoliidae > Hyperolius > Hyperolius riggenbachi. The sequence goes on along the minus strand of NC_090646.1, from coordinate 305,320,649 downwards.
AAGAGCTGCTCCAACACTATGGAACTCCCTACCTCCACCCATTAGGGCAGCCCCCTCCTTCAACATCTTCAAGAAAGCCCTCAAAACTCACCTTTTCACTCTGGCCTACTACCCCTCACAAGTGCTCTAAACCTACAGCTGAACTCTGGTCCCCTACCATTCGTGTCCTTACCTCTCCCTCTAGATTGTAAGCCTTTGGGCAGGGTCCTCCTCCTTTTGTGTCCTACCTGATCTGGCACCTCCATTACTGTGAACCCATGCCATGCATTTGAGTGAACCTAACTTGCCTAATCTCCATGCTTCATCCAGTGACTAAGCATTACCTTGTACTAATACTGTGCTGTGTGATCTGGTTTTCTTGTATTCCTGTATTCCTGTATTGTCATATTGCTGTATGTCACCCCTAAATATTGTCTGTAACCTAAATTAATGTTCAGCGCTACGTAATATGTTGGCGCTTTATAAATACAATAAATAATAATAATAATAATATGGGGTAATGTCCATTTTTAAGATGGAGGACAGAGAATTTCATTGATGAGAGTGGACAAACAGGATGCAGGAGAGGAGAAAGAGATTGTGAAGTAGACTACACAGGAGGTAAGTGTGACGTGTTTATGTTTATTTTGACTTTTAATTTTCTGTTCAGGTTCTCTTTAAGCACTCCACTCTCCCTCTCCTGGATCCATTCCAATTCGCTTAAAGGGCAAACAGGTCCTCCAATGATGCCGTAAATATCTGCATGGAACTCATCAACGTTTACCTAGACGGACCTGACAGATATGACAAAATACTACTCCTGGACTTTAGTTCAGATTTTAATCACCTAAGGACCATAGGCTTACACCTCCCTAGTGACCAGGCTATGTTTTACAATTTAGGGCTCTGCAGCTTTAATTGCTAGCTACAGAGCCATACAACTGCGCACACAAATAAATCCCCCCTTCCCCTTTTCTTGCCAACAACAGAGCTTTCTGTTGGTGGCATCTGAATGCTGCTGCAACCTTCTTTTTTTTTCTTTTTTTATTTATAAGTGCTTTTTTAAAATAAAATGTGTTTATTATTTTTATATTTCCCCCTCCCTCCCCAATCAGCGTGATCTCTCTCTTTGGAATCAGATTACTTTTTGTGCCTCCCCTGGGGGCAGCTCAGCGACAGAGCTGTCCCCCGTAAACAATTGGCCGTTAATTAGTTGGACAGCGCTGCAACGTACTGCAGCGCTGTACAACTAATTAATGGCTATTTTTTTCAACCTGCCAGCCGAGATCTAGCAGGTTGTTTACGAAGGCGGGGATGCGCGCGCATCAGCGTGCGATCCCCTGCAAAACCCTGCCCCAGGACTTGACACGTTTCGGCATTAGGCGGTCCTGGGGCTGCCACCTTCCCGACACCTATCGACGTTAGGCAGTTAGGAAGGAATTAAAATCATCTGCCTATGCATTCTCCAGGAAGATCTAGTCATAGGTGGAGTCCATCCCACCCTACACCTATGGATCACGGATTTTCTCACCAACAGGTCCCAAGTCGTCAAGCTGGGTCATATCTACTCACGAGAAATGACCACCAACACAGGTGGACCCTAAGGCTTCATCCTGTCCTCACTGCTGTTCTCCCTTTTATACGAATAACTGCAGATCCACGGAAGACTCTGTCAAGGTCATCAAGTTAATTGATGACACCACCATTGCCGGCCTTGTCACCAAGGGCAAAATTCAGGCGTACTGTCAGCGGGTGGAGAGGATATGTCACTGGTGTAAGTAGAACAGGCTGGTGCTCAACACTCCCAAAACCGTCAAGCTGGTCATTGACTTCAGGAACTCAGCTTCCACCCCTACCCCAATTTACATTGATGGCACTGAGGTGACCAGAGTTCCCTGAAACCGTCTCCTGGGCACTACAATTTCTGCTACAATCTCAGCTGGAAGCCCACCATTGCTGCCACCCAGCGGAAAACCCAGTGGAGACTTTTCGTCCTCTGCAAACTGAGGAAGTTCAGCATGCCAGAGAGATTCTGAAAAGTTTTTACTCAGCCACCATCAAATCGATCCTCTGCTCCTCCATTTTAGTCTGGTTTGCTGGTGCCACCACCAGCGATAGGCACAAACTACAGAGGTCAGCGGAGAGGATCACTGTGAGTCCCATTCCCTCACTTGCCCTCCTATACAACACCAGACTGTGCATTAGCGCACTTAGGATCGCCAATGATCCCTCTCATCCAGGCCACTGTTTCTACAGTCTGCTTCCATCAGGCCAGAGGCTTCGGGCCATCTTCACCAGGACTGCTAGACACAGGAATTATTTGATCCCCTTCGGCTGGCAGCCTCTTGAACTTCCTCCACATACTCTCCCTCCCGCATCAGTGACCCCCCCCCCCCCCCCCCCGCTTCAGCCAGGGCTGTGTCTTCACTCAACCAGAAAACCTAACTGTTCAGACTGTCGAGTCATTTTTTGGAACTGTACTGTATGATATGTATTATTGTTGTTTCCTTGCCTTGCAAACTATATGTGGGTGCACCTATCTATCTACCTCTTTCTACTACAGGTAGTCCCCGGGTTACGAACGCCCGACTTACGAACGACCCGCCGATACGAACGCCGCGACCATAGCTCCAACCCATCATATGACGTCACGCCCACCAGGGACTACCTGTTCTGCCCCTTTTAAAATGCAGAGTTTTGCAGCGGAATGTAAATAGAGGCCATCTCACCTTATCCTCAGGGGTAGAAGATCCCCTCGTGGTGCACGGAAGCTGCGCAGCCCGTCCTCTTGCGCCATCCACCGTTGCCCGGCGGCTTCTGGCTTTACATGTGGCGCATAATGACGCAATCAGGAAGAGCCCTCTAGTGGAGGCGCTTCCTAAGTGCGTCATTATGCGCCGCGTGTGAAGCCAGAAGCCGCCGGGCAACAGTGGACGGAGCAAGAAGACGGGCTGCGCAGCTTCCGGGCACCACGAGGGGACCTTCTACCGCTGAGGATCAGGTGAGATGGCCTCTATTTACCTTCTGCTGCAAAACTCTGCATTTTAAACGGGGGCAAAAGTGGCTGTCCCAACTTAAGGACAGATTCAGGTTAAGAACGAGCGGGCAGTCCCTATCTCGTTCGGTAACTGAGGACTACCTGTACTTAGCCTTGTATGTATTGTGCCAAACGCAATTCCAGGCAGGACCCAGTTATGCTTGGTGAAATAAACAATTCTGATTCTTTATAAATACAATAAATAAAATATATAATATGTATCTCAGAACTGTATTTGCTTTAGCTACCCCTGGTTGACATTGTATACAGTTAATTAACTTGTTATCAACCAGTATTCCGAAGTCCTTCTCCAAGTCTGATGTTCTCAGCTGTACGCCATTTATTTTATATGGTGCTCTACCATTGGTACATCCAAGGTGCATGACTTTACATTTATCAACATTGAATTGCATCTGCCATGTGCCTGCCATATGGCCATGTTGTCAAGATTCTGTTGTAATATGTCACTATCTGTCTTGGTGTTGATAATTCTGCAAAACTTTTGTATCATCTTCAAAGAGGACTGCATTACTCTGTATTCCGTCTACTAAATCATTAATAAATAAATAGAAAATAATTGTACCAAGTACTGACCCCTGTGGAACCCCACTACTAACAGTTTCCCATTTTGAGTATGTTCCATTTACCCCCACTCTTTGCCTTCCATCCCATAACCTATTGAGGGGAACAGTGTCAAAAAGTCCAAGTACACTACAGCTATAGCTTTCCCAAGATCTAAATTTCCATTCACCTCTTCATAAAAGCTGAGTATTTTGTGAGACAGGACCGGTCTTCAATAAATCCCTGCTGTCAAATTGAAATCAAAATGTAAAGAGGAACTCCAGTGAAAATAATAAATAAAAAAGTGCTTAATTTTTACAATAATTATGTATAAAGGATTTAGTCAGTGTTTGCCCATTGTAAAATCTTTCCTCTCCCTGATTTGTATTCTGACATTTATCACATAGTGACATTTTTACTGCTGGCAGGTGATGCCACTGGAAGGAGATGCTGCTTGCATTTTCTGGCCGTTTGAAACAGCTGTTATTTCCCACAATGCAACAAGGCTCCCACAGTGTGATGTCAGCACCTCAGTGTTGTGAGGCACTGACATCACACTTTGGGAAGGGTTCCACCACAAAATCAGCCATACAGAGCCGTTTGAGAAAAAGAATAGATTTCTCATGGGAAAGGGGGTATCAGCTACTGATTGGGATGAAGTTCAATTCTTGGTAACGGTTTCTCTTTAAACTTTTGGCACCAAAGTATTCTACAACAATGAGCTTGGAAACATCACATGTCATGGTTAAGCTGGCATGTCAACAATGGCTGACCTTGCAAAAGAAATCCAAGAACTGACATCAACCCATTGCCTTCTAGACAAGTAGACTCTTTCTGTTGCCACTGAGGAGGGGTCTTACCTTATATATCAAAATAAACTCTGTTTTGGTAGAGTCTCTTAACAAGGATAAGTCACGGACTTTAGAGGGTGAGAGCATGTGTGTGTGATATTAGAGTAGATAGAAGCCTCCATTTCCTTAGGTAACTGTGAGGAAACGCGGAAGAGCCGCCGTCTCTCACAATGAGGCGGCTGTTTCCGCGTTCAGCAGCGCGTCACAACGCGGAAAAACCGCCGCATGCCGCTTAGGCAGAGCGGCGGAATCCGCATTGGTAACGGCGGAATCGGCATCAGAGGCGGCCCCCGCACTAGATATATTGCATGACAGTACTGGTGTGGCTGGGACTGATAGTCCACCAAGATTCAGACTTACACGCGCGCGAGCACAGAGGCAGAGTTTAAATAGCAGTTAGAAGGGTATCGGCTGACCAGCTGGGTCAGCTGACAAATTCCACTGCTCTCATTGAACCAGCAATTAGGGAGGTCCTGGAAAGGTCCTAGAGTATATATACTGCTGGTTGTTCACTTGCTCTTGGTCTGGCGTGCGATCACATATGTGGGAGCACCCAGAACCGTAGTCAGATCCGCAAGTGTGCCGGGACCAGCTGGAGCTGTAATCCTACACTTAGCTAGATTCTGTTGATAGCTAAAGTACTAGTTTGATTGTATTTATTTGTTATGACTTTTGCCTGCCTTGACTACCCTTTTGAACTCTGATCTTGTACCTCGATATTTCTGATACTCTGTTGCCGAACCCCGGCTCGTTCCTTGACTCTGCTTCTGCCTCCTGATTTCGTACCCCGATATTTCTGATACCCCGTTGCTGAACCCTGCCTGTACTTTGACTCCGCCTTTGCCTCCTGATCTTGTACTTTATCTGTCCGTGTGTGTACGACCTGGCTTGTCCGACCTCGAGAACCGACCTTACTGTTAGAGGCGGTTCCTAGTTCTGTTAAGTGACCCTTCCGCCAGAGGGTTACTTTCAGTATATCTTTCCCGCTGGCAGCCTGACTCCTCCCGCCTTGGAGAGCTCAGGTTTGCGGAAGGAATCTGTACAGTACGCCTTACTGTACTGAGGCCCTGTCCTCTAAGTGTTACTGTTACACCAAAACACTACACTCTACTCAGGTGAACAGAGGTTAGCTAGTATATCGGATTATCAGTGATACTGCAGATCACGTATAATCTGGTATACATCTGTATTCCCAGTGGTTCTGCAGATCACTGGTAATCAGATCCTCTCTGTGCTTCACCGATCGTTACAGAACGCCAAACCCAAAAAACAGATGGAATCACGCGCTGATCCTCTGATTGTGCTTGCCACTTCGGTGGACAGTATCCATCAAGCACTGGGCCAGCACAAAGCCTTAATCGATGCCCTATCAGGCTCAGTGCGAACCCTCCAGACGTCAGTTGATTCAGTACGATCCCCTCCTAGTGACGACATTCGCATGCCTGTACCTGATAAATTTTCCGGCCACAAATCTGACTTTCGGAATTTCAGGAGTAGAGTGTTATCGTATTTCGAATTGAGACCCCGATCCTCGGGGACTGAGACCCAACGGGTCACCTTTATTAAAACTTTGCTGGCTGGTGACTCCCAGTCATGGGCATACAACCTGCCTTCTACCAATATTGCCCTGACCTCGGTGGAGGAATTCTTTAAGGCCATGGCCATAATTTATGACGACCCTGACCTTGCCGCGTCCTCTGAGCGGAAGCTCAAACTTTTGCGGCAAGGCAGAGGCTCGGTCGAGGATTATGCGGCAGAGTTCCGTAGGTGGTCAGTCACCACTAGATTCGATAACTTTGCTCTGATGGATTACTTCCTGTCTGTGTTGTCGGAGGAAGTCTCTGATCTAATGTTAACTGTACCCGAGCCCAAGACAGTCGATGAGGCCATATCATCGGCCATTCGAGTTGATCGTAGGTTACGCCATCAGAAGCAGGTTAGGGGTAGTCACCGCGTCAGGGTGACATCTTACGCGGCACCATCCGCTACACCCCTAGTAACACCTTCTCTGCCTGTCTCACCCTCTCCGGCCTTGCCTCCGCCCGAACCAATGCAGATTGGTCGTTCGAAGTTGACCCAGGTGGAGCGACGGCGGAGAATGACGGAACAGCTGTGCCTGTATTGTGCAGCAGCAGGGCATAGGGTGCGAAACTGCCCTAACAAGTCGGGAAACGAGTTTGCCTAGGAGTAGTGGGGGGTGACACCCTAGGCACACAATTTTCACCCCTTAAAGAGAAAAAATTGCTTCTCCCTTGTACTATCACATGGGAGAATAAGTCCGTAGCCACTGAAGCGTTTGTTGATTCTGGCTCAGCGGCTAATTTTATGGATCTTGAATTTGCTCAGGAGTTGGGTATTCCCCTCACTCCAGTGAGTCCCCCCATTCAGGTCACGGCAGTAGACGATTCCCCTCTGCAACGGGATCGCCCACTGTCACAGACCCCGGAGGTGAAGGTCGCCATAGGGGTACTGCATGGGGAACAGTTACGATTTTTTGTGTTACGCATGTCTACCTCCACTATTATCTTAGGCATGCCGTGGCTGCAAATCCATTCTCCGCACATAGACTGGGCTACGGGTCAGGTAACCAGATGGTCCGATCATTGTCACCAACAGTGTTTAGGGAAGGTGACATTGGGTCGGACCAAGATTCTTGTGGAGGGGGTTCCCAAAGAGTATGCAGAGTTCTCTGATGTATTTTGTCCTAAGTCTGCTGATCAGTTACCCCCTCATCGCCCGTTCGATTGCCCCATTGATCTCCGTGCTGGTTGTATGCCTCCTAGGGGTCACCTGTATAACTTGTCCGGTCCAGAGAAGATGGCTATGCAGGAATACATTCGTGATAACTTAGCCAAGGGGTTCATCCGGCCCTCCCGGTCGCCTGTTGGGGCCGGTTTCTTTTTCGTTAAAAAGAAAGACGGGAGTCTCCGACCTTGTATTGATTATCGGGGCCTCAATAAGATCACGATAAAAAATCGCTATCCGTTACCCTTGATAGACGATTTATTTACGCATGTCACAGCCACAAAGATCTTCTCTAAATTGGATCTGAGGGGGGCATACAATCTAATCCGCATCAGAGAGGGTGATGAGTGGAAGACGGCCTTCAACACACCCGACGGGCATTACGAGTACCTAGTGATGCCCTTCGGGTTGTGCAATGCGCCAGCCGTCTTCCAAGAATTAATCAATGAGGTATTCCGGGAGGTTTTGGGTAGATCCGTGTTGGTATACCTCGATGACATACTAATTTATTCCAATAACCTCTCCGAACACAGGGTTCACGTAAAATTTGTCCTAAACAAATTAAGACAGAATAGGCTCTACGCGAAGGTGGAAAAGTGTATATTTGAAGTGACCACGGTCACGTTTCTGGGATACGTAATTTCCACCTCGGGCCTCTCAATGGATCCTGCCAAGGTCACAACCGTGTTGGAGTGGCCACAGCCAGTGGGGTTGAAGGCCCTGCAGAGATTTTTGGGGTTCGCGAACTATTACAGGAGGTTCATTAAGGGATACTCCACTTTAGTTGCCCCCCTTACCAGTCTCACGAAAAAAGGGGCGGATACCAACCACTGGTCTCCTGAAGCCGTGGCGGCATTTGCTTTATTGAAAAAATTATTTTGCTCAGCACCAATTTTGAGGCATGTTGACACGTCCTTTCCCTCATTGTGGAGGTTGATGCCTCAGAAGTTGGGGTGGGGGCGGTGCTGTCGCAACGGTCTGGGTTGCAGGGCAGATTACACCCATGTGCTTATTTTTCCCGCAGGTTTTCACCTGCAGAAAAAAATTATGATATAGGCAACCGGGAACTTCTGGCTATTAAGTTGGCATTTGAGGAGTGGCGCCACTGGTTAGAGGGGGCAGAACACACGATCACAGTTTACACTGACCATAAGAACTTGGAATACATCGAGGGGGCGAAGAGATTGAGTCCCCGTCAGGCCCGATGGTCTTTGTTTTTTACAAGGTTTAGGTTTATAATCACGTACACCCCAGGCAGCAAAAACGTCAAGGCAGATGCCCTCTCCAGGTGTTTTGAACCAGAAACGGCACAGCCACCCGCTCCTGAGTCTATCATCCCGCGGGAACTAGTGTTAGCCGCAACAGAGACTTGGGAGGATTGGACGGAGGTTTTGGGTCCATTTCAGCAGGACGTTCCTGAGGGAAAACCCGAGGGGGTTATGTTTATCCCTTTGCCCTTTCGTTTACAAATCCTGCACCTCTTTCACGCCCATAAGAATGCTGGTCATCCTGGAGCTGCTAGAACGCAGGATCTGATTGCCAGGTGTGCTTGGTGGCCTTCTTTGGCAACAGATTGCAAAGAGTATGTCAGGGAGTGTGCGGTCTGTGCCAAGAGTAAACCCTCCCGGCTGGCATCTGTAGGTAAGCTGCAGCCTTTGCCCACCCCGAGTGAGCCATGGACCCACTTGTCCATGGATTTTGTGGGAGAATTGCCCAGGTCTGAAGGAATGTCGGTCATTTGGGTGGTAGTCGACCGTTTTAGCAAGATGGCCCATTTTGTGCCCCTGAAAGGACTCCCCTCTGCTCAGGAACTGGCCGAGTTGTTCATCATTCACGTCTTCCGGCTGCATGGCATTCCGGAAGACATTGTGTCGGATAGGGGAGTCCAATTTGTCTCTGGTTTCTGTAGGGCATTTTGCCGCCAAATGGGCATGAAGTTGTCTTTTTCGTCAGGCTACCACCCACAGACTAATGGGCAGACGGTACGTATCAACCAGTCTTTGGAACAATTCCTAAGATGTTACGTTGCGGAAGCACAGACTGACTGGGTAAAATTTTTGCCCTTCGCGGAATTTGCACAAAATAATTTGAAGAATTCCTCATCTGGGTTCTCTCCATTCCAGATTGTGACAGGGAGATCACCCAAATTTTCCCCTTTTCCAGTCGTGTCATCCCCATTTCCAGCACTGGAGGATTGGCAGAGATCACTTAGGGACAATTGGGGAATTGTTAAGGGGAATTTGCAGAAGGCGTTCCAGAGTCAGAAGGGTCAAGCAGACAAAAGACGATCCGTGGAATGGAAGTTTCAGCCAGGGGAGTTAGTCTGGGTGTCCACACGTCACTTGACCCTGAAGCAGCCTTCTACCAAACTGGGTCCCAGGTTTGTGGGTCCATTCCCAGTGACTAAAAGAATCAATAACGTGACTTACGCCATTGATCTTCCTGCCAGCATGCGGGGCGCAAGGTCGTTTCATGTGTCCCTACTCAAACCTGCGGTCCAGGTGGGTTCCGCTCCTCCTCCCCCTGTGTTGGTAGATGACCAACCTGAATATGAGGTGGAAAAGATTTTAGATTCACGTGTTGTGCAAAACTCAGTACAATATCTCGTACACTGGAAAGGGTACGGCATTGAGGAGAGGCAATGGGTACCGGGGACGCGCATGCATGCAGACGAATTAAGGAGAGAATTTCATGCCTCACATCCAGAGAAACCTGGTGGGAGTTGTCCGGAGTCCACTCCTCGGGAGGGGGGTATTGTGAGGAAACGCGGAAGAGCCACCGTCTCTCACAATGAGGCGGCTGTTTCCGCGTTCAGCAGCGCGTCACAACGTGGAAAAACTGCCGCATGCCGCTTAGGCAGAGCGGCGGAATCCGCATTGGTAACGGCGGAATCCGCATCAGAGGCGGCCCCCGCACTAGATATATTGCATGACAGTACTGGTGTGGCTGGGACTGATAGTCCACCAAGATTCAGACTTACACGCGCGCGAGCACAGAGGCAGAGTTTAAATTGCAGTTAGAAGGGTATCGGCTGACCAGCTGGGTCAGCTGACAAATTCCACTGCTCTCATTGGACCAGCAATTAGGGAGGTCCTGGAAAGGTCCTAGAGTATATATACTGCTGGTTGTTCACTTGCTCTTGGTCTGGCGTGCGATCACATATGTGGGAGCACCCAGATCCGTAGTCAGATCCGCAAGTGTGCCGGGACCAGCTGGAGCTGTAATCCTACACTTAGCTAGATTCTGTTGATAGCTAAAGTACTAGTTTGATTGTATTTATTTGTTATGACTTTTGCCTGCCTTGACTACCCTTTTGAACTCTGATCTTGTACCTCGATATTTCTGATACTCTGTTGCCAAACCCCGGCTCGTTCCTTGACTCTGCTTCTGCCTCCTGATTTCGTACCCCGATATTTCTGATACCCCGTTGCTGAACCCTGCCTGTACTTTGACTCCGCCTTTGCCTCCTGATCTTGTACTTTATCTGTCCGTGTGTGTACGACCTGGCTTGTCCGACCTCGAGAACCGACCTTACTGTTAGAGGCGGTTCCTCGTTCTGTTAAGTGACCCTTCCGCCAGAGGGTTACTTTCAGTATATCTTTCCCGCTGGCAGCCTGACTCCTCCCGCCTTGGAGAGCTCAGGTTTGCGGAAGGAATCTGTACAGTACGCCTTACTGTACTGAGGCCCTGTCCTCTAAGTGTTACTGTTACACCAAAACACTACACTCTACTCAGGTGAACAGAGGTTAGCTAGTATATCGGATTATCAGTGATACTGCAGATCACGTATAATCTGGTATACATCTGTATTCCCAGTGGTTCTGCAGATCACTGGTAATCAGATCCTCTCTGTGCTTCACCGATCGTTACAGTAACACTTATTTAATATGTCATTTTAATATAATTATATTAGTAAATAAACCTACCTTTTTTTAGAAATATCAAGTGATCGGTCAATTATAACTAAGTGACATAGGCTTCAATTCATCAAAGGGTGTTCGATAACAAAATCCCAGTCCTTAAAAAAACGCATTCGGTATTTTACACTTCACTGTGCTAATTCATCAATATTTTCACACATGTGGTAGATGTTTGGTAAGTTACCGAAGAAGTCCATGCAGTGAGGGCATTACAATAGGAAAGAGGCAGCACCCACATCCCTATACATGTGCCTTTTATATTTGTTGAGCTGCCTCTGCTCTTGCTGAATCTGTCTCATTAGTCTTAAGTTTCTATTTACTTGCTACAGCTTAGATGAACTGCTGAGAAACATTACACATTCCCTGCTTAGGTCATTTTGCCACGAGCTCCCACTTGCATCCCTGCATATTTAAACAGGCACTCAAGGGATTACACTACTGAAGGGTGCCTAGAAAAGAAGGGTGCCTGGAAAATAACTTTAATTATTTTCTCTCCCCTGGCTGCCTGGGGGGGTCTGTTCCACCCGAGAAGCCTGGCCAACCTATCAGCAGCACTTGCAGGGGACAGGGGAGGTTTCTATGGTCCTGTCACACACGGAGAAGGCATTCCAAGCTCCTTATCGACAGGGGAGAGCTGGAGATAAACACCGCACATGTTATCGAATGCTGTGAGCTTGATGAATTAACATTTGCTGACATTTTACTGACATGTGTTGAGGTAATCACTTAACAAGTCGGTAATTTATCTCTCTGCACAGGAATGTCTGCTTCTCATGCGGTAACTGCTTTGATGAATTAACATTTTACTAAGTGCTCCGTAAAGTCAGCTCTTTTCAGCATTACCGAATGCGGTAATGCTTGTTGAATTGAAGCCATAAGCTAGAATACATTCTTCAAACTAACTTCTTACCTGCAAACAAAGCAACATTTCCATGTTTTGGATCATAGGGGCATCGGGCCATTCCACTGAGTGTCTCCCCTACTTGTTCCAACATATGCAGCTGTAACAGACAAAAAAAAATGTGTCAAACAAGCTATGTTAATTAATATATTTGGTATGATCGAGTTATAAAGAACGGTGTAAAGGAAACTAGCAATGTTATGAAAATGTTCAGAGCAACCAGTTAGATTACAGCTGTGAAAGGAAATAAGCAAAGGCTTCATCATGGGTGGGCACTTGAGACATGAACCTTATTCTAAATGTTCTGGTTCTTTTGTTACAGAACCATTCGCGTTTTATTTCAAATGTTTTCCTAATGCTTTCTCCTAGTCTACCCTCTTCCATGCTTAACTTGCACTTCAACAGCCAATTTGGAACAACTGTGCCTGTCTGCAACCATTCTTTTGTTTGCCAGGAAAAAATTGTCTAATGATGCGTCCTCATTTCTGCTTTTTACTTCTCAAACAATGATGTTTTGCCTCTGCATTGTTCTATTCCATCCACTCCTAGGAAGTTTGCATAGCATGTGAAAGTTGAGAACTGGATAGGTTAAGAAATGTTTGTTGGCGTTTCCCAAATTTGATTACTCAGCAGAACAGCAGGTATCAGTCTGCTACTGACCTTGATTTGCAGCCACTTGTGAGGAGGACTGGGTACATGCTCCCCGCATTGGCATTGTGTAAGATGTAGGTAACAAGCAGATTTGGTGTGCCATTTTGCTATCCGTTGTGCCCTATCACATCAATGGAGAGCAAGGTAGACCAGTGACGTACCTAGGGTATTTGACACCTGGTGCTGGATATCCACAGACCCCCCCCCCCCCTCCAAAAAAAAAAGGAAAAGCAGTGAGTGTGACAGCTAGACAGTGGTAGGATTAGATTGTGAGCTCCTCTGAGTATAGTCAGTGACATGCCTATGTACTCTCAGACAGACAGTGCCACTGCCGACTGAGTGAAGTCAAGTGTCCACCTTTTGCCTCTCGCCCCGCTAGTGATGAGCGTAATGACCTAATTACTATTACGCAAAGTTTCACGTAATTACGATTACGACCATAATCGAAATTTTGTGAATTTCGCAAAATGTTGAGTTTATGGAGAAAAATCGTTTTCCATAATTACAATCAATTACGTAACACAAACAAATCCTGAGTTTAGCCATTACCTAAATTTGCATAATTACTATTAGAAACAAAATTACGTTCATTTTCGTAATTAAAATAACTTTGTTTCTATAGAAAACACAAAATTTTGTGTTAAACGCGAATTTGCGCCAAAAACGCAAAACTACGAAACCGAAATTTTGTTTATGGAATTACGAATTATGGTTTGTATTGCAATTACGAATTCATGCCGTAGCAGCAAAATTTGCATCCGTAATTAAGGAAACGTGAAATTACGAAAATTTCAGCCTAATCTGCCTGCATTCGATGTTGAAGAGGGAAATGGTGGAATAGCGGCAGTGTGGTACTTGGCGATGCGGCCGTTCATGCAGGCAGATTCCATTGTGTGCCCACACACGTGGCCTTCTATGGCTAAGAGAGTGAGTGTGTGAAGTTACTACCGCGGCAGCGCCGAGTACCACCACTGCCACTTTTTCACCATCCCAGGCCAGGCTGTGGGCGGGCATCCACTCCACACCACTGCTTCCAGCTCAGCACGAGGGCTCCTCCCAGACTGAAACACAGGAGGAAGCCGCAAGCTGGAATTTTACAGGAACTGACGAGACTTCACATGGTCGAACGGAGTATGAGTATTCAATCATTGCAGGAGGAACAGCTGAGGCAGAGCAGAGGCTGTGGTAGCTCAGGAGCAGCATAATTAATTGGACATCCGTGCCTTCCAGCAGGTCCAGCCAGGAATTATATACAGTATGTGCCCTTGAAAAAGATGCTATGTCACAGCTTATTACAAGAGTGCTGCATCCAAGCAAAAAGGTAAATTGTTGAGACTTAAAGTGTACCCAAAGCAGGTTGGTAGATGAAATAGTAGTACCGCTCAGACCCCAGGCACTGGACAGTGCTGGACCGTGGAAACTCCAATCCAATCGAGAATATATAAAGACAGATGGTCCGCAACTTGTCCACTGACAATAGACTTTCTTATGGACGTATCCAGCAAAATAAAGCCGACATGTTTCGGACCCATAAAGTCCTTACTCATGAGTAAGGACCTTTGGGTCCGAAACATGTCGTTTTTGTTTTGCTGGATTTGGCCATAACAAAGCAAGTTGGGATGTAAAAAACAGATACATAAAAAAATGGGAGGCACTGGATCTTGCAGAGGCTTCCCGTGTCCTCCTACAGACCACTGCAGCTGCCTGGGACCCTCCTGAAGATAACATCCACTCTCCGGTGTACTGTGCCTGCGCAAATATGGTTACGCCAGTGCAGTAAGCCAGTGCCGGACAAGCGGCTTTGGCTTACTGCGCAGGCGCAGACTTACTTGTTCAAGTGCACAACAGGGAGCATGGACACAAACTTCAAGAGGATCCCGGGCAGGAGCGGCCATGGTCTGGAGGAAGAGGACATGGAAGCCTCTGCAGGATCCAGTGGCTTCCCTCTATTATAGGATGAGCCATGTGACAGGATTTGATGTCAGGGCTGATGGATGCAATTCTGAGCCTCTGTTTCACATGGAAAACACAACACTATCACTCCATCTCCTGGCAGTCACAAACATTGCCTTGCTGGGAAAAATCCTTCTTTCTCAGATATTACAGATTATTTTCTCAGTCTCACTCACTGGCTGCTAATTGTCCAGCTGTCAGTGTGTTGGGCAGGGCTGGACCGAGGCAGAGTCGAGAGAGGCTCCAACCTCAGGGCAAAGTGTAGAAGGGGGCGAACAACTCACTCAGCTATCATTCCCCTATTGAGTTTGAAGCTGAGAGAAATACGAAAAGGGGCTACATGGCAGTGACTGCAAGCCAGATAACTAGAGATTAAGGTGTTGGGTGGGTTGGCGCCTCTCAGTCCATTAGATATCAGTGTGTGGCGGCTGGGGTGGGAGGGATGGGGGGGCGCACTTTGGTGTCTCAGCCTTGGGTGCTGGAGGACCTTGTCCCGGCTCTGGTGTTGGGATCAGATAAGAGGAAGCTCAGTCGCCTTGCAAGAGACAGATCCCAGCTAACAGAGGGCTGCTTTCAGGCCGGGGGAGGAATGGACTGCGGAGAGTGATTTGCTGTCAAAGCTCTACACTTTCTTTAAGTTTGGAAACAAAGGAGACAAGCAGTGCACAGCATACTGACAGCCTGTCACTGAGCCTGCACTGCTTTCTCTCCTCTGCTTGTGAACTGAAAGTAATAAAGTGCAGAGCTCTGCAGCCACCGCTTCTGCTTTGTCCCTTCCTCTGCCAGCTGTATGTGTCAGGCTGCAGGCAGTTAAAGAGACTCTGTAACAAAAATTTCCTTTCCTTTTTTTCTACTATCCTACAAGTTCCTAAACCTATTCTAATGTGCTCTGGCTTACTGCAGCACTTTCTACTATCACCGTCTCTGTAATAAATCAACTTATCTTTCCCCTGTCAGATTTGTCGCCCTGTGTCTGGAAGGCTGCCAACTCTTCAGTGTTGTTGATCTGTTATGCACGCCCCCCCCCCCCCTTCAGGCCCACTCTATGCACACTCCCGTGTGTGTTATTTACATTAGGCAGCCTCTCTGCTCTCTTGTCAGTAAGAGAAGAGAGCTGCCTTTTACAAGCTGGATAAATCATTCTCTGTAATGCTGGGGATACACGGTACGTTTCTGTACCGTGTATCGACCAGCTGATCCGGCTAGCTGATAATATTCAGCTGGCCCGATCATGCCGCTCGACCCGCGCTCGCTTAATTCCCGCCGGCGGACAATGGCAGGGAATCGAGCAGTGATAAGGAAGCGCCGGCGGGGACGAGCGGCAATCGATCCGCGCGGACGAGCGGGAATGCGTCCGCATCCGGCGCATAAAACGTGCCATGTATGCCCGACATTAGGCTGTGAAAGGAGCTGGGCTGTCACATACTGATGAATTACATACACCTGAGCTGTCTGCAGAAAGAGACAATCAGCCTGTCACTTTTCAGTGGACAGAGCCGCAGGAGAGAAGAAGGTAAACACACAAATGATCTCTTGAGATTCAAAAAGAAGGCTGTACACAGCCTGCTTGTATAGGGATGTATTTTCTATGTGTGGACATACTGTACATCAACCTACTTCCGGTTTTGGTAGCCATTTTGTTTGTTTATAAACAAACTTTTTAAAACTGTTTTTGACTACTTTTAATGTGGCGGGGAGCGGCAAAATTGTGACAGAGGGGAATAGGGGATGTCCCCTAACACACTGGTATGTTTACTTTTGTCCAATTTTAACAATACAAATTCTCTTTAATATCCTATTTGTAACCAATGTTAGGTGGATACTTGCTCCACAGACCTAGTGAGGATAGACAATGAACTACCACAGCACCATAATGGACCCCCACGGAGTTCACACACATGCTCCTGCAGCCACCGATGAAAGTTGTAAGGGGATGAGTGGGTGGGCTCACTCGACTGTCTCCCTCTCTTTCATTGGCAGGAGAGAGGTGTGTGCAAAAGAGCCTTACTGATTGGAGGGCAAGAGAGAGAGGGAGGCACCGACAGAGGAGGATGCCTTGAACTTCTTCAGGCTTAGACCCACGGGATCAGCTTCCCTGTACCACAGTGTGCAAGATTGTGGTAATGGGCACCCTTGTGGGCAGTAGAAACAGTTACAATTTACTTGGACGGTTGGCAACCCTGATATGTACTGGTCTGTGGACTGGGCTGGCCTTTTTTACACCCCCCTCTGGGCTGTCATCGGTGCGCCACGCCCTCTGGCGCCCAATTAAAAGAATACCAGTAAGGTAGACCAGAGGGTTCAGACCTAGGATGGAGAAGGAGTGTCAGGGCAGTGGCTAAATAGGAGAGGAAGTGGGAATGGTGAAAAGGAAGCCAAGTGCAGAATGGCTCTGGTATGAGCTGTCATGTCAGAGGGAAGCCAAGAAGATACACAGGAGAAAGCCCTGCCGACGACTGCCAAAACCAACCCAAAAAAGTCTATTTAGTAGGGCAAATAATCCCAGTGCCATTGTCCTCCAGTTCAGGAGTGCAGAATTTTGCATATCCACCTTTTGACAGCCTAGTGATAGCAGATGTAGTCTGTCTCTATAGGCTTTGATTGTGTCTGTCAGCATAGCAGACCATGGTTCGGAATAGTTGTGCAGGCCAATACTTTCCATTCCACTATCACAGTGTGCTGTGTGAATCTAGCTGTACACTTTTTCTGTTTTGTTTCTGTTACTCTTTGGTGGGCAGTAGTGAGGGTATATGGTAGATATTAGTTGCTTCCAACTTAAAGTGAACCTCCGGACTAAAAACCTCTGCACTAAAAATAAATTAATAAGATGAACAATTGGATCTGTCCTCCTACTCCTAAAAATCTGCAGTAGACAGTGGGATGTCTACTGCAGATCCCACTGTCTACTGCAGATTATATACCACCTAGAGTGGCACCCAAGAGAGCAGCAACATATGATGACAACTACAAAGACTTGCACAGTATTGTCAAGATCGCTCCCTCTGTCCAACACAGGGGTTTAGGCTCCTTTCCTCTTCACTACTCCTAAAAATGACTTTTTTCTCAAAGTTTTATTTTATGTATGAACATTTACAAAGCAAATGTTATGCTAGGTATACACAATAATTTCCGTCATGTCCAATATTACTTTTGATCATTTATCAAGTGGATGGAAATTGATAAGAAAAGATAAGAGAATTGAGCGGAAAATGCAGCGGAAAAACGAATTGAAAAACGATCGACCGGAAAATGGACTGAAAAAACACATCGTGTGTACCTAGCATAATGTTCTATAGTCTCTGCTCAATTGCAGTGTTTCAAGAGTCCCAACGTGAAAATACATGAACTATTGACCTTTTTATCTTTTCTCTTGCAGTCAGAAGCCTAGTTATCTGCTTAAAGTGAACCTTTGCACTAAAAATCTACTCAGCAGAACTGAAAAGGCTTGGTGTTTCTTTAACAGTTTCACAGAATCAGAACTTTGTTTTTCTTACCAAAGCATCATTTTTAGCTGCATTTTTAGCGAAGCTCCACCCATCAAAGAAAACTGCTCTGGCTTTTTTTCCCTGATGCTGTGCAAAGCATGATGGGATTTCCTATGTTGTTATTCACGTTGCCTAGCAACTGGGACAGTTGGAACTGTGTCTCATGCTCCCTGTCACCTCCTCTCAACCAAAAAGATGGCTGCCCTCATGAAATCAAACATTTGCCTGTTCATTTAAAACAGGGTGGGTAAGAGATTATATTACCTATCTATTTTAATTAACATAACTAATGTAATTTAATGACAGTATGTTTGTTTAGGCTGAAGTTCCTCATTAAAGAGAACCTGAACTGAAAATAAAAAGTCAAAATAATCATACACAGATCCTACTTACCTCCTGTGTAGTCTACTACTCAATCTTTTTCTCCTCTCCTGCGTCCCATTTTTCCACTGTGATGAATGGAATTCTCCATCCTCCATTTTAAAAATGGCCATTACCCCCTATCAGCTTCCTGTCAGCACATAGTTAAACTGTTATATCGCCCACTTGAGCTTTGGGAAACATGGACATTACCTTACACATTCAGTTGTAACTGACAGCTGTTGATAAATAACTGACAGCAACTGGTATTGTAATGATCTGCTCAGCTGTCTGCATGGGCAGACAGCTGTTTGTCCATTATTTAAGTCTGAGGGCTGCAGGTCTCTGGAACAGAGACCTGTGTTTTCTTTGCAAGTTTCAGAGTTGCTCTGCTGAGGAATTTGCATACACTTGTCATGCAAATTGCCTACATGCCTCCTTTGAAGGCTTGCAGTATAAATACCTTGTTCTCCCAGAATCCCTTGCTGGTCATGACGGTTTGTTCCTGCTAAACTCTCCTGGAGAATCAGCCTTGCTTGTTTGCTAAAGATTATCTTAGTGTATTCCTGGGGACTGCACTAGGCATCCCTTCTAGTGCAGTCAGGTTGTATTATCTGTATTGCCTTGTTCTGTCTCTCTGTCTCGATTGTCTTGTCGCCAGCGGCGGTCGACAGGAAATCGTTCTGTCTGTCTGGGAGTGTAGGCCAGAGCTGCGGTTGCTACTGGCTGCTGCATCTGTCTGGATTATATTCTGCCTTAGGGGCGCTAACCAGAGCAGCGGTTGCTACTGGTAGCCCCATCTGTTTGTCTTGTCTTGTACGAACGCTTGCTGTAGGCTCGGTGAGGTAACCGTTTAGCAAGCGTTCGCGTTCTCTATTTCGTGTTTGTGTTACATTGGTTAGTTAGGGTGGCACGCTTATCACTGGGTGCCTAACGCGCGGTGATCGTGCTTAAACGTGTTCGCTGTTGCGAATTAGTGCGGTGTTCGCGTTTAGTTAGTGTTACTTTCCTTGTGGTTCTTGTTGTTGCTTGCTGTGCCTTTTGCTACTCTCGTGCTCTGTCCTGCTCGGTCTTGTGTCACTATAGGCAATCGCCACTCTGGCGATTGCGTTCCCACTTCATTTCCGTTGTTGTGTGTTCACCGTCGCTGGGTGGCGACTAGATTGGTGGACACACATACATCCTGTCTCTGTGTTCTCTCTCTCTTTAAGGGCAATCTTGCCCTGCATTTCTTCAACTCGTACAATTCCCATCTGGCGTCTGTGGCAGTGCAGAGGCTGTGTTCGTCTGCACTCCACAGCTCCATCTGCCGGTGGGAATCTCCCTCTACAGGTGCATAGCACCATAGCTGGGTTCTCTCGAATTACATGCTTGTGGAGGATTTCCATAGTGTCGGCGCGCGTCCTGTGCGCTGACCACGGAAATAATTCCCCAATCGTTACAGGTATATTTCAGTTCTGACAAAATATTGTCAGAACTGGAAGGGATCACTGTAAGAAGAAAATGGTGAGCTTCTGAGAGGAACTGATGGTGAGGTTAGTATGTAATATTATTTTGCAGCTACGTCATGTGCTTATTTTAAATCATTTTTCTCGCTTCAGGTTCCCTTTAAGGTACCCATACACCATGATTGCCCGCCAATATACAGCATATTCGATCACTGTGATCAAATCTGCTGTGAAATCGTTACGCAAATGTTGACCGATTGACCAACTTCCAACCGAAATCGATCAATTCAGTCGATCTGTCCAGGCGGAGCGCGTCATTAGCGGCGTTCAATACAGCGATGACCAACGCAGCATAACGGCAGCAATACATCACCTGTCCGCCGGCGTAAGTCCCCAAGTCACTGCAGTCTCTCACTTCTTCTGGCGTCTTCCCTTCCTGTCCCGTCCTGTGAGAAGGCGAAGTTCAAACGGTAGAGGGCACTCTACTGTTCGAACTTCCTTGTCACAGGGGACAGGAAGTGAAGAAGGAGGAGGACGGTGAAAGAAGTGAGAGACTGCAGGGACCTGGGGAGTTCGCCCCGGCGGACAGGTAATGTATAGCGGCAGGCCAGGGGAAGCAGGGGCAGAGAGGCAGGTGGCAGCGGCAGTTCCACAGGTTGTGAATTGATTTCATGCTGAAATCAATTCAAAGTCTGTGTGCAGTGTATGGGCAGCCAATAGATCCCTCTGTGATCAGATTAGATCAGAGAGGGATCTATCTGTTGGTCGATCTGGTGGCAATCGACCAGTGTATGGCTGTCTTTAGTAAAGTGTTTTATAGCTGTACTTTGTTATCAGTGAGTCACTGGTTTCTGACTGGAGAAACATTGTCAGTTCCATAGCTGAATATTAACTATTTCAGGCAGAAAAAAAGAGGGGCATAGCATTAGTGTCTATATGTTTGCCACTGTACAGGGGTTGGACAAAATAAAGGAAACACCTCGAAAATCAACAAAATATATTTTAATATGGTGTAGGTCCACCTTTTGCAGCAATTACTGCCTCAATTCTCCGAGGTATTGATTCATACAAATTGTGAATTGTTTCTAAAGGAATTTTAGCCCATTCTTCAGTTAAAACACCCTCCAGTTCTTTTAGAAACGATGGCGGTGGAAATCGACTTCTTACTTGAATCTCTAATAACAACCATAAAGGCTCAATAATGTTGAGGTCTGGGGATTGTGGTGGCCAGATGAGATGCTCAACTTCAATAGAATGTTCCTCGTGCCATTCTTTAACAATTCTAGCTGTATGGATTGGGGCATTATCATCTTGAAAGATGGCATTCCCCTCAGGAAACAGTTCTTGAACCATAGGATGAACTTAGTCGCCCAAAATTCCTAAATAGTCTCGGCTGTTAATTCTTCCATGAAGGGAAATCATTGGCCCGGCGGAGTTCCAAGAAATAGCACCCCAGATCATCACAGAACCCACGCCATGTTTTACGGTTGGGAGAAGGCAGTATGGATGAAATGCTTCTTTCAGCTGTCTCCAAACGTACACTCGGTTGGAAATAAGGTAAACGATGATTCGTCAGAGAAAATCACATTTTTCCACTGCTCCCCCGATGAGTCACTCGTAATGACGAAACGCGTCGGGTGGAGCTTGCCAGACGTACAGAAACTGTCTTTGCCAGTTAAGGAGAATAAGCAGGGAGAGCGGGACTTCATCTTCTAGCCTACCCAGGAGGCAACGGGGGAGAGCCCGTCTAAACTCTATGCCCTATTACCTGCAACCAAATTGTGAGTGCATTTTAATAATAAAACTATATTTTTTATAACTGAATTACGCTATGGAAGCTCTTTATGTGAGGTACGCATCCATCTGGACACACCACCCAGGACCCCAGTAAAGAAAGAGGAGTTGGCAACCATAAAGTGCTGGAAACGCACATTGCTGGGCGCTTATTGACCAATCTGATAGTGGTCAAACTTGCGGGGTGAGTCTATTCCCTCACGGGGTGAATGGTGGTGGACATAAGAATACAGCTGAGCGCTATCTTTCACATTTGGAGATTTCTACACTAGCCTGCTATGGCTGACATAGAAGCGCACCTGTACTGAAGCACTTCATCTGGTGCACAAATAAAGTGGACTGGCTGTCAGAGAGCTTTTTAACTCATATGAACTTGTACTAATTTTTACTATTTTTATTAGTTTGCTTTGGACTTTTAGTGGTTTATACTTATTTTATCACTGTAGCGCTTTCAAAATATTGTATAAAAAAAAAACCTTAAAAGGCATGGGCCAATTAGCCCCAAAGGGGAAAACATTCTTTCCAGACGTCAATCAGATAAAATCTATAGATCAACACCACCAGGAATTATCTAGTAATTATAGCCATGGATGTTTTTCAACACAAGGAAAGCCCCCTTAAACGCAGATAAAGAATTTGCAATAACTACAGTACTTCCTGTGGTAATACATTCCACATTTTAATCAATCTTGCTGTAAAGAACCATTTCCTAAATTAATGGCTAAAACTTTTTACCTCCATGTGCATATCCCCTAGTCCTTTGCACAAGCCTAGGGACAAAAAGCTCATCTGCCAAGCTTTTGTATTGCCCTCTGATGTATTTACACATGTTAATTAATCTACTCTTATGCTGGGTACACACTATGAGATTTTCTGGCCGATTTACTGTCAGATCGATTATTTCCAACATGTCAGATTTGCTTTCCGATCGATTACCGAGGATTTTCTGATCGATTTCCTATTAAAGTTAACGGAAATCGATTGGAAAGCAAATCGGACAAGTTGGAAATAATCGATCTGATAGTAAATCAGCCAGAACATCTCATAGTGTGTACCCAGCGTAAGGCGTCTTTTCTCCAGACTAAATAAAGTCATTTTATCTAACTTTTCCTGGTAAGTGAGACCTTTCATCCCTCTTATCAGTTGTGTTGCTTGTCTCTGTACCTGGTCTAAAAAGCAATATCCTTCCTATAATCTAGTCCTAGCAACTAAAGTCCATATTTCAGATGCGGCCGTACTAGAGAGTTAAAAAGGGGCAGTATTATGCTAGCAGCCCAACTTTTTATTTCGCTAATGCATGCCAAAATTTTAATAACGTTAGCTGCAGCAGATTAACATTGCATTTGATTACTTATTTTGTTGTCCACGAGTACTCCTAAGACCTCCTCCAAGTTTGATTTGTCCATCTGTATCTCATTTATTTTGTATGGTGCTAGACCGTTGGTACGACCAATATGCATGACTTTACATTTTTGAACACTAAATTTAATCAGCCATTTATGTACCCATATAGCCATCCTATCCAGATCCTTCTGCAATATGTTACCATCTTCCTGAGAGTTGATAATTCTGCACAATTTTGTATGTCACCTACTAGGTCATTAATAAATAAATTGAAAGTACTAACCCCTGTGGAACCCCGCTGCTAACAGCACCTATTTTGAATATGGTCCATTGCTTACTGTCAAGATAATTCGGACCCTTCCGCACCTTTAATTTGCAATAATAATGTTTCCCTTGTGAAGACAAGTTTTTAAATCAACTTTGGTCTTCCACCACGGAATTCCCTCCCTCATCTTTTAGTAGTCCAATGCAGTCTTTTTTTTATTTATTTTTTGGAGTTGATATACTTTGGATTAAATTTTAGATCTTTAGTGATTTGATTGACAGCTTCAATCTTTGCTAGCCTAATTCCTTTTTAACAACATTTATTGCACTTCTTATAATTGCTTAAAGGAATACTTAAGGCAAAAAAAAAAAAATTATATTTACTCACCCGGGGCATCCCTCAGCCCCCTGAAGCGACAGCCGCCGACAGGCTGGGAACGCAGCTGATTCTCCGCGTTCCAAGCCGCTATATCACCCTCTATGCTGCTATAGCATATATATATACGCTATAGCAGCATAGAGGGTGATATAGCGGCTGGGAACGCGGAGAATCAGCAGCGTTCCCAGTCTGTCGGCGGCTGTCGCCGAACCCGGAAGTAGCTGCCGGCAGGGACAGGACGATCGGAGCGGGGCTGCGAAGGCACCATCCAGCTTCAGGGGGCTGAGGGATGCCCCAGGTGAGTAAAGATTTTTTTTTTGCCTTAAGTATTCCTTTAAGCAATTATAAGAAGTGCAATAAATGTATATATATACGCTATAGCAGCATAGAGGGTGATATAGCGGCTGGGAACGCGGAGAATCACCTGCGTTCCCAGCCTGTCGGCGGCTGTCGCCGAACTCGGAAGTAGCCGCCGGCGGGGACAGGACGATCGGAGCGGGGCTACAAGGGCACCATCCAGCTTCAGGGGGTTGAGGGATGCCCCAGTGAGTAAATATCATTTTTTTTTTGCCTTAAGTATTCCTTTAATGCAGCCTCAGTCCCCTCCTTTAAAAAAAAACAAACAAAAAAAACAAACTTCCTTTTCATTTGTTTTTTTTTCAATTCATTTTTTTCTCTCAATCATAAAAGAAACAAGCACACAAAATACAGACTATCATACAGGTTATGAACTGTAATAACAACTGTAGCAACTTACAGAGAAGTATTATGTAAACACTGTAAAGAAGAAAAACACATGGGAGGTTAAGTATATTGCGTATTAATGTAATGGGCCCCATACGCCTAGACATGCAGAAGCACCACCAAGTAAAATATTCTAAGCCAGCTATGGAGTGTGGATTGATGTCCATACTGACCATGGATCCCAAATGAGGTCAAACCTTGGGCTGGATTCCTTGAGGTAGGCTGTAATTTTTTCCAACAGGTAGATGAAGTGGATTTTACTGATGAGATCTGGCCTGGAAGGCAGGACTGATCTCCAAGTTTTAGCAAAGAGAGCCTTGTCAGCATTGAAATATTGACTTTTTTTGATGTCTACTAAGAGAATGAAAAGACTTATGAAATAAGGCCATCCAAGGGTCAGGCTGGATAGTCACATCCATAACTTCCAATGAGGCCAATGCAATCCAATCTATCCAAAATTCCTGAACTAGTGGGCAATACCACCAGCAATGAGCCTGGTCAGCTGTGGATTTACATCCTATAAGATATGTATCTGTTGTAATCAGGCCACATTGGACCAGTTGCTGCGGGATCCGGAACCATTCAACTCCTCTCTTTAAAATCACAATTAGCCGAGGAGCTAGCCAAGGTGGTAAATACATCAGGCCAATCTTTCTCATCCCATTGGCTATTGGCTATTAAGTCTGTCCTGCCATTTTGTCATAAAAGGCAACAAAGAAGGCAGACCCTGATACCAGACTTTATAGTATGCTAGGGATACTAACCTAACTTGAAGTTTAGGTGAGATGTGAGCCCTCTTCAAACTGTTGCACAAAACCTGGAGGCCCCCTCTAATTCTCGTATCATGCCCTCGTTTTATGGCCTTTTAGGCATTCTTTTTCCACTTAATTTTATCTGATCTCTAACCTTATTAATCCATAGAGGCCTTTTTTATTCATATTCCTAGACAGAGAGATAGGTTGCTGTGTGTTATCCAGTGCTGTTTCACTGCTTTATAAGTGTTCTTCTCGTTGCAGTTTACCAGCTAGGGACCTCAATTGTCCTTATTAGGACTGATTGTGACCACAATAGTCCTTGTCAGGACTAACCGTGACATCAATAGTCATAATTACATAGTTATTTGGGTTGAAAAAAGACACACGTCCATCATGTTCAACCAGAAAATAAAGTACAACACCAGCCTGCACCCTCACATATCCCTGTTGATCCAGAGGAAGGCGAGAAACCCTTACAAGGCATGGTTCAATTAGCCCCAAAAGGGAAAAAAATCCTTCCCGATTCCAGATAGCAATCAGATAAAATCCCTGCATCATCAACACCTCCGGGCATTACCTAGTAATTATAGCCATGAATGTCTGTCAACGCAAGGAAAGCATCTAAATCCCATTTAAACACATATATAGAGTTTGGCATAACTACTTCCTGTGGCAATGCATTCCACATTTTAATCACTCTTACTGTAAAGAACCCTTTCCTAAATAAATGGCAAAAAAATTTTCCTCCATGTGCAGATCATGTCCCCTAATCCTTTGTAAAGGCCTAGGGACAAAAAGCTTATCTGCCAAGCTTTTATACTGCCCTCTGATGTATTTACACATGTTAATTAGATCTCCTCTAAGGTGCCTATTCTCCAGACTAAATAAACCCAGTTTATCTAACCTTTCTTGGTAAGTGAGACCTTCCATCCCTCGTATCAATTTTGTTGCTCTTCTCTGCATCTGCTTTAAAACTGCAATATCTTTCCTGTAATGTGGTGCCCAGAACTGAATTCCATATTCCAGATGTGGCCTTACTAGAGATTTGAACAGTGGCAATATTATGCTAGCATCTCAAGATTTTATTTCCCTTTTAATAATTCTCAAAATTGTATTTGTTTTAGCTGCAGCAGCTTGGCATTGAATACTATTATTTAACTTGTTGATGAGTACTCCTAAGTCCTTCTCCAAGTTTGAGGTCCCCATCTGTATCCCATTTATTTTGTATGGTGCTAGACCATTGGTATGACCAAAATGCATGACTTTACATTTGTCAACATTGAATTTCATCTGCCATTTATGTGCCCATATAGCCATCCTATCCAGATCCTGTTGCAAAATGTCACTATCCTCCTGAGACTTGATGATTGTAACAAACATGGAAGAGACAGCTGCGGTGAACAGCGATACCACCGCAGCTGCCTCCATCTCGCTGCCTAGCGATCTATCCGGGCCTCGGGCGTCTAGCATGCCGAGGACGGGTTTGTCAGCAGCACATAGGGCTGCATTGTCGCGTGCGCGCGCACAGACGGGACCTTTATGCGGGGAGGAGGCACGTCAGCCGACTGGCCGGTCAGCTGACGTCAGAGGAGACGCTCGCCACTCCTCATTGGTTGATGGGAGTGGGCTTGCCGAAGGGGTCTCCTCTGCTTCTTAAGCTTTGTTGATTCACTCGCAACTTGTCTGCTGTTGCGAATACTTCGTGTCAGCGCTCAGACCTTAGATAGATCCGGTGTGCTTTGATCCGGGAGGAAACCGGGGATTTCACACAGTGATAGAATTTGTTTGATAGCTATAATTATCGGAATACTGTTTATTATCTGTGTATGACTCTTGCTCGTTCTGACTATTCTTACTCTCAGTGATTCTGTACTTCTGCCTATCTGATCTTGCTGCCGACTCTGCCTCTTAAAACCTTCTTGCCTTTGCCTTCTGATTTTGTACCGTATCGGTCTGTCTGTTGCCAACTCGATTAGTCTGACCACTCTACTCTCACCAGAGGGCCCTTGTCTCTGGTGAGGGGCTCTGTACTGTTAGTGCCCTCCAGCTCCTCTGGAGAGGTACAGCTAACCTATCAGTACTACTGTTGCACTAAGCACTATCCTTGCTATCACATTAGCTGCTGGTATACTTGTATTATTGGTAATTCTGCAGATCACCATATAATTAGGTATATATCTGCATTATAGGTGATACTGCAGATCACCTAATAATCAGAACTCTGTTACTTGCTGACACATATCGTTACAATGATTCTGCACAAATTGTATCATCTGCAAAAATAGCAACATTGCTTTCTACCTCATCTACTACCGTCTTTCCCCTGAAGTAAGACATCCTCCGATAATAAGACCTGTCTTATATTTCAAGCATGCTTGAAATATTAGACATCCTCCGAAAATAAGACCTATAGCTGTAACGTGAGGGACAATTCCTTGTTTCTGTCCGTTCTGCTGCAGTCTGCTGCTTCCTGTTTACACATGCCCACCACTTAAAGAGACACTGAAGCGAGACTAAATCTCGCTTCAGGTCTTATATATAGCAGGGGCACGTTTGCCCCTGCTAAAACGCCGCTATCCCGCGGCTTAACGGGGGTCCCTTCACCCCCAACCCACCCCCCGCAAAAGTTGGTCGTAAAATGGTCGCTGGTAATCTTCTTCCTGGAGGCAGGGCTAACGGCTGCAGCCCTGCCTCCCAGCGCGTCTATCAGACGCGCATCGCCGCCTCTCCCCACCCCTCTCAGTGAAGGAAGACAGAGGGGCGGGGGAGAGGCGAAGATACGCGTCTGACAGACGCGCATGGGGCAGGGCTGCGGCGGTTAGCCCTGCCCCAACCAGGAAGCGCTCCCCCGCTGCACGGAGGGGGTTTGGGGGGACAGGGACCCCCGTTAAGCCGCGCTATAGCGGCGTTTTAGCAGGGGCACGCATGCCCCTGCTAGCTATGAGGTCTGAAGCGAGATATATTCTCGCTTCAGACTCTCTTTAACAAAGACTCTTCCGTTGTGATGATCCGCTCAGCTGGCTGCACAGGCAGACAGCTGTTTGTCCATTCCTCTAGTCTGTGGGCTGCAGGTCTCTGGAACAGAGACCTGTCTTTCCATTGCAAGTTTCTGGTCTGTTCTCTTGCTGGGGAATTTGCATACATTCGTTATGCAAATCCCCTACCTGCCTTCTTTGATGACTGGCACTATAAGAGCTTTATGTTTCCCAGAAGGCTTTGCTGGTCATTTCCTTTCCATGGTCTGTTCCTGATGGACACTGCTGGAGTGTCAGCCATTGCTATCTAGTATAGTTAATTCCTGGGGGTTGCTTTAGGCTCCCCTTCTAGCCCAGTCAGGTTGTATTATCTGTATTGCCTGTTCTGTCTTGTCTTGCCTGTTGCCATTGTCCTGTCCCAAAGGTGGTCGACAGGAAATGGTTCTGATCTCTGTTCTTGGAGTATAGCTGGTGCAGCGGTTGCTACCAGCTATCTCTTCTGTTCTGTCTCCTGGGATCGCGCTAGCTACTTTTCGCTAGTGCTGTGGATCCTATCTCTCGCTTGTCCCTGTTTTCGTGTGTCTGTCTTGTCTGCTACGCTTGCTGGAGGCTTGGTGAGGTAACCGTTAAGCAAGCGCTCTCGTCCTCTGTTTCATGTTTGTCTGTCGATGGTTAGTTAGGCGTGCTTGTCTCTATTGTGCTTATCACGTGGAGACCGCGCATAACCGCGTGCACTGTTGCGAATGAGTGCGGTGTTCGCGGTTAGCTAGCGTTTGTTATTTTCCGTATCTCATTGTATTATTTGCTGTGCCTTTGCTACCCTCGTATTCTATTCTGATCTGCCTTGTGTCACGTCTGGCAATCGCACCTCTCGCGATCGCGTTCCTATTTCATATCTGCTGTTGTGTGTGCGCGGTCGCGGGGTGGCGACTGGATTGGCGCACACACATACAACCTGTCCCTTTGCTCAATCTCATTCGCAATCGCCTCTCTTGCGATTGCGTTCTGCGCTTCGTACAATTCCTGTCTGGCACTTGTGGAGGTACAGAGGATTGGTTCCTCTGCACTCCCCAGCGCCATCTGCCGACAGGAATTTCCCTCTACAGGTGCGTAGCACCTTTTGCTGGGTGCCTGCAAATATACGCTTGTGGAGGATTTCCGCCGTGTCAGCGCACGCGTTGTGCGCTGATCACGGAGAAAGTTCTACAATCGTTACAGAATGACCAGCCCAACCCACAACCCCAGTGTAGACGGAATTTCCGATTTGTACGATTTTGTCGAATATGGCTCTTGTACCTTTAAGAGATTTAAAAAACTTGAACCTGAATCAGCAGACGAATTTTTGTCTGAGTGTACGAAACTGTTAGCGAACCCTGAATTCCAATGCACCCCAGTGTCTACCTGGGCCCCCCAAATGGTCTACATTCTGTTGGGGGGCGAAATGTCAATGTGGGGCTATGATGTGTTAGATCATACCACCCTGATTTAAAGACCCCTGGAATTCTTGGCCTTTTTAATTCACAATTGGCTGAGATTACCTCAATTACCATACCCCCTTTAAAGGGGAACTGAAGAGAAAGGTATATTGAGGCTGCCATGTTTATTTCCTTTTAAGCAATACCAGTTGCCTGGCAGCCCTGCTGATCCTCTGCCTCTAATACTATTAGCCATAGCCCCTAAACAAGCATGCAGCAGATCAGGTGTTTCAGACTTTAAAGTCAGATCTGACAAGACTAGCTGCATGCTTGTTTCTGGTGTTATTCAGACACTACTGCAGAGAAATAGACCAGCGGGGCTGCCAGGCAACTGGTATTGATTAAAAGGAAATAAATATGGCAGCCTCCGTATACCTCTTACTTCAGTTCCCCTTTAATGAGTTGTTGTCAGCAGCTCAATCAGCTGTTCCATCTACTCTTTCATCCATAAAGCAGCCATCCAAAGCCTCTAAGTCTAAACGTAAAAGATCTAGGAAGGCTTCCCAGCGGAAAGATCCGTTGCCCATGGCAACCACAGATAGAGAGGTTATTTCTGTCAAGTCTGAAATGGGCAAAACCATGCAGTATGATAATGATATTTATAATGCATCTGCTGATCAGTTTCCAGGTTTTTTGCCCCAATCCAAAGCTTATGTGGATCCTGCTATAGGTAGGATCGCACACTATATTAAAGCAGTTAAAAAATCTGTACTCGTTCCTGATCCCCACCCATATGGAGATTATTTAGATACTGGGTTGTTCGAACCGCCATTTGCCTCATGGGAAATCGGGGCCTTGGTGGAGGAATTTGATTTCGATTGGAAAGCCTTTTGCGATTTTTGCATCGCAAAAAGCGCGGATGTCCTGAACGATTGTCTTGACTCTGTGTGCCTTTTGATTGATTCTGATGAATGTGACGAGTGTGTTGTGGATCTGGTGATGTATGTGTGGCAGATCATTTTGGATGAATTACACACACACCAATTAATTGATCCCAATAAAGAGGTAAAAGATTCCCGTTATGTTCCTGCTCCAGTTCCATCTGTAGACTGTGCGCACTATGATTGTTCATCCTTTGTTAAGTGTGCATGGGAGCCCCCATTTGAGAAATGGGAGATCGAGCTCCTGGTCTATGAATTGGAATGTGATTGGAGATCGTTTTGCAATCATTACCGTTCTAAAAACGAAGCAGTTTTGTATGCGTGCATTGAGTCTGCGTGTACTTTAATCAAGACTGGTGAATGTATCTCTGACTTTGTGACTCCGCTGTTTGACGTGTGGAGAATGATTTTGGATGAACTACATGCGCTTCAATCTGCTAAAAACACATTGTCAGCGGACGATTGTTCCAATCCTCTGAATTTAAAGAAAGTGAGTTTTGAATGCATTCCCTTTCCCAAAGCAACTGAGTGTTTGAAGTCTGAGTGCAAGTCGTTCAGAGCAGTTGCTTGTGTGGAAGTTGAACCAGTGCGGTCTGATGTCGCCACCGCACGTATGGCTGCAAAAGGTCTGTGTGGTCCTGTGTCTAAGGAAGACAGATTTTTTCCCTCAGGTTCTCTAAGATTGTCCGTTTGTGAGCCTGCCATGGGGAAAATTCCAAAGTTATGCAACTTTAAGAAAATTATTGATGTGTCTAATAAAGTTTCTCCTGTTGTTGTCGCCACTTCTTTTGCAAATGAATCTATGTCTTATTCTGTTCGCACCTGTGCAGGCCTGTTGCCTGATGACAGTTGCTCCAGTGTTTCTGTCCTAGATGCCTTGCAGTCTGCTCCGCAGATCGCGGAGGTTTGCGATATGGAAGCGTCAGTTTCGCAACCTAAAGCGATCTTGAATCCGCAAATTTTGCGTTCTGACTCCTCGGATTCGACATTGTTAGCCGAATCTAAGAGTGAGACAGCGCTTCGGTTTTGCGAATCTGATGCTGAAGCTTCTTTGCCTTGTCCAGAGAAGCTTTCTCTGAACCTGCCCTGTACCATGAATGAAGGCATGATGTCCACTTGCATTGACATTTGCGAGTCTGATTCTGAAGAAAGTATTGACTCTCCACCCAGTACTCTGGATGAGTCAATATTGCCTTGTACAATATCTCCTGCCCTGCCCCTAGAGGCTCGTCTAGGTATTGCTGCTATTTTTACCTGTCTTTCTGCAGTTTTGGAGTTGCAAGCTAGTTTGACTACTACGCAGAGTTCTGGGTGCAGCGAGATTAAAGTTAGGGAGTCAGTGTGTGGTCCAGTGAATATTCCTGTACGTTCCACTCATGATGATGAAATTCAGTCTCAGTTTATGGTGGAACCTTCCCTGGGACATCTGCCCTGTTCTCAAAGTAAAGTTCCAGTTTTGCCCTGTAACATGGATAGTACAGAATCCTTCTTAGACAACTTGAAAAATGATGTTCCTGAGGTCTTGTTTGATGATCTGAAGGTCTCCGAGTTCCTCCCAAAGGATGCAGAACTTGTAGGAGATGTCTCCTGCCCCCCAGGTCCTTCTGAGGTGTTGCCCACTTCAGTAGGCATTGCTGCCTTGCTGACTACTTTTGCAGCTCTTGTGGAGCTTCATTCATGTGTAGTCAATGATGATATTACAGTTACAGAAAATTCTGAATTTGAGTCAGAGTCTTCTTTTGAAAGACCAGTACCTGTGACCTTAACTCGTGATGATTTTCTGCCCGGTACTGGTTTTGGTCTTGTCGTGTCGGACTCTGAGGTTGGCAGTTCCCCGACATGTCCTGAGGTTTCTCCTGTACTAGTGTACCCCGATGTGCTCTGTGACCCAGAAAGCCCAAGTGTGCCTCGATTACCAGCGTACTCAGATGCTTCCTCAGTGGAGACATGTTCTGATATAGCCTGCCTGCTTGCATGCCCAGAAGTGGTCCCTGAAAGTCCTGATCTTGATGGGTGTCCTGCTAATTTTGAGTCTGGAATGATCATAGGTTCCATAGGGGTTCTTGGTGGTTCTCCATGTGAACCTGGTGAGCGTTCTGGCTTCTTGGGATCTCTGCGGAGCTTCAAGGCGTTCTGGGAGATTCCGGAAAAAGGTTTTGCTTGGTGCCCTGAATACGATCAGCAATGGCTTTGGTGTTGTAAGGGACACTTTGAACAGGTATTGCGGCAGGTTTGGTATTCTTGGACGCTCCTTGGAAGGTGGTGGGTATTGTCTGGAGGGTGTCGATGGCTTCTTCTCTGGTGTCCACAGTCCTGATGGGTGTTACGCTGAGACTTGTAGTGCTGAGGGGCATGTTTCGGTGGCTTCTGCTTCCGATGAGGTCGGTTTCGGATGGACTGACTCTGGAATTGGGCCTTGTCGGGCTATCCCGACCTTCATGAGTCTTCAGTTAGAGTTTTGTGATGATACCAGTTTTGAGGGATGTCTGGAATCCATCCCTAGAGGGGGGGGGGGGGGGGTACTGTGATGATCCGCTCAGCTGGCTGCACAGGCAGACAGCTGTTTGTCCATTCCTCTAGTCTGTGGGCTGCAGGTCTCTGGAACAGAGACCTGTCTTTCCATTGCAAGTTTCTGGTCTGTTCTCTTGCTGGGGAATTTGCATGCATTCGTTATGCAAATCCCCTACCTGCCTTCTTTGATGACTATAAGAGCTTTATGTTTCCCAGAAGGCTTTGCTTGTCATTTTGCTTTCCATGGTCTGTTCCTGATGGACACTGCTGGAGTGTCAGCCATTGCTATCTAGTATAGTTAATTCCTGGGGGTTGCTTTAGGCTCCCCTTCTAGCCCAGTCAGGTTGTATTATCTGTATTGCCTGATATGTCTTGTCTTGCCTGTTGCCATAGTCCTGTCCCAAACGTGGTCGACAGGAAATGGTTCTGATCTCTGTTCTTGGAGTATAGCTGGTGCAGCGGTTGCTACCAGCTATCTCTTCTGTTCTGACTCCTGGGATCGCGCTAGCTACTTTTCGCTAGTGCTGTGGATCCTATCTCTCGCTTGTCCCTGTTTTCGTGTGTCTGTCTTGTCTGCTACGCTTGCTGGAGGCTCGGTGAGGTAACCGTTAAGCAAGCGCTCGCGTCCTCTGTTTCATGTTTGTCTGTCGATGGTTAGTTAGGCGTGCTTGTCTCTATTGTGCTTATCACGTGGAGACCGCGCATAACCGCGTGCACTGTTGCGAATGAGTGCGGTGTTCGTGGTTAGCTAGCGTTTGTTATTTTCCGTATCTCCTTATTGTATTATTTGCTGTGCCTTTGCTACCCTCGTATTCTATTCTGATCTGCCTTGTGTCACGTCTGGCAATCGCACCTCTCGCGATCGCGTTCCTATTTCATATCTGCTGTTGTGTGTGCGCGGTCGCGGGGTGGCGACTGGATTGGCGCACACACATACAACCTGTCCCTTTGCTCAATCTCATTCGCAATCGCCTCTCTTGCGATTGCGTTCTGCACTTCGTACAATTCCTGTCTGGCACTTGTGGAGGAACACAGGATTGGTTCCTCTGCACTCCCCAGCGCCATCTGCCGACAGGAATTTCCCTCTACAGGTGTGTAGCACCTTTTGCTGGGTGCCTGCAAATATACGCTTGTGGAGGATTTCCGCCGAGTCAGCGCACGCGTTGTGCGCTGATCACGGAGAAAGTTCCACAATCGTTACATCCGTGTTTCATTCATACACTGATTGCCTTCTCCTTCTCCTCCCACTGCTGTGAGTTTACAGATGCGCTATTTTATAAACACAAGCATCGCTCTATGCTTTCAGCAATTATACAGTCTGAGGCTTTCAGCCTTTCATCTAATCGGTAGCTGCTCAGTGGGGTGCCTCTCACTGAGACTATCTGACCGGGACTGATCAAGAGGAGCTCCGTTGCCTGGCTGAGTCCCCTGCTCTAAAGATGGACAAATGCCTTTATGGTGACAGTGACAGACGTCTATCAGCTAGTTAGCAACTGTCCGAGGTGAGATAATTCCCTGGCAGACTTGCCAGTGATTATAAACACACACTGAGTGTGCTCTCCTTTTCTCTCTCCCTGTTCACCCATCCCAGCCTATGCAGATTCACCATGCCACTGGATAGTGGCATTGCTTTGAACTATCCTGCATCCCTGTTTACCAATCCAGATCACTCCTGGTTCCCCTCATCAATACCATATACCTGCACCTCTGTATATAGGATATCACTCCATATCTTCCAGTACAGTAGTGACAGTGCAGAAAGAGCAATCCAAAGGACTTCCTTTTCTCTTTTGTAGATGGTATCGTAGTGTATGCCAATACACTAAAGTAACGTCCCCATACACCTCATACACTAACATACAAACATACCCCTCAAAATATAAGCCATCCCCAAAAATAAGCCCTAGCACATCTTTTGGAGAAGAAATTATTATAAGACACTGTCTTATTTTCGGGGAAACACGGTAGGGTATTAATAAGTAAATTGAAGAGCACTGGACCCAGTACTGACCTCTGTGGGATCCAACTGCTAACAGTCACCCA
The DNA here is from genome assembly GCF_040937935.1 of Hyperolius riggenbachi. Taxonomy (NCBI): domain Eukaryota; kingdom Metazoa; phylum Chordata; class Amphibia; order Anura; family Hyperoliidae; genus Hyperolius; species Hyperolius riggenbachi. The sequence goes on along the minus strand of NC_090646.1, from coordinate 305,285,593 downwards.
TTTTGAATAAGTTCCATTGACCACAACTCTCTGTTTTCTGTCCATTAGCCAGTTCCCTATCCATGCACACAGACTCTTCCCCAGTCCTTGCATCCTCAACTTTTGCATCAACCTTTTGTGGGGAACAGTGTCGAAGGCCTTTGCAAAGTCCAAGCATATCACATCTACAGCATTCCTAATATCCACATTAGCATTTACTACCTCATAAAAGCTGAGCATGTTAGTCAAACAGGATCAGTCCTTAATAAACCCATGCTGATGCTGAGAGAGTCTTGTACAGTATTAGTCTTAGTAAACCCTCAAATAGTTTGCACACAACTGACATTAAGCTTACAGGTCTATAGTTTTCCGGATCTTATTTTTTGCCCTTATAATGAATAATGTGAAAACATGGGCTATACACCAATCTGTTGGAACTCTGCCAGTTGAAAGTCACAAAAGATAAGATAAAGGGGTTTATCAATAACTGAACTTAACTCCCTTAGGACCCGAGGGTGTATGCCATCCGGGCCAGGTGTCTTATCTATTTTTAATTTATATTACAATTGGAAGATTGAGACTCTTCTGCATCAGTAATTTGCAACAGCGATGTTTCCCTTGTGAAGACAGAAGCAAAGAAAGCATTTAATAACTCCACCCTACCTTGGTCATCCACCATTGAGTTCCCACCCTCATCCTTCAGTACAATACAGTCAACCTTTCTTTTTTTTTAGAGTTGATGTACTTGTAAAACATCTTTGGGGAGATTTGATAACCTTAGCGATTTGATTTTTAGCTTCAATATTTGCCATCCTAATTTCTTTTTTTACAACTTTTATTGCGCTCCTTATTGTAATGCTGGGGGGCCATACTTTCTGACCACCCAGCACAACAAGACTAAGTAGCTGGATAATGGAAGAGGTTACACAGGTAGTCCAGAGCAACTGCAGCTCTGGGCTTCCGATATCGCTACAAATAAGACACAATGGCAGCGTAGTGCGATATTGCGCTGCCTATGGTTTGAGTAACCAGACAAAGAACAAACAGACAGACAGAACGCTAGCAAGACTAAGCGCTGCCCTAGCGATAGCAAGCATTCAGACAGATACAAGACAGACTATAGATTGGAGCGTAACTAGTACCAACCACCGCGCACAGACACGTCCACAGAAGCAGAGCAAGCAGGTTAACAGTCACCAGCAAGCATCCACACAGGCAAGACTACAGGAAAGAATGTAACTAATAGCAAATGCAGCCTATAGTTACGTTTCCAGAAACTAGAGCAGCAGGAATACTACCAGTCACCAACATGGTGATGGCAGAATCCAAGCTATCAGGATAGTGGACTTCACTGACCCACCGTGGATGCAGCGAACGTCCATCAGGCATGGAAACAAGGCAATACACAATAATACAGAAAAATAACAAACAACTCAACTAACGGATAAATATATATTAGCAAGTCTGCATATATATTTATCAAGAAACAAGCTAAGGCACAAGTAATATGGTCACATTGAACTACAATAAGAGATCTATACAGAGTGACAAAGTGCCCAGCAGACCAGCGTACTGACCGCTATGTCGGGCAAAGTCTAAAGTGGGAGGCAGACTTTTATGCCGACATCAACCAATGGATGTAAGTATACACATTTCCACACAGCTGACTGGTAATCATTTAATCCTGAGCTGGCTTGATTACCATTTGCTAGCTGGCTGTGAATGCAAAGGAATTTTATAAGAAATACATGCAGTATTATGTAACAACATGCATGCAGGAAATCCAGGGCTATCCGGGCGCAGCTCAGCTGCAGCAAGCAATTGGTGGAATGATGACAGCATCCTGAGCTGGCCAGAACTGCAGAGCGATTGCAAATGACAATGAGATTTATTGCGAATGCACAACCGAATGCTAGCAGATAAGCCAGAATTGTCCGTTTGCAGCTCCACTGCGACGGACAGAACACGCTACAGGAGGGATCCTGACACTTATAATTGCTTAATGCAGACTTTGTCCCTCCTGTTTTAGGACTTTATAGGCATTTTTTTCCACTTCATTTTATCTCTAACCTTTCTATTCATCAATAGAGACCTTTTTTATTCCTAGACATTTTGTTTCCATATGGGATATATTTACTACAATATTGATTGAGAATAATTTTAAAAGGTTGCCATTTCCCTTCAGTATCCTCCCCTTATAGTATATTATCCCAGTCCACCAAACTTAGTGCCTGCCTGAGTTGATTAAACTTTGCTTTTCTAAAATTCATAGTTTTAGTGGTCCCGCTGCCCCGTGGCCTATCAGTCACCAGATCAAACGTAATCATGTTGTGATCACTATTTCCCAAATGTTCTTGAACCTGCACAATTGAAACATTATCTGGTCTATTTGAAATGATCAAATCCAGTAGCGCATTCCCTCTAGTTGGTTCAGTTACCATTTGAGTCAGCTAACTGTCCTGTAGTATTGCCAGAAATCTGCCGCTTTTAGCAGAATGGGTAGCCTCAATATCCCAGTCAATGTCTGGATAGTTGAAGTCACCAATAATTATGACCTCACTTTTACTTGCAGCTTTTTCAATCTGCTGTAGTAATTGCATTTCTGCAGCTTCATGAATATGTGGTGGCCTGTAGCACACCCCAATAAGCAATTAGCAACAGTTATTTCCACCATGAATATTTACCCAAAAAGACTCCACATCTTCACAATCTTCGTCCGTCTCATCATTCATGGCAGCTGTAAAAGAGTTTTTAACAGAGACAAACCCCTCCAACTTTTATCCCTGTTCTATCCTTCCTAAACACATTGTATCCCTCTAAATTCGCTATCCAGTCATGGCTTTCATTCAGCCATGTCTCTGTTATTCCCACAATGTCATAGCCTTTGTCAATCAGAATGATCTTTAGTTCGTTCATGTTATTTGCAAGGCTCCTAGCATTGGTTACCATGCACTTTACATTTTTTTACAACCACATTTTCCAATTTTGTTAACATTTAATGGGCTACTTCAAGTTTTACCAACCTCCTTACTCTTTACACTGTCCCCACCCCCCTCTCCACCTCCCGTAATGTTAGGCTCCCACTGTCTTTTTACTTTAGCTTGTCCACATATTGAGGCTTTACCCTCCTGCCTCCCCTCAGTCCTAGTTTAAAATATTCTCCAACCATTTAGCCATCTTCTCCCCCAATGCAGCTGCACCCTCCCCATTTAGGTGCAGCCCATCACTACTGTAGAACCTATAGCCGACTGCAAAGTCCAGACGAAGACTGAAACTGATCCTGTTGTGACTTGTTGCTGTTTGTGGTGAGGTGTGTTTTAGCTTATATACACCACCTCTATAAAGTGTATGGTGTGGCTGCATCACCATTACAGCCCGTCACTGTGTTAGCCGTGATAGTCATTTGCATTTGTGCAATTCACTGTTACTGAAGTGCAGTGTTAATCCCACACTGCCCCATGACAACAACCTTTTGGTATCCCTTTCACTGTGTTATTTAAAAAAACTTCCCCACGACAACTGCCTTGTAGTTTTGCTTTTACTGTCATAATTTATAAAAAAATACAATGATTGTCACTGGTATTTGTAACAACTGTTGCAGCTCACAATTATTAGAGAAATAACAGGCAGAGGAAGGCCAAAGCGCAGAGGCAGTAGGGGCTGTGGTGGTGAGACATCCCAGGGCCTATGTGCAACTCTGGGGACATATTAGTTCACAGAAATCAGAGGAGGTAGTTGATTCACTCACTCACCATTCCACTTATTTTACCTCTTCTGCTGCCAATGTCCTCCTCCCTCCTCATCCTCATCTGCTGTGGGCAACTCCACTACCACAGACCCTCAAAGTGATTGTTCAGATTAGTTATTCTATAATATGTTCACAGACCAACCTGGTGGGCAAGCGTTCAGATGAATGAGGAGTGGAGGAAGTCCGACCTGATAATAATCAGCACTCAGAAGAAAATACCCAGGTCACCATCCGGTGTAAAGTCCCCACTGCTGCAGCAGCCTAATGTGAGTTGGAAACTGTAAGCGATGGGGGTGATGATGATGGATGTCACATGGGTGCCCACAAGACAAGAATAAAAGGAGGAGAATTCAAGGGGATAGACAGCGACTCAGAGAGGGAAAGGAAGTGTAAGAAGCAGAGAGAGCACGCAGGGGACAGGAGGCAATCAGCAGAGTGTGACATCACCTGGGGTCAGCCAGACACCGCGCCTGGTCACCTCTAGCGTTACCAGACTGCCAGCACAAGGCTCTGAAGTGTGGGATTATTCTGTGTGTCTGCCTCCGACAGTACCGAAGCCATCTGCAGCCTGTGCAACAAGCAACTTATTCATGGGAAGACCAACACCTACGTAGGAGCATTGTCAATGAGATGGCATGTGAACACCCATCACAAAGCTTTATGGAAGCAAGCACTGAAAGATAGCAGTCAAAGAGGAAGCCAACCTTTTGGTATTCCACATTCTCCCATCCTCTCCCTAGTTCCCAGTTGTCCTCCACAGCGCCTTCCATCATGCCCACTTCATTGTCATCCGCCCAGAGTCAGCTTTCCATCCTGCAAATGTATAAGCCGAAAAAACTGCTGTCACCAACAACCACCTTGCCCAATGTCTGACTGCTGGCTTCTCAGAACTGATAGACTGTCAGCTATTATGTCAACTGGTGGAATCTTTGACCTTTAAAAACATTTTAGCCATTGGGACAATGCAGTGGAAGATGCCGGGAAGAAAATATTGAGATGGGCATCCCGTCATGTGCAGAGAAAGGTCAATGATTCTCTGGCACACAGTGTTGGGGCTAAGGTCCATCTAACCCAAACACCTAGTCGTCCAAACAAGAGTAGGGAAGGTACCTAACCTTTACTGCTCACTGTGTAAACATGGTGGTGACAGTGGGGAAGGAAGAAATGCATGGCTGCAGAGCCGGGACTACGTCCTCCAGCACCCAAGGCTGAGACACCAAAGTGCGCCCCTCCATCCCTCCATCCCAGCCGTTACACACTGATTGCTCTTAGACTAAGAGGCACCCCAGGGTCCCCAACACCTTAATCTCTAGTTATCTGGCTTGTATTCACTTCCATGTATCTCCTTTTCTTATTCCTTTCTGCTTCAAACACAATTAGGAATGACAGCTGAATGAATTGTGCGCCCTCTCCTACACTGCGCCCTGAGGCTGGAGCCTCTCCAGCCTATGCCTCGGCCCGGCCCTGCATGGCTGTAGAGTGAAGTCGGTGGCATTGCCATGGCTCGTATGCAGGCCAGCCTTCTTTTCTTCTTCTCCTCCTCCATTCTCGACATTGTCCTCCTTGGCTGAGTCTTCCTCTTCCACTGCACACTGCTCTTCCACTGTGCTCCCCAAGCTCCCTAGAGATTATTCAACCATGCAGGTATGACATTGTCATGTTGTGTTGCAGCTGGAAGCTAAAAGCCACACAGGACATGCACTGCTGTCAGCTCTGTAGGCACAGGCCAATCAGTGGCTGACCCTACACAACAGTACTGTTGTAAAAGTGGTATGTTACAATGGTACCAATCTGTTGTCTGCACTTAAATCAGGCAAACTGACTCACATGCTATGCATGGCACATGTATTGAACCTGACTGTGCAAAAGTTTTGTTGACAGGTACCAAGAATTCCAGGATGTCCTTAGGCAGGCCAGGAAAGGCAATTGTCCGTATTTGTATTTATATTTCTGGTTGTCCTGATTGTACATAGTTTTGAACTTCTCATGTATATATGTTCCCCACTATTTTTGTGTACTACATACTGCGCTATGGAAGCTGTTGGCACTATATAAATAAAAAAATAATTAATAATAATGCTATCGCAAATACTAGAGGGTGCCATGTCATCTGCTATACCTGGGCAAAAGGAGGAGTCTGAAGAGGAGTCAGAGGAGGAAGATGGTGGCTGTGGAGAGGAAAAGCAAGGGGAGCGCAGGAGCAGGCTTCCTGGGGGGTTTCTCACCTTTCGGTGGACCGGTCTTTTCCATTATGTGGGGGGAACAAACAGTCGTGGATGATGTTGCTCTGGATGAGGAACAGGAGCTGGAGCCCTCTTGGACCCAATTGGAATGAGGCATTTCATGCTGATGTGCTTTAGGAAGGATTCCCGTAAAAAACAATTAAGGATACAGAACCGTACTGGCTGGCAACCTTGTTAGACCCTCATTACAACCAGAAAATGGGGGATACGCTACAACCATCACAGAGGGATGTCATAATGCAGCATTTCTATATCAGGCAGAGAGACGCTGTATTACACTTTCAAGGTGGTGGCACAGGAAGAGCAATTCTGAGCCAAAGATGTGCCTGTAACACTCCCCCGCCTGCAAGAACAGGGTGATTTGCTGGTGGTGATGTACAAATCGCTTCCAAAATGAGGTCCTAATTCTGTCCAATGTGACAACAGGATGATTCTGGATCCTTTCGAGGGAGAATGCCTCGTCCAACAGGTATCTGACTACTTTGGTTTAACGATCGCTAAGGACACTCAGAAGCAAGGAACTGCTGGACTTTTGGGTGTGCAGGCTTGACCTGTGGCCAGAGCTGTCCCAATTCGTCATTGAGCTTTTGACTTGCCCTGCTTTAAGTGTCCTGTCCAAAAGAACGTTCAGTGTAGCTGGAGGGATTGTGACTGATAAGCGAAGTCACCTAGCTGACAAAAATGGGCTCTATTCACAAAACTTCTCAAAAATGACTTATCACCTACTTGAAAAAAATAACCTTTCAGCACATTTAAAAGCAAAATAATCACTTAAAGTAAAGCCCCATACACACGCTCAACAGCTGACTTTTATGCTTTCACAACAAAAGTTGTGAAAGCATAAAAGACCGCTGTTGAGCGTGTGTATGGGGCTTTAGTTGTTCCTTATTAATTTAATTTCAATATTAATTTTCTTTCCTTAATTATATTATATTATATTTTTGCTCTTTAGGAGCTTAAAAATGTAACATAGATAAGGTGAAAACAGAGGAAAACAGGTGAAAAAGCTTTGTGATCCATGCCCATAGTGGGCCATTTAACATCAAAATGAACGAGGCATGGATCTCAGAGGGATACAGAATGAATGGGTAATTGCCATTGCATTCCTCATGCCTGCCCACAGCTATCCTCCACCATCACCCAGTACAAAATATGGTCCTACATGCATTTTATTTACACTATTTATTATTAGGCTGATGCATGCCACTTATTTCAGGCCTTTTATATAGCGGCATATATATACGTAACGTATACGTAACATGGCTGCAGTTTAAAATGTTTAGGCATGAAAATGCCCATTTTTTTAGGTGTCTCATACAGTGGCTACAATTATAAATATTTAGGCATGTAAATGCCCAATCTTTTACATCTCTCATACAGTGGCTACTCTTAAAAATATTTAGGCATGTAAATTACCAATTTTTCAGGCCTCTCAGACAGTGGATGCAACTACAAATGTTTAGGCAGGTACACAGTGTGGACTACTCAACATTTATTAAAATAAACATGGTATGGATCTCAGAAGGTTAAAGCACAGACATGTAACTGCCATTTTTGTATGCTGCCCACAGCTATCACTCACCACCACCCAGTACAAAATATGGGCCTACTTGCATTTCATTTACAACAACAACAACAAATAACATTTGTAAAGCTCTTTTGTCCCGTAGGACTCAAAGCGCATTTATATTATTTATTATTAGGTTGACGCATGTCCCTTATTTCTGGCCTCACATACAGTGGCTGAAAGTACCGTAGTAATTTATTAGGCAGGTAACTGCTCAATTTTTCAGGGCTCTCACACAGTGGCTGCAAAAAAAATGTTTAGGCAGGTAAATGACACATATTTCAGAACTTCAGGACTTTACAGTGGCTGCAAGTAACAATTTATTAGGCAGGTAAATGCCAGACTATATCAGATAGTGGCTGCACACAACATTTGTTATGCAGGTAAATGCCATTTTTTTTTCAGGCATCTTAGACAGTGGTCTTGAGTAAAAGTATTAAGCTCGTATTAGAGGAAAACATCTTAAAATTTACAATACAGTAAAGGTCACAGATCTAAACTTTTAGGCCTAATGAAAAACAATAGAATATCTAACTGGTATGACTGATTTGCTAATTTTTCTATACTGGATTACGCTAACTGATTATTTCTCAGTTTACTGTAAAACGTCAATACTACTATACATATATTATAACAACAATATTTATTTCATGGGTAAACCCCAACTTCGCTCACTTCTTTTCTTCAACAAGAAAAGCTTTTTTTTTTTTTTTGCTGTAAAGTAAACCTTAGTTATTAGTGCAAATATATACTGTATATCATCATGTCAGGCATGGTATCACTATCATCAATTCTAGCATACATCAATAAACTTCTATGAACTTCCTCACTGAGTATAGTATTTTCCTAAACAGTTGTCAGTCCCTTGCTATAGTCCAAACTAGGATACTCAATGTGAGGAGAAAGTATGGGTAATAAATTAATAACTGTTTCCTGACTGATGAATAGTGTAAGCTCTCTCCTTGAAGAAACTGCTCCTAAGGAATATTGCTTTCTTGTTTGTTTGTAATCCAAACCAAGTGGCTAAAACAGGTGCTGGTGATAAGAATAATATTCCTCTTCTTTAGCTGAAGGTTTCTACATTTATTTGCAGGTTCAAAAACTTTTACCTCTGTAAACTACAAGTGTAATTATTAGCTCCTAGGAACAACTGTCCCGCTGCTTACTTCACACTGCCTCTTTGAAATAAACTCAATCTCTCTTTTCAAATCTCCAGCTTCACCAACAATATATTTGTCCAGGTAAGTTCCTTAAAGCGGAATATAACCCTGCATTTCAACTTTGCTCTAAAACATGATTTACAGTATATTATATGCAACCAGCATTTTTTTTTTACTAGACCAGCATTGGAAGGGTTACACAGGACTTTAAAGTCCCTGGAGATTTTTGCAGAAGCATCCGAACTTGAGTTAGATACTTTTTGTTTACACAAATGTATCTAAGTGTTTATTGTGACTCATCTCTCTCACTGAGAAGGTGTTGGAGGACAGCCAAAGAGTGTGTAACATTTCTAAATATATACATATAACTAAATAGAATGTAACTATCTGAACGTCTGCACGGAACTTAAAACCTCTGTGTTTAACCCTTCCAATGCTGGTCTAGTAAAAAAAATGCTTTTTGCATATAATATGCTGTAAATAATGTTTTAGAGCAAAGTTGAAATGCAGGGTTATATTCCGCTTTAATTCGTCTTAATTGAACTGATAGGAACGATTGATAGCCTTTATCCTTTTCAGGTAAACAGAGGCAGCTTTTATCACATGTGGGGAGTATATTTGTCTCTCAGTTTCACTGTATCAATCTCGTAGAGAAGGAGAGCCTGTGACTTTAAACACCCACACTTATACTGTATATATAATGGGACAGATAACTAGTAAATATCTTTAAAAAAAGTTCTGCTGTGACACAATTCATGAGAGAGATCGGAATTGATGTGATGTGATTCCTTTTCACAACTTTCCTGAGAATAAGCTATTTGAAAGCATTATACGGTCTCAAACAGTACTGACAGGAAAATCTGCAGACATATATTTCAGATACGGATCAAACCTGTTAATTAGTCTATCTGGTTCAATCATCAATTTTTAGGACTTTTACTCTGAATTCAGTCTCTTTTTTCTGAAATAATGTTCTTATTTACTGTGCTTTGCTGTGCATATTGTTGCGCTGTCATAGTCTATGTATAACTACTTCAGGATCTCACACACTGTCTCACTTCAGTGATCACTTTTCTGATATGATATAGAAAAATCTACATTAAGTTCCTCTGCCTCTTTAATCTCTATCTTTCTTTCTCTCTCCTCAGTGTAACTCACGCTCTCGTGTCACTTGACTGGATTTCCAGCCGTTTCTGTCTTTCCTTCTCCTCAATTCCAGTCTTCCTCTCCCTGTCAGCGCTCAATCTCATCTTTCTCTCACTTTTGCTTGCTGTATATGTCTCTCTTCTTCTCCATATCTGCCTGCACTGTCAGTGGCGTAGCTAAGGAGCTGTGGGCCCCGATGCAAATTTTACAATGGGCCCCCCCCCCCCCCCATGCACTCTATACATAGCAATTGATACGGCGCACTAAAAGCTGGCAATGGCAACTACAGTGTCAGAGGTGCAAGAAGGGGATGGGGAACAGTTTGTTAATGATTACCACTATTCAAAGTATATATAGAAATGATTATTATGAGCACAGGAGCAATATAGAGCTAATACTGTAGTTGAGGTAGGGCCATTCGGGGCCCCACTGGCCCAAGGGCCCCGATGCGGTTGCTACCTCTGCACCCCCTATTGCTACGCCCCTGTGCACTGTCCCCTTTTCTTGTGTCTCTCCGTACAGTGCTCCTCTCATCAGCTGCGTCACCCCCTCTGAGGTAAAACCGGTTCTGACCAGCTTTTTTAACTGAACAACTCGCGCACTCTATATCAGCTGAGCTGCGCAAGGTACCTGGCTGAAGGGGCATGTGAGAGTCATTAGCTGTTCACACACTTTTACTTTCTGGCTGCCAATATTCTTCCCAGAGCTACAATGAATCTGGACCAGCAGCATTTAACATGTAAGGAAGCAGAAGACAGGAGGAGCGCTCCGTAGTGTGATACAGTTTAATAAAATGAAAACTGCGCAATAAAAGATACACTTACTAGATGTGTATGAACAGTAGGCATTTAAAATTGGCATATAGCCCAGAATAAAAAGGACATCCCCTCTTGGAAGCGAAACCTGAAGCTGCAGTGGCCAGCGGCAGCAAGGATCCAGATGGTAAATGGATGACAGGTGTCCCTTCGGGGTGACTGTGTGCAGGTTACGTCAAGACGCGTTTCGGCGTGTCCACGCCTTCGTCAGTTAACGTACCTGCATGCACACTATGCTCCTATTTATAACAGGAGTCAGGGGAATGGCTTCCCAGAGCAAATTGAGGTTAACGAGGGTGAGAGGGTAGGGGGCGGGGTTGCAAAGTACTGCAAACAAAAACCCTATATTTTCCAGCCTCCTGACGGAAGCTCAACTCTAAATCACCAGGGCATAAAGCCCTGACGGCAAATAACTGATTGATTCAACTGCAACAGTATGAAGTGTTGCAAAAAAAAAAAAAAAAAAAAAAAAACGTGGCCCCAGTATCCCTGTAGAGGCAACGGGGGCGGGTCAACAGCGCTGATGGCAGTGGGTTGCAAAGTGCAGCAAACACAAACCCTATATTTTCCAGCCTCCTGCCGGAAGCTCAACTCTAAATCACCAGGGCATAAAACCCAAAAACGGTGGCCCCAGCATCCCTGTAGATGGGGAAAAAAAAAAAAAAACACACAAAAACGGTGGCCCCAGCATCCCTGTAGATGGGAAAAGCTGGAGTTGGAGACCTCGGCTTCCCTGATGGCATGTTGACTCTCCAGGTGTGCTGGAGGGGAGGAAGGCGAGGGACATGACTGGTGGCCCCCAAGTGCAGGAATATTTACCTCACGGGCAGGGGCGTGGTCCGTAGCGCAAGTGGCAACAGAGGGCGTGGCCAGCGGTGCACACATATGGTAGCCTTGGCCTTCCAATAGAGACAAGGGAGGGGGGTGTGGCCGACAACCCAAATGACAGCGGAGGGCGTGGCCAGCGGCGCCTGTGTATACAAGTACATGCCTCGGCATCTCTGTTGGCATGGGTATATTCTGTATGGGCTGAAAGGGGAGAGATGCGGAGCCCTGCCCGGGGGGCTGTGGCGCTGGATGTCATAAATGCAATTTTTGGCAGCACTGAGAGTGCTGCACATGAAACCCAGCAGCAAGACTGTATAGAAAACGCTGGCCACCGCAACAACAATGAGTCTTATGTACAATGCAATAAACAGTACATGAAAAACATATATACAAGATATATATATATATATATATATATATATATATATATATATATATATAAGCGAAGAACCAATATAAATGAAAGTATAAACAAAAACAATAAACAAAAAAGTGTATGAGCACACAAGAAAGGCATTTGAGTACTAATAAACACAACATTACAATTAACGTTCTGTGGTTCGTTGATCTGAAGACACATGACAGCGTATACAGTGTTTTACGTCGGACATGCAGGCATCTGTGTATGTATACACCAGTGTCTGCAAAATATTTGCCTGTGTCCATCTACAAAAGGCCATATTTCTCACCAGCTGCAAAGTGTGGAGGGGGGGGGAGGCAAGATTTGGGATGACATGAGAATTGGGAACTGGATCAATGGGAACCCGGTTGGAGGTGGACCCAAGTGGTGGTGCATGGCAAGTCGTGCTGCACCTGGAGGGAATCATCTAAAGTTGGCTGTTTCTACCTCCTCGTTCAACCCTGCTGGACACAAGGTGTTCAGTCTGAAGATCCAGTATGCTTCTTTTTCGCACAGTTTCCTGTATCTTAGGCCCATGGGTGGCACTCCGTATGTAGTGTATCTACTATCTTGTGATTTCCCAAAATACTATATCGGCCGTACCACACGCCCACTACGGGAACGTTTTGGGGAACACAGACGAGGAATCGAGGATGGACTGCAGACTCATAGTGTCCCTCGGCACTTCCTTAAGAACCATGACCAGTCCACTGACCACCTAACAATCATGGGTCTGGAGGCCATTTCATCTGGACTACCCATGGGCCTAAGATACAGGAAACTGTGCGAAAAAGAAGCATACTGGATCTTCAGACTGAACACCTTGTGTCCAGTCCACCTCCAACCGGGTTCCCATTGATCCAGTTCCCAATTCTCATGTCATCCCAAATCTTGCCTCTCCCCCCCCCCCCCCCCTCCACACTTTGCAGCTGGTGGGAAATATGGCCTTTTGTAGATGGACACAGGCAAAGATTTTGCAGACACTGGTGTATACATACACAGATGCCTGCATGTCCGACGTAAAACACTGTATACGCTGTCATGTGTCTTCAGATCAACGAACCACAGAACGTTAATTGTAATGTTGTGTTTATTAGTTCTCAAATGCCTTTCTTGTGTGCTCATACACTTTTTTGTTTATTGTTTTTGTTTATACTTTCATTTATATTGGTTCTTCGCTTATATATATATATATCTTGTATATATGTTTTTCATGTACTGTTTATTGCATTGTACATAAGACTCATTGTTGTTGCGGTGGCCAGCGTTTTCTATACAGTCTTGCTGCTGGGTTTCATGTGCAGCACTCTCAGTGCTGCCAAAAATTGCATTTATGACATCCAGCGCCACAGCCCCCCGGGCAGGGCTCCGCATCTCTCCCCTTTCAGCCCATACAGAATATACCCATGCCAACAGAGATGCCGAGGCATGTACTTGTATACACAGGCGCCGCTGGCCACGCCCCCCGCTGTCATTTGGGTTGTCGGCCACCCCCCCCTCCCTTGTCTCTATTGGAAGGCCAAGGCTACCATATGTGTGCACCGCTGGCCACGCCCTCTGTTGCCACTTGCGCTACGGACCACGCCCCTGCCCGTGAGGTAAATATTCCTGCACTTGGGGGCCACCAGTCATGTCCCTCGCCTTCCTCCCCTCCAGCACACCTGGAGAGTCAACATGCCATCAGGGAAGCCGAGGTCTCCAGCTCCAGCTTTTCCCATCTACAGGGATGCTGGGGCCACCGTTTTTGTGTTTTTTTTTTTTTGTTTTTTTTTTCCCCATCTACAGGGATGCTGGGGCCACCGTTTTTGGGTTTTATGCCCTGGTGATTTAGAGTTGAGTTTCCGGCAGGAGGCTGGAAAATATAGGGTTTGTGTTTGCTGCACTTTGCAACCCACTGCCATCAGCGCTGTTGCCCTGCCCCCGTTGCCTCTACAGGGATGCTGGGGCCAGGTTTTTTTTTTTTTTTTTTTACAACACTTCATACTGTTGCAGTTGAATCAATCAGTTATTTGCCGTCAGGGCTTTATGCCCTGGTGATTTAGAGTTGAGCTTCCGTCAGGAGGCTGGAAAATATAGGGTTTTTGTTTGCAGTACTTTGCAACCCCGCCCCCTACCCTCTCACCCTCGTTAACCTCAATTTGCTCTGGGAAGCCATTCCCCTGACTCCTGTTATAAATAGGAGCATAGTGTGCATGCAGGTACGTTAACTGACGAAGGCGTGGACACGCCGAAACGCGTCTTGGCGTAACCTGCACACAGTCACCCCGAAGGGACACCTGTCATCCATTTACCATCTGGATCCTTGCTGCCGCTGGCCACTGCAGCTTCAGGTTTCGCTTCCAAGAGGGAATGTCCTTTTTATTCTGGGCTATATGCCAATTTTAAATGCCTACTGTTCATACACATCTAGTAAGTGTATCTTTTATTGCGCAGTTTTCATTTTATTAAACGGTATCACACTACGGAGCGCTCCTCCTGTCTTTTGCTTCCTTTTCCAGTAGTCCGCTCACAGCCGAGTGTTTGAGGAGCTGCCAGTGTGTGATCAGTCTGCGGTCCACTTTGACCTCTCACCTGCGTTAGCGCAAGATTGCACATCTTTTGTTTTTCCTCATTAGCATTTAACATGTCACAGCTTCTGGCCAGACAAGTTTAACACTCTCCTTCCCTTCTTCCACCTCAGCCCAACAGCTAATCCTGACTCAGGAGCCTACACATACACAGCTGCCGATCAAGAAATTTCAATAACAAATGCAATGCTTCTTTTTATTAACTTTGTGAACGGGCTACACTGGTTACCCAGAATTTAACTAACCAGTAGTCTCAACCAACCAGAACAAATCGCCGACAATATTAACAGTGGTGAAGGCCAACTCCTTAGGCTGTTTGTGGGCTCTGCTCTTCTTAAAGACTGGGTTTCACTGCTCCCAGTACCTAGTGTAGGGTAATGTTCTTCCATCACTAGAGGCGAGAAATAGATAAGTAGAGATACCATATTTTTTGGACTATAAGACTCACTTTTTCTCCCCCCAATAGTGTGGAAAGAAGTCACTATAGTTCAAACGCAGGGAGTTCCTGACTTGTGAACGCCTGCCAATACGAACCTCTAACCCGCCGCAATGTTGAAACTCCCTGTACTGTGCCCATGCAGAGGCGGACATGGGGGACAAATGGAGGACAAAGCGGCACACAAAGGGGCATAGAGGAGGACACCTGGGGGACACAGGGAAACACAAGAAGTACAAGGGGGCATGAGGTACAAAGGGGGCATAATCCACAAGATGCCCCTTCACCATGGATGCACCAGGTCAAGAATATTTTCCCCCTGGTTTTTGTCCTCTAAACCTAGGTGTGTCTTATGGAGGAGCGTCTTATAGTCCAAAAAATATGGTGATATATAAGGTGTGTTTTACATATACTGTATCTGCTATGTGAATTCAGCTTACAGGCTTTGCTTTGATGTGCGCTATGTTTTTAATGGTGGCTATACAATAGACAACTTCTTCAACTTCTGGACAATTTTATCACATATTTAATTACATACATATTTAATTGAATTGCGTCCAATACATTTAAATTTCCTTCCAGTAGTGGCATAAGAACTGCCATAGCAATTATAGCACATGCTATAGGGCAGTGATGGCTAACCTTTCAGAGGCCGAGTGCCCAAACTGCGACCTAACATCGACCTATTTATCACCGAGTGCCAACGGCGGGGGGAGGGGGGGAGCTGAAAAATGGGCATGGCCATGGCATTGTATGGGAGGAGCTAACGTAATGTTGTAACAGCGAGGCATAAGAAAGCAGTGTTTCCGTCATGATGTGGTGAAACGAGGATTCGCATCATGGGTGTGCAGAAACTGTGTGATGGTATTTATTAGTATACCGTAGCCCCAAAGCAGCAAATATAGCCAACTAGGACTATTAAATAATAAATGCAGCAACAGTTACCCCAGACACCAGAAAATAAACGCAATGTGGGCAACATTTCAGCAAAAAATCACGCAATGTGGGCAACATTTTAGCAGAAAATAATGCAGTGGGCAACATTTTAGCAGAAAATAAACACAGTGGGCCACATTTCACCCGAAAATAAACGCAGTGGGCCACATTTCACCAGAAAATAAACGCAGTGGGCCACATTTCACCAGAAAATAAACGCAGTGGGCCAAATTTCAACAGAAAATAACGCAATGTGAAATGTTTCCCACAGTGCGTCATTTTCTGCTGAAATGTGGCCCACTGCGTTTATTTTCTGGTGGCCCATTGTGGGCAGCATTTCACCAGAAAATAACGCAATGTGGGAAACATTTTAGCAGAAAATAATGCAATGTGGGAAACATTTCACCAGAAAATAATGCAATGTGAGCAACATTTCACCAGAAAATAAACGCAGTGGGCCACATTTGACCAGAAAACAGACGCAGTGGGCCACATTTCACCAGAAAATAAATGCAGTGGGCAACATTTCACCAGAAAATAATGCAATGTGGAAAACATTTTAGCAGAAAATAATGCAATGTGGGAAACATTTCACCAGAAAATAATGCAATGTGAGCAACATTTCACCAGAAAATAAACGCAGTGGGCCACATTTGACCAGAAAATAGACGCAGTGGGCCACATTTCACCAGAAAATAAATGCAGTGGGCAACATTTCACCAGAAAATAATGCAATGTGGGAAACATTTTAGCAGAAAATAAATGCAGAGGGCCACATTTCACCAGAAAATAAATGCAATGTGGGAAACATTTTAGCAGAAAATAACAGTGGGCTACATTTCACCTGCAAAAAAAGTAATGTACTGATCTGACAGAAGTCTTCTCTTCCGGCCGGCCTCTGGCGCGCATCTCCTCCGAGCGATCCTCCTGCAGTCTCCCACGCTGACAAGCAGAGAGCAGGGCTACGGGAAGATAGCGCCCGAAGCCCTGTACTGGAGACACAAATAGTCTCCAGTACAGGGCTACGGACGCCATCTTCCCGTAGCCCTGCTCTGCCTCCCGGGAGACTGCGGGCTATGAACTGGCGTGGCGGCGTCTAGTAGATGTTGCAGCCAGTTCATAAGCAGCGTTGGCGTGCCAGCAGATTAGGCTACGCGTGCCGCGTCTGGCACGCGTGCCATAGGTTCGCCAACGCTGCTATAGGGCATGTAGTCTGCAGAAGCTCCATCGGTCAAGGCCACCTATAGGGTCCTTGCATGTTCATCTATCTACCAACAGACAGTGTACTCTTTGGCATGCTCTCCACACTTAGTGCCCCCACCCATAGACTACTAGTCTATCCATACCTCATTTTGACAGCTCACCTATCTCAACAGGGCTTGGAAAATGAAGTCTCTCTGAAATGTAACTCCACCCTCTAACCATACTAGGGCATTACAGAATCAACTCTGTACTTGTAGTATAGTTGTAGCCCTTCCTGCACTAACGCTTATGCTCACAGCATCCGGAGGATGCATTACTGGATTTGAAGAAAACAGAGACACTTTGTTCAATAAACCTCCTGACTTTCTCTGACATTCCAGCCATGTAAAGGAGCATTACATTGCTCCGAGATGTGCAAAAGATTGTGTGCCGCACTATCCACCCAACATGTGCATTGACCACAAAGAGAATTATACAACCAGAAGAATGATCAAATCACAGCAACATCTGTTGGAAATTGTTTCAATTACTTTATTTCAAGATATTTCAACCACATAAAGCAATATAAAACCTAACCTAAACCTATGAAAGTGCATATCTGAATGGAGCAGCATACAAATGTGCTAGAAGGTAGTGCCATAGAGTGCAGAATACATTGATACTACAACGGGTCTGTAGTAAAATGAGTGCCAGATTTGTAGTTAGCAGCCAGGAGGCGGTCCGAGAAACATCCCGAGGATTACCCCATAAGAATTGCGGGGTCCACACCAGCTTTCTCAATGGCTTGTATCTTGTTTCTGAGATGCTAAGTAGCCTCTATTTAAATAAATAAGAGGGTGTGTTGCACTGGGTGCTAGCAGCCAATCATTCAGGCCATTTACTTTCAGGAAGTGGTTATGGGTTCCACCTCCCTAACTACCATAAGGAAGTGAAGCTGGGCTTTAACGAGTATGTAAATAAGGAAATGTAGCATAGCTCCACTTCCTTATTTACATACTCATTATAGCCCAGCTCCACTTCTTTATGGGAGGTGGAACCTATAAACTTTACAGTTGGTATAGTCTGTGATCCTGGACTGACACTGCTAACACTCGCATTGCTTACTAAACTACTTTGTCTAAAAAGACTGTGGCCACATATTATATGCTGGACTTTATCTCCTGATATTTTAGGGGATACATTAACCACTTTGGTACCAGCAGTCCCTGGCCCCTTAAGGACCAGAGAGCACCGGTATGAAAAATGGGGCCTACCGACATCAAGCTCCAAGGATACGATCCGGCTCATGGAGCTCTGTTGTCATAATGACAACAGGCCAAATGAGCTTCAGCGGCAGGAGAGCAGCACAATCGGTGGTAGTGGCAGGTCCGTGCGGTGGGGTAATTGAAATCTATGCCCTGGCAGGAATAAGCAGCCATAAATGGGGCATAGATTTCAATTTCCACAGTCCGGAAGCGGTTAAGAGAAATATGAGATATCCTTAAGGGGCCCATACACTGGTCGATTTCAGCCATCCATCGATCAATCGATTCTATAAAATCGATCAATCAGAAAAATATTCTTTTAAAGGGGACAACTAAAACTATAACCTTTAAAAAGGCTAACTTTAAGAAGCTCAGGGACTTGACAAGACTGGGATAATAATGGCAGTATTTGTATAGCGCCTTTCTCCTGTCGGACTCAAAGCGCTTGTGAGGCAGCCACTAGAGCGCACTCAGTAGGCAGTAGCAGTGTTAGGGAGTCTTGCCCAATGAACTCCTTACTGAATTACTGGCTTACTGAACAGGCAGAGCCAAGATTCGAACCCTGGTCTCCCGTGTCAGAGGCAGAGCCCTTAACCAGTACACCATCCAGCCACTGTAAATAGTAGTAAAATACAGGGCAAAGACACTGAAAGTAATTGGCAAACTTCCAGTTACATAGTTATTTGGGCTGAGAAAAGACATATCTCCATCAAGTTGGATGTCTTTCAATGCAAGGAAAGCATCTAAGCCCCCCTTAAACACAGATATAGAATTTGCCATAACTACTTCCTGTGGCAATACATTCCACACTCTTACTGTAAAGAACACTTTCCCAAATAAATGGCTAAAACTTTTTTCCTCCATGCGCAGATTATGTTCCCTAGTCCTTTGCACAAACCTAGGGACAAAAAGCTCATCTGCCAAGCTTTTAAATTGCCAATTGATGTATTTATACATGGTAATTAGATCTTCTCTAAGGCATCTAGACTAAATAAGCCCAGTTTATCTAGCCTTTCCGGGTGACTGAGACCTTCCATCCCTCTAATCAATTGTGTTGTTCGTCTCTGCACCTGCTCTAAAACTGCAATATCTTTCCTGTAATGTGGTGCCCAGAACTGAATTCCATATTTCAGAAGCAGCCTTACAAGTGCGTTAAACATGGGCAATATTATGCTACCATCCCAATTGTTTATTTCCCTTTTAATGCATCCCAAATGGTATTTGCTTTAAAAGGGACTCGGAGCTCTACTTAAAAAGTAAAATAGTACTCACCGGGGGCTTTCTTTAGTCCAGCGCTGGTCGGGAGGTCCCACAACGGCGTCCTGGCTCCTCTCCTAGGCCCTGCTCCGGAATGGCTGGACGGCGGCAGCCCGAGCGACACTCGGCTGAGTGTCGGGCTCCTTCTTCCGCGTATGACGCGGCTGACGTCACACGCCGGCCGCCTCGCATCATCACGGCCGGCGTGGCAGTACGGCGCATGCGCGCTTTAAGCCGCGTCATACGCGGAAGAAGGAGCCCGACACTCAGCCGAGTGTCGCCCGGGCTGCCGCCGTCCAGCCATTCCGGAGCGGGGACTAGGAGAGGAGCCAGGACGCCGTCGTGGGACCTCCCGACCAGCACTGGGCTGGAAAAAGCCCCCGGTGAGTACTATTTTACTTTTTAAGTAGAGCTCGGAGTCCCTTTAACTGCAGTAGCTTGGCATTGAATATGATTATTTAACTTCTTGCCGATGAGTACTCCTAAGTCCTCCAAGTTTGATGTCCCCATCTGTATCCCATTTATTTTGTATGGTGCTTTGGTACAACCAAAATGCATGACTTTACATTTTTTTACATTGAATTTCATCTGCCATTTATGTGCCCATATAGCCATCCTATCCAGATCCTTTAGCAATATGTCACTTTCTTCTTGAGAGTTGATGAATCTGCACAATTTTGTATCATCTGTAAAAAGAGCAACATTGCTTTATACTTTACTTCAGACTATTTTTTTTTACTATAAATTTTTTATCAAAAAGATTTTTGTGATAAAACAAATCGTATACAAAACACAAACTGAGAATGATGACAGAGTGTCACAATTAAGGAGATAACATTGTAGATAAAGATTGGCATCTTAAGGAATAAGTTGTAGCTTGGCAAAGTACATGTCCATAGAATAAAAAAGAAAAGAAACATGTAGCATGCAATGAGAGGTAGATCAGCTTAACCACTTTAGGATCCTTGGTACGCATATCCACGCCCCTTTAAACTACACGTGTGGATCAGGGGGGTAGATATGTGTACTGCTGCTTTACCGTCGCGTTCACGATCCCCACCCTGTTTACCGTCGATCCACCGTGGCAGCCCCCTCCATCTGTGATCAGGATGTGTGTAATGATCTGCTCTGCTGTCTGCACAGGCAGGCAGCTGTTTGACCATTTTTCAGGTCTGTATGCTGCAGGTCCCTGGAAAGGAGACCTGTTTTCATTCTGCAAGTTCAGACTTGCTGTTCTGGTGAGGGATTTGCATTCACTTATCTGGTTTGATAGTTCTGCCTCTTTTGAAGGCGTGCAATATAAATGCCATTTCCTCCCAGAATTCCCTGCTGGTCATAAAGGTTTGGTTCTGCTGGACTTACCTGGAGTTACAGCCCCTCTGCTAATTGTTTGCTAAATATTGTCTTAGAGTAGTTATCCTGTGGAGTGCACTAGCATTCCTTCTAGCGCAGTCAGGTTGTTATTATCTGTATTGCCCAGTTCTGTCTTATCTGTTGCGATTGCACTTTCTCCAACGGCGGCTGACAGTGAATCGCTCTGTCTGTTTGGATCGCATTCGCCCTAGCGGTAGAGGCGGTGGATCTTTCTGTATTCTGTCTTGGAGTGTAAGCCAGAGCAGCGGTTGCTACTGGTTGCTCCATCTGTCTGTTGGGATCGCATTCGCCCTAGCGGTAGAGGTGGTGGATCTCTCGGTACTCTGTCTTGGAGTGTAGCCAGAGCAGCGGTTGCTACTGGTTACTCGTTTTGTCTGTCTTGTCCGGAACAAACGCTTGCTGTTGTCTGGGTGAGGCAACCGATTAGCAAGCGTTCGCGTTCTTTGTTTGTTTTCTTTTTTCGTGTTTCATTTGTTAGTCAGGGTTGGTGCGCTTTGTCGCTGTTGCACTTAACGTGCGGTGACTGTGCCTTGCACGCGATTTGTCGCTATTGCACTTAACGTGTTGTGACCACGTGTAGCTAGTCCTGTCTGTTCTTTCGTGTTGGATTATAGTTTGTAATTGGTTCTGTCTTTATTCTTCCTATGATCTGTCTTTACTCAGTCTTGTGTCTCTATTAGCAATCGCCATTCTTGCGATTGCTTTCTCACTTGGTCTTCGCTGTTGTATGTCAACCGTCGCCAGGTGGCGACTAGATTGGTGGACATACATACATTCCGTCTCTGTGCTCACTCTCTCTCTCGAGAGGCTATCTTGCTCTGTATTGCTTCAATTCGTACAATTTCTATCTGGCTTCTGTGGCTGTACAGAGGGTTTATTCCTCTGCACTCCACAGCTCCATCTGCCGGTGGGAATTCCTCTCTACAGGTGCATTTGCACCAAAGCTGGGTTCCCTTTCCAAGCGCTTGTGGAGGGTTTCTGCAGTTTCAGCGCACATGTTGTGCGCTGACCTTGGAGATAATTCCACAATCGTTACAATGTGAGAATCTTTTGATTCTCAATCCCGATCACCGTTCCTGTGTCTTCGGAGAGCTTGTAAATGTCACACAAGCTCTCAGACCCGACACTTCCGTGTTCGGCCGTGTTCTGTTAATAGAAACACGGTCTCAGTAGCACCATCTTGTGGCCAAAAAGTAAAATACACCTATTTATGCCACTATACTGTTTTACATAGAAAGCTTATTATTATTTTTATTTTATTACTTTTAACCCCTTCCAACCCTGCCCCACATTTATAGATATAAAACACTTGTTAACAAAACAATAAAAAAAATTACATCATTTAATTTTTTTTACATAAATAGTTACCTTAGGGACTTTTCTAATACGGATATCATGAGAGTATATCACTGTTAATTTTGCAAAAAAAAAAAGTTCTTGTAATGAGTGAAAAAATATTAAAAATCTCTAAATGGAAAAATGCTCCTTTATTTCCAGATAAAATATTATCACCATACATTGTACTAGGGACACAATTTAAATGTTGTAATAAACCAGACAAATGGGCAAATAAAATGTATGGGTTTTATGTACCAAAGCACGTTTTATTTTAAAACTATAATGGCTGAAAACTGAGAAATAATCATTTGTTTTATTTTTTTCCTTACTATTCCTTTTACAATGCATATAAAATAAAATAATTCATAGCAAAAACTACCACCCAAAGAAAGCATAATTTGTGGCAAAAAAAAAACCTATATATAGATAATTTCAGTGTGATAAGTAACAAAGTTATCGCTGAATGAATGGGAGGAGCACTGAAATGTGAAAGTTGTTTTGGTTTTTAAGGGAAAAAACCTGTGATCCTAAAGTGGTTAAAGCTGGTTGGCCTAAAGGGAATCTCGACATCCAAGGATCCCATATTTGCTCAAATATATGCATATTATGCTCCATGCGAAAAATCCACCAGATCTTATGGAGCAGCCAAGACGAAGGGGGCATAGGGCCTTTACAAAAACAAGACATCTATTGGCCATGCAAATAAGGGATACAAGTTTGTTTTGATGGATGCGAAGTCCTGGGGGATCTTTGCTAAACAAAGCAGTGCCAATATTTTTAGAAACTGGGAAGCCCAGAGTCAAAGTAATCTGATGAAAACATTCATCCCATAGGTGTTTCTCCATTTTTCTATAGGGGGGGATGAGGAGCAGTAGGGCATCATGCCATTGTATAGTATACAGTTGAGAAATCAGATTTGGCCTATCTGCTCCTTGTATGTATTCACGTTCAATCCATGTAGGTTCATGTGCTATGTATGGTTTTAGAATGGATGAAATGCAACTTCTGAGTTGCAAATAACAGAAGAAATTAGAGTTTGGGAGGTGAAAATTGGTTTCCAGATCATCCCAAGATAGTAATTTGCCATCTCGGAAAATGGAGTTAATATTCCTGATGCCCGCTCGATTCCATCTGCTCCAGTTGGGTGCTTGGGTGGTAAAGGGAATTTTGGGATTGTGGTATAAGGGTTCTAGAAGAGCAAGTGGACAACAAATGTTATCCTTTTTCTCCATGAAAGCCAGGAACTCAGAGCGTAATGAATAAAGGGGAAGAGCAGAAGTCTATCTGGAAGGGGAGATCCGCAAGGAAGCCAAAGAATGTCTGCGATGTTAAGAGGATGAATTATCTGAGCCTCAAGAGAAACCCATCTAGGTGGGGAAAGATAAATACCCCATGCCATGTGTTGAGCTAATCTGGCTGCGCTGTAATAAAATGGGAGATTGGGCAGCCCAGTACCACCTTGCAATTTTAATTGGGCCAAATAGCTAAATCTAATTCGAGGGCATTTCCCCTTCCAGATAAATCTACCACTTTGGCTTTGAAGTTAGGACAGATCCTTGGAAGCCACTGGAATTGGTAAGGTTCTGAAGAAATAAAGGATCTTTGGGAGGACATTCATTTTAACTGAGTTTATGCACCCAAATAGAGAGATGTTATAGTTCTCCCATTCCAGGAGAAGAGCTTGGAGCTTCTGGAACAGGGGAGCTTAATTAATTCCATACAAATTGTCCAATTTAGATGGGAGAGGCACTCCAAGATATTTTAAACCTCTCGGTTTCCAAATAAAACCAAAAGATTGAGGAAGAGCCAATTGTTGAGTTTCCGATAAGTAGCTGTAATAGAACGCGGAAAAGTCGCCGCGTGTACTGGCGGCAAGGCGGCTGATTCCGCGTCCAGCGCGGCGGTTTGCACGCAGCAGCGTGCGTCTGGTGTGGCTGGGTCTGTTAGTTCACACAGATTGAGGAATACGCGCGCGTGCTGAGAGGCAGAACCTTTATGACAAACGAGGAGGGATCAGCTGACCAGGTTGGTCAGCTGACCTCAAAGCAAGTGGCTATTGGTTGATCGGCGATGGGTGGCGCTGGAGAGCGCCGCTCTATATATAGTCACTGCTGGTCAGTCTCAGGTTGTCTGCCGTTGCGAACACTTACGTGAAAGCACTCAGACCATAGTCAGATCCTACAGTGTGTTAGAACCAGGAGGACCTGGGAATTCACACTGAGCCAGATTACTTCTGTGTTACTATTGTGCATACTTCAGACTAGTTCCAGGGTGTTGAGAAGACGGACCTCACACCCAAGATTAGGGACTCTGTCTTATCATTGTGTTATACTTCAGACTAGTTCCAGGGTGTTGAGACCACGGACCTCACACCCAAGACTAGGGATACTGTGTACCATCATATTACTTCAGACTAGTTCCAGGCAGGGGTCGAGTCCTGCGTGGACGCGGGTGAACGGCGTCCACCTACTTTTTCTTCAGCGTGGACGCCGTCCACCCTGGCTTGTGTGGAGGGGAGCAGAGCAGAGAAGGAGAGCTATGGGGACAGCGGGGATGGGCGGACATCTCCCCCCCCCCCCCATCCCTCACCTTTGTGCTCCCCTTCCTGCCTCTCCCCTGCAGTGTTTTGAAGTGTCGGGCCCGGCGGCGAAAGTTGGCGGAGACTTTCCGCCTTCTTCCGGCCGCAAGGGACGCTCCGCGTGCAGCTAGAATACCAGACTAGCCGCACACAGAGCGGAGCGTCCCTTGCGACTGGAACGTGGCAAGTCTCCGCCCACTTTCGCCGCCGGGCCCGACACTTCAAAACACTGGAGGGGAGAGGCAGGAAGGGGAGCACGAAGGTGAGGGATGGGGGGGGGGGGGGGAGATGTCCGCCCATCCCCGCTGTCCCCATAGCTATCCTTCTCTGCGCTGCTACCCTCCTGCTGGGGGCACACCTAGCTACCTGGGCACATATACCCCTGCCTACATATACTGGGCACATATACCCCCTGCCTACATATACTGGGCATATATACCCCTAGCTACATATACTGGGCACATATACCCCTGGCTACATATACTGGGCACATATACCCCTAGCTACATATACTGGGCACATATACCCCTGGCTACATATACTGGGCACATATACCCCTGCCTACATATACTGGACACATATACCCCTGCCTACATATACTGGGCACATATACCCCTGGCTACATATACTGGACACATATACCCCTGGCTACATATACTGGGCACATATACCCCTGCCTACATATACTGGGCACATATACCCCTGGCTACATATACTGGGCACATATACCCCTGGCTACATATACTGGGCACATATACCCCTGCCTACATATACCGGGGGACATATACCCCTGCCTACATATACTGGGCACATATACCCCTGGCTACATATACTGGGCACATATACCCCTGCATACATATACTGGGCACATATCCCACTGGCTACCTATACTGGGCACATATCCCACTGGCTACCTATACTGGGCACATATACCTCTGCCTATATATACTGGGCACATATCCCACTGGCTATATATACTGGGCACATATCCCACTGGCTATATATACTGGGCACATATACCCCTGCCTATATATACTGGGCACATATACCCCTGCCTATATATACTGGGCACATATACCCCTGGCTATATATACTGGGCACATATACACCTGACTACATATACTGGGGACATATCCCACTGGCTACATATACTGGGCACATATACCCCTGGCTACATATGCTAGGCAACTATACCTCTGGCTACATATACTGGGGACTACTATACTCATGGCTACTTATACTGGGGACACCTATAGACCTGGCTACCTGGGGGTACCCATTCTGGGGGAACTGCTGTCAGATTATCTGCATTTTTGTGGAACCGCTGTTATGTATTTTGGGGAACAGCTGCCAGATTATGTGTATGTTAGGGGAACGGCTGCTGCCAGATTACGTGTATTTTGGGGAACTGCTGCCAGATTGTGTATGTTTGGGGGACCACTACTGCCAGATTATATGTCCTTTGGGTGTTACGTGTATTTTGGGTGATCCGCTGCCAGGTTTCGCGTATTTTGGGGAACTGCTTCCAAATTATGTGTATGTTGGTGGAACTGCTGCTGCCACATTGTCTATTTTGGGGGAACCACTTACATATTATCTGTATTTTGGAGGAACTTCTACCAGATTATGTGTCTTTTTGGTGAAATGCTGTCAGATTACACCTATTTTTGTGGGATACACTACGTCAGAGCTCAAACTTCCTCGGCAGACCTTTTACATCACTGCTAAGGTCATGTATATTTGGCCCCACCCATGACCACGTCCACGGTGTGCTTGACCACGCCCATTTTTTGGTGCACCGCGCAGGAGTTCTCCAAGTGAGTCCACTCGCTTCTTTTCCCAGGACTAGACCCCTGGTTCCAGGGTGTCGACACCACGGACCTCACACCCAAGACTAGGCATTGTTTGATATCTGTTATGACCTATTTCATTTCTGACTATCCCCCTGCTTTCTGATTCGGTACCTACGCATATCTGATTACCTGTTGCCAACCCGGCCTGCCCTTGGTTACTGAATCAGCCTACTGTCTTTGTACCTTGTCTGCCCGTGTGTTGCCGACCTGACTTGCCCGACCTTGAGAGCTATCTCTCTCCATTTGAGAGATTAGTCTCCAGACCTGCTGGTGACACCCATCTTCCAGGTGTCACTCAGCTACAGGTCCTTCCTGCTATTCAGCCTGGGGCTCCACCCCTTTGGATATCTCAGGCTGCTGGAAGGTTCTTGCACTTCCCAGAGGGAAGTATTTCCCATACTGCCAAGGACCACCTGCCCCTCGGGTGGTCCCACTCAAAGTTATTACTGTTGCACCAAACACACTATACAGGTGTCCAGAGGTTAGTTATACTTCTACTATTCTGCAGATCATCCATAATCAGGTATATATCTGTATTCTTGGTGATACTGCAGATCACCAATAATCAGATTCTCTCTGTGTGCTGACACCGATTGTTACAGAACGGCCATGACATTTCTGAAGTTTCTGTATGAGAGAGAGAGAGAGAAGAAATGAGCATTGTGGCTATAAAAATAAAATCAATTTTAAGAATAGGATTTGTGTGGGTGAGAGTAAAAAGTATGCACTTTTTCTCCCGGATGGAGAATTCGCCAGGTGTTCCAAAGGATCAAGGAATTTAGGATGTTCAATAAAGCACGAGAGGAAGAAAGGAGTCTCCTAGACAGTGAGGAGGGGTTCACAGAGGGTGCAGAGTCATCTACCTAGTGTTAAAATCTCCAGCCAGGACAATATTGCCTGAACATTTACAAAGCATAATATCCTGGAGTGATTTAAAGAGACTCTGTAACAAAATTTTCAGCCTTATTTCTTCTATCCTATAAGTTCCTATACCTGTTCTAATGTGGTCTGGATTACTGCAGCCTTTCCTAGTTGCACAGTGGCTGTATTATCTCTGTTATATAATCTAATCTTCTTTTCTCTGATGGCTTTGTCGGGCTCAGGCAGGAATGTGCTGGTCTGCTTGTGATAGGATAGAAGCTATACACACTCTCTCCACGCCCCCTGCAGGCTCTGTGTGAGTCACAGACTTGGCTCCTCTCAGCCTATCACACTCTGGTTAGAAGCCATGTCTTTTGTTTGTAAACACTGCTTAAAACTGGTAATTACAAGCCAGGATTGCAGCAGGAAGTGGCAGAAACAGCACAGAGAGGACCAGGAGAACATAATAAATAGAATGGTATGCTTTTTATTGTAAGAATTTTAGAGTACAGATTCTCTTTATAGAACTGTACACGCCCGTCGGTTGGTGCATAAACATTGACCAAAGAAAATGAATATCCTATCAGTGTCCCGTTAACTATCAAAATACGTCCATCTGAGTCTAGAGTAGAGCTCATTCAAAGTTCAGTTTTCTATGGAGAACAATGGCAAGTCCCGCTTTCCTATTGTCATTAGAATAGAAGTGTAGGGAAAAGTTCTTGTGCCAAAATTTAGGCTCATTACTCTTTTTGAAATGTGTCTCCTGAAGCATCCAAATATAGCCTTTCCTTTTGTGATATTCATCAGAAGCTTGTCTACGTTTAGCAGGTGAATTTAAACATTTTACATTACGATACATTACCACCACATTGTTTTGGGAGATAACTTGTCACGAAAGAGGGCTAGCCATTCAAACGTACTCTGAAAACACACCTGTTCAGACAAGCCTATAATTTGCTATAGGAGGCACTGAAGGCACACTGGCTCACCCACTAATCCTTGTGTTTCCTTCCCTTTTGTTTCCTCCCCACTACCCTCTAGATTGTAAGCTCGCAAGGGCAGGGACCTCCTCCTAGTGTTTCTTATACTTCTGTAATTTTAACATATGTACATGTACCAACTACACATCAACTATGTATGTATTTGTATTTTTAATTCTATTCAATGTCATGACTGTACAGTGTCTTGTATTTCTTATGTATATTTGTTCCCCATTATTTGTTTGTACTATGTACAGTGCTACGGAAGAGGTTGGCGCTATATAAATAAAAAAAAAAAATAATAATAGTTGTTAAACAAAGAGAATTGTCAAAAACAGTGCGAAAGTACAGGGTAACAATTCAGTGAGGATGAATAACACGATAGCCATGCATAACAATAAAAAAAATACACAAAAAAAAAAGACAAGACAAGAAGCGTAAGAATAGAGAAGGTATCAGGAGAGGGCAGAAGAGGGCACCCAGTGCAACACAGACTTAATCAGATGCTACAATGTCCCGGCGGGCGAACAATCAACTATGATCCTCCTGTCAGGTATCATCCCAGCTTTCCCTCAATCATATATTGTCTGTATTCTTCCGACTCCTCATTTTCAAGCCAGGGTCGCCACATAGAATCTAGGTGCGTATTTTTATTGTATATGGACTGAGTTAGGTATTACATCTTCCTGATATGATGCACCTGCTTTAACCATTCCCCAACAGAGGGAGCCCTCGTAGACTTCCAATGGCGCACTAGGAGTAGTCGAGCAGCGTTAATCAAGTGTTTAGACAGAGATTTTGTATATTTTCTCAGGCTAATAGTTGTATTATCAAGTAAATATTAGGCCAGGTCGGGGGTGGGATCTATTCCAGTGGTTTGAAACATAATATATCTGACCAATCCCCAAAAGACAACTAAGGCCTGGCAGCTCCAGAAATCATGCACCAGCGTCCCCATGTCATTACCACAGCGCCAACACAATGGACAATTACTCGAGTGCATCCTATGGAGTTTATCCGGGGTATGATAAAATAACAGTGTGTAAGCAATTTATACCCAGATTCCTGTATATGAGTGGCAATTATGGGCTAATATAGTTATTTTCTTCCACTAAGTATCACTAAAATCTTGCTCTAAAGCAGCGTTCCATCTGAATCTTTTTTTTTTTCCTTTCTTTTCTTCTTTTTGTTTTGTCTTTCTCTTTTTTCCATGGGAATATGATACTTGCCGAGCAGGGGTCGCACAAATGAATGTAGTTTGGTTACTATCAAATACAGACAAACTGCCTTAGTGAGATATGTTATATTCAGTGATGCTCGAATGTACCCAAATTCGATTTGAGTACATTCGAATTCGGGTCCGGGTCAAATTTGGGTACGGCCGTGTTCATGACCAGTAGAATTCGATTTGAATTCGAGATGTGATAGGTAATTGAATTCAGGTATTACCACAAATTGGTGAGCACAAATTCGGATGGCCTTAAAGCTATTTTTTTTCAAGGGAAATCACAATTAGATAGGTGTAATTTAAAAAAAAAAAAAAGGATGTAAAACTTTTTTTCTGCATTTCTTGCTTATTCTTCTTCACCGTCTTCACCTTATTTTTCTACTCTCCATCTTTTTGTTCACCGTCTTCTTTTTCTGTTTTACCATCTTCTTTCTCATCACCATCATCTTCTTCTTCACTGGCACCTCCTTCTTCTCCTGGGTCATCCTCACTTGGTTTTTCATCTTCTTCAACTGGTTCTTCTTCGTCTTCATCATCATCATCTGGTTCTTCTTCTTCTTCATCATCTGGCTCTTCTTGACCTGGTTCTTCTTCTTCTTCACCTGGGTCTTCTTCTTCTTTACCTGGTTCTTCTTCTTCTATTTCTTCACCTGGTTCTTCTTCTTCTTCTTCCTCTGGTTATTCTTCTTCTTCACCTGGTTATTCTTCTTCTTCACCTGGTTATTCTTCTTCTTCACCTGGTTATTCTTCTTCTTCACCTGGTTATTCTTCTTCTTCACCTGGTTATTCTTCTTCTTCACCTGGTTTTTCTTCTTCTTCACCTGGTTATTCTTCTTCTTATTCTTTACCACCATTTTTTTTTGTCTTCATATTCTTCCTCTTGTTCCCAACTTAAAGAGTAACCGTCAGGCTGCAGAAGCTAATTTAAACCTCTATTCTCCTGTGTTAAACAGTTTAGACGGAAGCCAAAAAGGCAATAGTGAAGATAAAAATCTCTCTTACATTTGATGTGTGCTTATCAGCAAAGCTGTTAGACCCAAGAGGACGCAAGCCGCATACCATACTGCAAAGCATTCTGGGGCCCTCCCCTCGGCTGCTAAGGAGAAGTTACAGGATCAAGTTTCAGCAGCTTCTAACTCAGTCCAGCGCACAGCACTGAAAAATCTCCGGGCAGAGTACACTGCAGGAGTCCGCTATTGTTCCTAGCCACATGGCTAATTAATATTCACTGCACACTAGTGTTATTCAGTACAAGCTTTTCTGTGATCAGGAAGCAGGCAGGACATGACGACACATTTGGCTTCATAGGAGACAGACAAACATGGAACCTGCCATGAGCTGTCAGGAGCATCAATCTCTGCATATACTATATACAAATTCTGTGAAGTACAAACGTGGACAGTGAAATGCATATGTAATGTAAGTACAGCCAATCTTTAGCTACTGATATATGTGTTTATTTTCTCTGAGACCTTATACCTAACAGCTCCTCTTTAATGTCTTTTCCCTTACAGAACTCAACTGTTGTAAAATGTGTTCTTCAACAGCATAGCTACATTTGTAGCATAATAACAGCTAGTGGCACATGGCAGCAGTGCATAATTCTGCGGACCCTGACGGCGGGAACACAGACAGCATGAGGTTAAATTTAGCAGCAGGAGGAGGAGTGACGTGTGGCAGCAGGCAATGTAGTAGGCCGTGGCACTTAGTATTGGTACCACGGCTGTAATTGTAAACACCATACAGCAGGAGGTTCTGGACAGCAGTCGTGAAGACCACATTGTGCCCAATGCACTACTGGGACAGCACAGTTTTCAACCCAGACACCTCAGAATATTTTTTTTTTTTTTTAATAAAAAAATGTAGCTATTGTAGTGGCGTAATAGCTAGTGGCGCATGGCAGCAGCGCATAATTCTGTGAACCCTGGCGGTGGGAACACAGACAGCAGGAGGTTAAATACAGCAGCAGGAGGAGGAGGAGTGATGTGTGGCACCAGGCAATGTAGTAGGCTGTGGCACTTAGCATTGGTACCACGGCTGTAATAAACACCATACAGCAGGAGGTTCTG
The DNA here is from genome assembly GCF_040937935.1 of Hyperolius riggenbachi. Taxonomy (NCBI): domain Eukaryota; kingdom Metazoa; phylum Chordata; class Amphibia; order Anura; family Hyperoliidae; genus Hyperolius; species Hyperolius riggenbachi. Next base: position 305,253,783 of record NC_090646.1, on the reverse strand, counting down.
GACAGCAGCCGTGAAGCCCACATTGTGTCCAATACACAACTGGGACAGCACAATTTTAAACCCAGACACCTCAGATTTTTTATTTTTAAAACAAGAACAGAAATAGTAGCTATTTTGAGGGTGTGTTAAATAGCTAGTGGCAGCAGCGCATAACAGAGTGGACCCTGGTGGCGGTGGTGGGAACACAGACAGGAGGTTTAATGCAGCAGCAGAAGGACATACATGGCAGCAGGCAGCCTAGGCCATGGCACCTAGCGGTGGTATCACAGCACCTAAAGAAAAACCAGGCCAAATTTGCAGGGGACTGAAGGTTGATATTCTGATAAAATAAATCCCAGGCACCTCATGTCCTCCTGTCGCCGACAACAGGTGCCTGGAATGTGCCTTCAATCCAGGCTGGTTGATGTTCAGGAATGGGAGTCTGTCCACGGACTCTGTGCACAGACGAGAGCGATTCTCCGTGGCCACGCCACCGGCCGCACTGAAGCACCTCTCTGACAGCACGCTGGAAGGGGGGCAAGACAGGACTTCCAGGGTGTACTGCGCCAGCTCACTCCACATCTGCAAGCGCTCGACCCAGTACTCCAAGGGGTCCACAGGCTCCTCGCCGCCGGTGTCAAGCCCGCTGAAGGACCCCATGTAGTGGTCAGGCGCTGCCTGTGACTTTGAGAGGAGGATGCTGCTGCACGCACCTCCTCTCTCAGCTGCTCTACCATAAGGTAGAGTGCCTTTGTCAAGGACAGCAGGTCTTCTGGGCGCCTGATGCTGCTGCTGCTGGTTGCAGGCACCGGCTGCTGTGCTGGCTGGACAGGGACAGAGGGGGTGGAAGCCTGGGGGAAGGCTTCCTCCAATTGCCGAACAAGGATCTCCTGCAACTCCCTTGTTTGCTGCTCACGGTCTCCAGCAGGCAGGAACTGAGCCACCTTCCCCCTCAGCCGTGGGTCCAGGATCATGCTTAACTCTGGGATCTGTGCGCAGGCACCACAGCATGTGCCCTGCCATGGTGAACAGGGCGGTCCGTCCAGCAGAGACATCAGGGTCAGTGGCCTCAAGTTTGCTGTCCTCCTCCTCCTCTGGCCCCTGAGCCTCTTCCTCCTCTGTTCCCCCTCAACAGCAACATCCAGCACCTCCAATTCCTCCTTCTCCAACAACTCAAATTTCTGCGCAGAAGTGGACTGCACAGGCGGCTGCTGTTCCAGCTGGCTCAGGGCCTCCTCGCCCACATCCATCAAATCACAAAGTGCCCTGTCCAGCAGACAAACAAAGGGCATCCACTGGCAGAGGGATGCCCATTCCTTGCTCACCAGGTTGGTTCCCTGCAGGAAGGGAGCCAACACCAAGCAGACCTGCTGCATCTGCCCCCACTGTGCGTTGGAGATGAACTGGAGTTTGGTGGTGCCGGCGACAGTGGCCTCAACAATGTAGCCAATGCTCAACCAGCCACTCCAACATCGCCAGGGTGGAATTCTAGCGAGTTGCCACATCAATCACTAGCCGGTGTCGTGGCAGGCCCTCGCGCTGCTCAATGTCGGCCAGGTGTGCTCCAGCAGCGGCTGAGCGCCGGAAACTGTGAACAATTTTCCGAGCCGCTTCCAACAGATCCTCCATCCCCTGGTAGGTGCGCAGGAACTTCTGCACCACCAGGTTCAGGACATGGGCCAAGCAGGGGACGCGGGTCAAATGTCCCCTGCTGATGGCAGCCAGCAGGTTTACCGCATTGTCGGACACCACCAACCCGACTCTGAGGCCTCTGGGGGTCAGCCATGTTTTCTACAGCTCCCTTTAGGTAGCGGAGCACGTTGCCTGCCATCAAACTGTTGTTCCCCAGGCTTCTCATCTCCAGCAGCGCTTGGCAGTGGCGGGCCTTTACGCTGCTGTTAATGCAGGGTCGCTTGGTGGCGGGAGCTGCTGCTTCTCCCCTGACCCCGCGTGGTGGCACCAGGATGGTGGACAACTGGTGCCATTGCTGCTGCGCCCGAGGATGGACCTGCTGCTTCCTCGCTGGCGCATACCACCAGGCTGACCAGCGAGCCGTGAAGGACAGGTAGCGGTCTGTCCCAAAACGGCTGCTCCAGGAGTCCATGGTTATGTGAATCTGCTCACTCACGGCGTGATAGAGCGAGCGGCCCACGTGCGCCATAGCAAAACGGTGCAGTGCTGAGATCGCCGTGTGGGAGAAGTAGTGGCGGCTGGGGATTTGCCACTCTGGGATCCCATACTGCAGGAGCATTCGCATGTCACTCCCCTCTTGCACAAAGGAGTATGGCAGGAGCTGGGAGCACACGGCCCGGGCAAGCAACCTGTTCAGCACCCGGATTCACCTGTTGGTGGCAGGCAGAACCTTGGTCACACCGGGAAAGGACTCGCTGAGCAGGGTCTGGCGGCGTTTGTCTGTATGGGAGGATGAGGAGGCCACTGTGGAGGGAGCCGATAAGGCCACTGAGGACTGGCTGCCGGGGAGGGGGGGAGCCGATAAGGGCACTGAGGACTGGCTGCCGGGGGGGGGGGGGGGAGGAGCTGTGACTTTCTGTGCTCCTGCTGCTGGATGAGCAGGTGGGTGAGATGCTGCTGCTGCTGCTGAAGTCTGTGCAGTGGCTTTCTGGCTCTTACCACTGCCTGCACCACTGTCCTTCAGCTTCAGAAAGTCACCGTAGTCCTCAAAATGTTTGGTCTCCAAGTGGGTCTGCAGGCACAAGGTACCCAACTTGTTGAGATCGCGACCTCTGCTCAGGCGGGCACCGCAACTGTGGCAAATGGCATGGGTCTTGTCGTCTTCGCACACAGTGAAGTACCGCCAGACTGGGGATTTCAACTTGCCCTTCCCGCTTGAGGGCTGAGGAGCTTTTTTGGCTTTGGAGGGCTGTTTTTTTTTTTTGGGAGGAGCTTTGGTGCGGGTGGTGGTGGTAGCGGCTGAAGCAGCAGGCTGTGGCTCCTGCCTTCCACGCCCTGTGCTGGCCGCCATGCTGCTGCCGCGCCTCTGTGCCAGAGACACCTCCTCCTCCGATGACGTGCTGCCTTTACCCAACTGTGCTGGTGGTGGCACATAGGGACGATCCAGCACCTCATCATCATTATCCCTAAACATCTCCTCTGAGCCCTCAATCAACTCCTCTGCCCCAGCATCCCCTCCTGAAATTCCACTTGTGCGCCGCCAACAACAACCTCCTCCACCTCAAACTCCTCCTCCTTGCATTCCCCCAACATCTCCTCCTCAAACCGGGCAAACACATCCCTCAAAACGCTTGCGGTCCCTGGGGTGAAGAGCGAGGTCAGTGAGGGCAGGCTGGTCGCTGGGGTTGACGTGACCTCAGTGGTGGAGGGCGGCTGCTGCTGCGGACCGGAGTGCTGGTGGTGGCACTGGTGTCGCTGGTGCTGGAGGTCTGGCTGGAAATGGTGGCTTGCTGCTCCACCAGCATTTCCACCACAGCCTGTGCCTGACTCTCTGCAATGGGCCGGGGACAATGACCCAAGGCAAAGATGGGCGCAACATGCTGCTGCTGCGCCTCTGCTCTCTCCTCCACAACTCTGCGGTCAGTGGCTGGCAGCGGACCAGTCACAGACCTGCCAGCAGTGGCTGCAGGCAATGGCGCTGCCTCTCCTGGTGGTGCCTCTACCTCTGCCAGTCATCGTACAATTATACAAATACAATAAGAAAAACAAAAAAATATATATGTAGAAAGGGCGGGAAAGGGTGTAAACATTAATAAAGAGTCTGGGTTGGTGGGTGAGTGACCAAAAAAAAAAGAATGTGTTTTTTTTTTTTAAATACTAGTAGACAGTACTAGTAGTGTAGTCTACAGTAGTCGATAACTAACTTGTTTGATCGACAGTGACAATCAAAGTCTGTCACACACGGACGCAATCAATAGGGTCAGGCCGAGATTACAGGCAGTCACAGATCACAACAGATGCTGCCCTCTGTAAAGTAACTAACACAGTACTGAAGCTAATAAACGTACAGACTAACAACAGTAGAAATTAAGTAAACTAGTTAGTAGGTAAATAACAATTAACTTTAATCCCTAGTAGTAGTAGTGTAGTAGACTAGTAGTCGATAACTAACTCGTGTGACTGAAAGTGACAATCAAAGTCTGTCACACACGGACGCAATCAATAGGGTCAGGCAGAGATGACAGGCAGTCACAGATCACAACAGATGCTGCCCTCTGTAAAGTAACTAACACAGTACTGAAGCTAATAAACTCAAAGACTAACTGTAGAAATTAAGTAAACTAGTACTACACAACTAACTATAATCCCTAACCTACATAAGCTAGTAGTAGGCTAAGGCAACCTAGGCTAGCAGGCCTAGACTGCACACAGACCTAACACTAGCCTAGCACAGTATACACTACACTAGCTGACTGAACTATAACACTCAAATCACTATCTAACTATACAGCAATATAATCAATGTGCTTAGAATGTGTTCAGGATGTAAAACGCTATGTTTAACAGTAGGAAAGCACTTGCTCAGACCAACAGCAGCACTGGAGATGCTCTCAGTACCGCTCAGTCACACAACAAGGATGGGTTCCCTAAGGTGGCCACTGCCTTATATAGAGGAGGGGAGGGCCAGGCTCCCCGCCTCTGATTGGTTGCTAGGGCCTCGGATAGGGGCCTTCTGATTGGCCCAATGACGTCATCCCCTGGATACCGAAGCTGAATTCGTGATCACGGGTTAACACCCGTGATCATGGCCCGAATTCGAGAGGCACTATTCGGGTAAATTCGACTTTGAATTCGGGCACAGGATCGCTATTCTAATTCGGCAAGCATGAAAATCTAATTCGAATTCGTGAATTTGGAGAGCAACCCTGGTCATATTGTGCCATCTAGAGGGGATTAGATGGCAGTACATAAATTAGTAGCTTATCATATGGGATTTGCCTCATTCTACTGTATTGAGTATATAAGAGAGATCATTGGAGGGGCAGAAGGAGCTCACAGTTACCACTAGTTTACATTTAACCTACCACTAATGTTTTGGGTTGTGGGAGGAAACCCGGAAGCTTGAAGAAACCCAAGACACCTACAACCTTCAAGCAAATAGTTGTTTTTGCCACAACTTCTGCTGCAAGGCTAGAGTGTTAGCCACAAGATTTTCTTCTGCAAACCATCTCCCATCTTCTGACCAATGGCTTGCCTTGGTGTCTGACCTCTGCCTTTTCTCCATCCTTCTAGATTTGCAATGGTAAGTTCCAATGTATTTGTCATTAGTGTAAAGGCCTCACGTCTGTTTACAAATTAGTCATATTTGGTATCAATTTAACTGTGATGGTCTGTAGAATACATTTTGGTGTATTTTGAAGCTTGGAGTCATGTCACACAAAAAATAGGTAGGGAAAATGGACAAAAAAAAAATTTCATTTTCAAATTATAATCACACTTGGGAAAGTTTCAGCAAAACTACACGAGTAGGTAGCTGTATTGAATGGAGGAAAGAGGTAAAGGTCGGCACTGAAATCTTCAGTATTTATTAGTAGATATAAAATACAACAAGCAATGAACAACTGTTATGAGCGTATGTGGTTCAAACAAGTTGAATACACATACCAGTCCTGGAGAGCAGGCAGTGGGTGGATGGGTGCGGGGCACTGGCAGCCTAAGGCCATACTCAAAATAGGAATCTGTTATCAGTGTAATACCGCAAAGGTCAATACTCTCTCCAACTCTTTTCAATTTATGTATGAATGATTTAGTAGATGGAATAATGTAATGTAGTAATGGAGCAATGTAGCTATATTTGCAGATGATAGGAAAAATTATGCAGAATTATAAACACTAAGATAGATAGCGGCATATTACAACAGGATCTTGACAACATGGCCATATGGGCATGTACATTGCAGATGAAATTTAAAGTTGATAAAAGTAAAGTCATGCACCTTGGACATACTAGTGGTAGATCACCATATAAAATAAATGGCATACAGCTGGGAACATCAGACTTGGAGAAGGTCTTAGGAATACTGGTTGATAACAATTAAAGTAATTGTATACAATGCCAAGCAGCAGTAGCAAAAGCACATAGATGTCGCATCTAGGAACTAAAATGAAGAGAAGAAGTTTCCTGGGGGCAGAAATACCACGCTCTCTGATGAGAAAGCGTCGGTATTTCTGCCGGGGACTTAGATCGGTGAATGGGAATTATATTCCCATTCACTGATCGGGGGGGCAGTGGGAGGCAGCGGGAGCGCGCGCCCGATCGCGCGCACCACACGGCTGCAGCACCACTGCCTATCTGGACGGATATATGCGTCCAGATATGGCGAAGTGGTTTAACACTCTTTTTCTGCATCATATGAAGAAAATCATAATAAACCTGCATTTTTTATGTGAAGCATGATAAGATCCCAATAAAAATTATGACTTAAAGGCGCGCTATGGTGAAAATTATGTGTCTGCCATAACCCTGTTATCATGTACCCAACATTAGGAGCGTCAGATGCCAAGAAGTTTATTTTTTTTTAAATGTGTCCTTGACAGGTTATACAGAGCAGATGCAGATATCCTTCCCGAAGCATCTTGGAGCTAAGCGATGTGTCATCCCCCTCTGCTAAGTCAGGCTGACTTTAACAGCTGATTTCTCCTCTCTCTGGTGTACGGGACATGTAGGCTGTGTGCTGGGGAAGTTCATAACACTGCAAACAGGAGTAGCCGAGTGAGTGTTAAAGGGACTGTAAAGTCATTTGCCTTGCTTATTTGTTTATCTAACATCTTCAACATTCCAGAGTCAGCTTCAGCAGAGAGAGAGCTGCTATGGAGCAGCCCCAGTCAGCAGAGGAAGGGGGGATGGGCAGGATCTCTGCATGAGCCCTGTATAACCTTTTCAAGCATTTAAAAAAGCAAAGGCTGCTTGGTTTTTGATGCTCCTAATTTAGGTACGCGCTAAGAGGGTTATGCCAGAAAAACTATTTCCGTTAACGTGCCCCTTTAACTCAATATCTGCTAACTCTTGCACCAGCAAAATAGCCCACATGCTCAGAAACAATTTGCCAGAATCCAGACTGTTTGTCACATGACCCGTGTACTGTTTCAATCAATATGGCTTCAGCTTAGCTAACGGAAAGTATCTTGAAAACCTCCCCTTATCTTGTGCAACACTCATAAACCCCCCCCCCCCCCCCCTTTTCTATCACTTGTTCCCTTACAGTGAACATCCAGACTGACGAAAAATCTACTCAGCAGCACTGAAAAGGCTTGGTGTTTCTTTAACAGTTTCACAGCATCAGAACGGTTTTCTTACCCAAGCCTCATTTTAGCTGCACAGAAGCTAAGCTTCGCCCCATCAAAGAAATCTGCCTGGCATTTTTCCCCTGATGCTGTGCAAAGCATGATGGGATTTCTGTGTTTGTTGTTAACCTTCTGCTGTTTTGGCGCAAATTTGTTTGTTTTTTTAATTTGAGATTTGAAGCCTAGCGTGTGCAGCTGGGAGGGGTGATCAGGACACAGGACAGTTGGAACTGTGTCTCACGCTCCCGTCACCTCCTTTCAACCAAAAGGATGGCTGCCACCATGAAATAAACATTTGCCTGTTCTTTTAAAACAGGGTAGGTAAGAAATTATATTACCTATCTATTTTAATTAACATAAATAATGTAACTTAATGACAGTATGTTTGTTTAGGCTAAAGTTCCCCTTTAAGAATATGTGCAGCCTCCTTAATAACAAGGCATGCTTTGTGTCCTTGTGGTCACCTAATATGTGGCTGTCATGTCTCTCTTTATCTGTGTCTATCAGTTTCCCAATATTGTTACAGCGGATACAAATCCTGCAATAAAACTGCAGTGTGTCTATTTCCTACTATTATGGAAGCAGACATCCTCTCTGTTCTAAAAGTTATGCAACAGCATAATATCCTTTAAAGAAACAAAAATTGTTACAGCGGATACAAACCCTGCAATAAAACTGCATTGTGTCTACTTCCTGCTTTCACAGAAGCAGACATCCTCACTTCTCTAAAAGTTACGCAACAGCATAATAACTTTTTAAGAAAAACATTTTTTGTTACAGTTAATACAAATCCTGCACTAGACACACTGCCATAAAACTGCAGTGTGTCTACTTCCTGCTTTCACAGAAGCAGACAAAGTTAACATCCTCTGGCAGTCAGCTGACACAGCTGAGTGTGACTAATCACACATTGTAATTTGATCAGAGATGAGGGGGATTACACAGGCTAAACTCTCTAAATACAACAGAAACAGTGTGGTGCCCACAGTAATAGAGAGCAATAGACAGTGGTACGGCAGCTGCAAAACCAGGATGGAGTGTACTTAAACAAGCCGTAAAGGAAACAAACTGTATAAATAAAGATTGGTATGTGCTAATTGTAGCAATATATAATCAATGTGCTCAAATAACAGTGTACAAAACATTAAAATGAACAGACCATTAATCAAAATTGCTAAGACAAACACTCACTCCACAATCAACTACTCTCCTGCGGTGAGATAAAAAAGGAGCTTGTGCAAACAAGATGGAGATGGGAGAAAGCAGGGTCATGGTTGCAAAAAGTGTGCACTTATAGCCCAGAACCAATGCAATACTTAGAAACTGATGGGCTATGCCTGCAAGTTTGTTGATCGAATGGTAAAACATATAAAAGCAAGTTGAGCACAATAAAAAGCAAGGTTGGAACATTTCCCAGTGTTAACGATCGTTATGTAGTTTCTGCAAGTAAGTTTGAAGTTGTATCAGGCAATGCTGTTAGTTCAATGTTACAAGACAGTCTTAGTAATCAGAATGATCAAGATAGAAGTAGTGGTAAGCTCCTTATCGCACGTAGGAGCCAGCTAGTTTATGAAAATTTAGATTTAAATGTAACAACTCCTCCCTCATAGTCAACACTTGCTGCCTCCTCCATCTCTTCCATTTATTTTCAGCTCCTGCACCTCTGTCCTGCATTCCTGTGGCTGGGTTTTGGTCCTGGTAGACACTCAGCTGGGCTGAGTGCCTGTATCAACTGGAAAATTAAACTGTTGAAAGAAAAAAAGGGTGTGTTATGTGAATGTTGTCTTATTAAATATTTCTACTGTATAACTCTGCAATAATATTTGCTGATACTTAGATGGCCAGCAAATGGCAGTCAATTGTTTTGCTGACTTGTTGTGAACAAAATACATATAATAAATACATGACTTCATAGCAGAATATAATGTTCTTTCTGAGCAACAAAATGGTTTTATGGAGTAGTAATATTTGGAAAATGTTATTTGCATAGGTTTTAGGAAAACGATAATGCAGCTGTGGTATATTGGGAAAGTCATAATGTAATATAGTTGGACTTTGTGAACGACATCAATATTGTTAATCATCGTTGCAAGACTGTTACAGAAGTTGACGGTGTAGGTTGTTAAACAGAATTATTATTATTGATTTATAAAGCGCCAACATATTCCGTGGTGCTGTACAAAGTAAGAATATGTGTGTATTGATAATAATACTCAAAGTCCCTCAGCCTCCGGACAGAGACGGATGGTGATCCACTGCTCCATCCACTCATACAGGATTTACCAGGTGAGAGACTGGGCTGCTGGTGCGTTACTGGGATTTTATCTGTGCTATGCTGGCTGCTGAGGTAGTTGCCAGCATATTTACGTGTCCCATGCCTTCCACCAATCTGCACTGCTGAAGGGCCACTTACTTTTACCTTACTGCCACACACCACTGCTTTCACTCCTGCAGACAGGCTATATGGTCATACTTATTTGTATTTTTGATCTGCGGCTGGGTCACAGTATGATGAGCTAGGTAGAACTGGTACTAGCAGAGGCGCCAGGCTATGTACCGGACCGCATTGGTGATATGCTCCTATTTATTGCCTGAGGAAGTGGGATATACCCGCGAAACGCGTTGCACATTGTTCGGAGTATGTAAATAAACTGATTTTTGCTTAAAAAAGCAACTTTTTGTGTCTGTTTTGGAGGGGTAAGTCCACCGCTACCTACTTCATTTTATCCATTTTAACGAAATATTGTTTTTACCCTGTTGGCGCCTCTGTACTACTTTTGCAGTCGTTTCCACTCCTGGTGGAGGGGAATTCTTCCTTTTTCCTGATCTACAGAGAGCGACTTCTTAATCCTGAGTGGGGACAGGTCTAATCTCCTCACCTGCCTTCATAGTGGTTACCTGGACGGTAACCCTTGTTTGTGAGTATAACCTACCTATACTTACCTTCCATACCCAATTTACAGTACATACTACACTATACTGGACTCTCGGCGTCTTCCCTTATATTTTAGCGGGGGTTCACTAAATGGTCATTGCACTGCTACACTGCTCCACAGGAGGGTGAAGTACTGGTGCAAATTGTAACCGTAGCTGGTGGAATTATGGACTGTGTTGCACTGTTTATGTTGTCACAAAGGGACTGTGTTGCACTGTTACCATAGCGCACTGTGGTTGCCACAATATTGAGCTGGGTTGCACTGTTACTGTAGAGACTTATGGACTGTGAGGCCAGTGGAAGGCCCATGCTGCACTGCTGAACAATCACTGCAAGTTGCCTCGGCGCCCAAGAGGCGGCTCCACATCCACATCCATGCCTCCCATGCCCACACGCACCACCTACACCAGATCACAGCTCCTAAAATGGGAACCTTGCACAGCCCTGCATCCAGAGGGCAGGCTCCTGTTTGACTCCGTCTGGAGCCATGTCCAAAAAATCACTGCCCCAGGGCCTGTGGTGGCCAGCGACGGAGAGGCTGCCGAGCCGGCGTCCGTGTGAGACTAAGAAGGAAAGGACTGCGATCAGCTATCCCTGCGGTCCTCCTGTAAAATGTCTGCTCTCTCCCAAACAAGTTAAACTAACTGCGGATCCTCAGCAAAAGGAGGGAACTGGGCAGCAACACCCCAGTCTTCTGTTTTACAGAATCATGGTTACACAACGGTATCCCCGACAGTGCCCTCCATCTCCCTGGTTTCAGTATCATCCAGGCAGACCGTGACAGCGTGCTCTCTGGAAAAAGGAGAGGGGGAGGCATCTGTTTCTACATCAGCTCTGCCTGGTGCTTCAACACCTCTGTTCTTGCCAACAGATGCTCCCCGGACCTGGAACTCCTTCTTGTAAACTGCAGACCCGTATACTCACCCAGGGAATTTTCCTCCTTTGTCCTTGTTGGGGGTGTACATACCCCCTGACGCTGATGTCAAAACGGCCCTGCGCGAGCTCAGCGATACCATCGCACAGTGGGAGACGTCCCTCCCGGACTCATAACTCATTATCTTGGGGGACTTTAACAAGGCTAACCTACGCCAAGAGATGCCACGCTACCACCAGCATGTCACCTGCCCCACCAGGAACGCCAACACTCTGGACCACTGCTATACGGTCTTGAAGGATGCATACAAGGTAACCCCGTGGGCCGCACTAGGCTCATCGGACCACTGCATCATTCACCTGATACCCACCTACAGGCGACGTCTGGAAACTGCAAAACCAGTCCTAAGATCCAGCAAAGTATGGTCGGAGGAGGCTAAACTTCAACTTCAAGCCTGCTCCGACTGCACGGACTGGAAGGCTCTGGAAACACCGAACCTAGATGAGTGGGCAGACATTGATTCCTCGTACATCAGCTAATGTGAGGACCAGTGTGTACCAACAAAAATCCACAAACACTACCCCAACGACAAACCATGGTTCTCCAATAAACTTCGGCAGCTGCGCAGAAGCAAGGAACTGGCGTTCAAGTCTGGCAACCAAGAGTAGTATAGGAGGGCAAAAAACACCCTAAACAGGGAACTGAGGGCCGCCAAAAAGAACTACGCTGTAAAACTGGCACAGAACCTCTCCTCAAGGGACAAAAGGACTGTCTGGAAGGGGCTTAAGGCTGCCACGAACTACAAGCCTCCACCCCAGCATGCAACTCCCAGCACCAAGCTCGCCGAAAACCTCAGTGAGTTCTATTGCAGATTTGAGAACCTGCCAGTCCCAGTAAGGTCCCCTGAGCCTCCTGTCCTCTCCTCTGGCTTAGCTGCCCCACACCCAAGCCCACCCCCTCTAGTGGTGAACAAGGACAATGTCAGGAAACACTTCTCAAAGTTAAATGCAAGGAAAGCCTCAGGCCCAGACGGAGTCTCACCAGCCTGTCTGGAAACTTGCGCGCAGCAGCTTGCTACTATTCTCTCATCCATCTTTACCAAATCCATCCAGGAAGGCAGGGTCCCTGCTTGCTTTAGGAAGTCCACAATCATCCCTGTCCCCCCAAAAAATGGTGTCTCAGACCTCAACAATCTTAGGCCGGTGGCTCTCACATCTGTCATCATGAAATCCTTCGAAAGCTTGGTTTTGCCTCTCCTCAAGCTGTCCACTGAGTCCCTGCTGGACCCGTTCAAGTTTGCGTATAGAGCAAACAGGTCTACTGACGAGGCCATAAACATCTGCCTGGAGCCCGTTAATGAACACCTGGATAGACCTGACTCATAAGCCAGGATCTTGACTTCAGCTCAGCGTTTAACACCATCAGCCCCCAAATACTCCAAGAGAATCTTGCTGCCCTTGGGGTCCACCCTACCCTTCGCCTCTGGATCACTGACTTCCTAAGCAACAGATCCCAGGTCGTCAAGCTGGGCACTATCATCTCTCAACCAAGGACCACCAACACAGGGGCCCTTCAAGGTTGTGTACTGTCGCCGTTCATATTCTCCCTATACACTAACAATTGCAGGTCCACTGCAAACTCCGTCAAAGTCATCAAGTTCTCTGACGATACCACCATTGTTGGCCTCATCTCTGGGAATGACGAGCAGGAGTATCGCCACCAGGTTGACAGAATTTGCCACTGGGGTAAGGAGAACGGCCTGGTCCTGAACACTGCAAAAACGGTTGAGTTGATTGTAGACTTTAGGAAACATACTACCACTCCACCCCCGATCAGCATTGATGGCACGGCAGTTGAAAATGTTCCCTGTGCACGCCTTCTCGGCATGACAATATCTAAGAACCTGACTTGGAAAGCCAACACAACCTCCACCCAGAAAAAAGCCCAGCAGAGGCTTTTTTTCCTACGCCAATTGAAGAAGTTCGGTATGGCCCGCGAGCTTCTGACGAGCTTCTACACTGCCACAATTGAATCTGTCCTCTGCTCCTCCATCCTGGTCTGGTATGCTGGCTCCTCTGCCAGCAACAGACACCAACTGCAGAGGGTCATCAGATCAGCGGAGAGAATCATCGGGAAACCACTCCCCTCCCTAGATCAAATCTTCAACTCAAGACTGCGCTCCAGAGCTAAAAAAATAGCTAATGATCCGTTCCACCCAGGCTTTCGCTTCTTCAGTAGACTCCCTTTAGGCCGGAGATTCCAATCCATCTACACCAGGACCACAAGGCACAGGAACAGCTTCTTCCCCTCAGCTGTAAACTATCTGAACTCTTAGAACTCTAAACCTGACCGCATGTGTTCATATGTGTTCAAATGCGACCAATTGCTGAAACTGTATCTTTGTATTGTTGATGTTTGCATGTAGTTGTATTGTATGTCCTGTTCTTTAATCACACTTGCCCTGTAATTGCCAAACCCGATTCCGGGCACGGCCCAGTCGTGCTTAGCGAAATAAAATATTATGATTCTGATTCTGAAACAGCCTAATAAACCTAAACCAATGATCTTTTCACATTGTGCTTATTCAAAACAATTGATTGTTAGTGTTGACAAACAACAGGGTTTGAGTTCTGATTCAAGTAATATTTCTATTTATTGATTAATAAACCCCCAGCGCCATCATGTCCTGTCCTGAAATAAACTGCGGGCATGACTGCTGTACTGGCGGGAAAAAGCTGCATGAGGATGAGTTGGCTGAAGACTGAGCGAGACAGCAAACATGATATCTTTGAGAATGTGCCTGCTGCAGCTCCCAAGGCCGTTGTGTGTTGGACTGTGTGTTCAACAACAGAACAATGAGCGGTGTGGAGAGGAAGGGGGGGAGGCAGAGTACAATTAGCAATGAAGGAAAACTGTTGGCACTACAGTGGAAGGATGGGGAGGGGAGAAGAAAGGTACCATATTTTCCGCCGTATAAGACCCACTTTTTCGGCCCAAAAAATGGGGAGAAAAAGTCCCTGCGTCTTATACGGCAAAGGTAGGCAACGCCCAACTTGAGAACGCCTGCCGATATGAACCACCGACCTGCCGCCATTAAGGAATCCCTGCCTGTGTCCCCGCTGTGCCTGGCTCCCCCCCAGTGCCACAGTTCTCCCCATCTAATTACCACTTGCCCCCCGCCATGCGTGTGTCTCCCCGGTCCCCCCGTGCATGTCTCCGATATCTCTGTTGTATATATTTCCACCTCAGTGTTAGCAGCCGTGGCGGCTTACCAGATTCATGCCGCTGCAAGGACTGCAGACACACGGATTCTCAATCTGCTTCCTCTACTGCGCGGCTACTGATGACGCAATCAGCGTCAGCTGGGTGTCTGCAGTCCTCGCAGTAATATGGATCTGGTAAGCCGCCGCTGCCGACACTGAGGGGGGAAATATATAAAACAGGAATAGCAGGGGGGGGGGGGGACTGAAACACACGCATCCCGGGGGGCAAGAGCCAATTAGATTAGGAGAGCTGAGGCACGAAGAGGGCACAGAATGATACATGAGGGAGACGGACACAGAAGGAGACGGACACAAAAGGACACACGGGGAGACGGACACATGGGGAGACAGGACACAGATGTACACATGGGGAGACAGGACACATGGGGAGACAGGGCACAGAAGGACACATGGGGAGAAGGGGCACACAGGACCCATGGGGGAGGCAGGACACATGGGGAGTCGGACACAGAAGGACACATGGGGGAGACAGGACACATGGGGAAAAGGGGCACACAGGACACATGGGGAGACAACATTTGGGGATAACATGTACAAGACGCCCCTGGAATATGGACACACCAGGTTAAGTATATATTTTTTTCCCTCTAAACCTGGTGCGTCTTATATTCCAGAGCGTCTTATACGGCGAAAAATACGGTAATCACAGATGCTGCAAATGTCTGTCCATGTCAGGGATCAAACCCCCTAGCAGCCGTTTTTAAGCGGTAGTGATTTGAAACGTTTTTTCGAATGCAATGCTATGGGTGATTTTTATAAAAACACATCGCTCAAGTGGGATCACACCTATAGCATTACATTAGCAAGTGCTTTTCAAATCACAAGCGGGTTAGAAATCACAAAAGGCTTAGAAAAGAGCTGCTAGTAGGTTCCAGGCCTCAGGCTGCGTACATGCTCTGGTGGCAACAATGGAATCCAGTCCAAGACAAAATTGGATGGAGGAAAGGCCAGAACTGTTTTCAGTTCGCTACAGGTTCTGCAGCAGAGATGGGCTGCACCTTAATGCGGAGGGTGCAGCTGCATTGGGGGAGAAGATGGCTAATTGGTTGCAGGAGATTTTACACTAGGATATGGGGGAGCCTGGGGAGGCATGAGAGTAAAGTCTCAATACGTGGACAAGATAAGGTAAAAAGACAGTGGTGGGTCTAGCATTGCAGGGGGTGGAGAGGGGGTGGGGGCAGTGTAAAAAGGAGGTTGGTAAAACCTCAAGTAGCCTATTTCATGTAAACAAAATTGGAAAATGTGCTAGTAAAAATATGAAGTGCCTGGTAACCAATGCTAGGAGCCTTGCAAATAAAATGGACTAACTAGAATTCATTCTGATTGACAAAGGCTTGATAATTTCAAATAGACCAGATAATGTATCAAATGTTATTCACAAAAACCTGATTTGCCCCATTTTTGTGATGATTAGTAGTGAATGGCTCTTTCATTGTGGCATTTCTCCATTGAGGATTCGCCTGTATAATAATGTATACATATGTACATATGCCAAAACAGAATATAAATATTCTGTTAATGTGTTCAGCTTTGAGAGAAATTTATTTAAATGCACTTTTAGCATTATGGGTATCTATATAGATCTACGTAAACATGAATATCTGGGACATATATATATATATATATATATATATATATATATATATATATATATATATATATACACACTTGCATATTTGTTAGCATCAGCCCTCCTACATAATGATCTTCTTCTCCCTCCTGCTTGATGCTCCCTGTAATATCTCTTGTCTTAATCAATATTAGTATCTTCCACTCTATTTTTGTGCTCATCATCTGTAATAAGATATTAAAGTTTATTCTCAATATGTATTGGATCAGAATTATCATAGACAAGTCCCTTTTAAAATTAATAAATTAATACTGTGTGCCTTTTGTGTCACTATGTCTATTATGTTAGTTGTACTGGACAGTGTATGAGTAATTTATTATTGTGAACATCTAAGCACATTGTAGCCAGTTAATCCACTTTTGAATTAATTGACTACGCTCTCGGATATACAGCATGAAGAATTGGGCAGTAACAAAAGCTTTAAATCAATCAGGGAGGGTATAGAAAAGTATTTCACTCAATGATGAAAAGGTTTGATTCATAGAGTAAGTCATTGACTCTGATGAAAATGAACTGGAGTCGTTTATCGCCGCTGACTCCAGAGGATGAATCATTCAGTAAGATGAGCCGTTCTGTATAGAGCGACTCATCTGCGCCATTGTGTAGCGGCTCCCGTCCGGACTCAGTGGACGGAGTCCGGACGGTGAGCTGATTGGTGCGGCGGCAAGCAGTGGGGCGTGACTATACCCTGATTGGACGAACGGCCGCATGGCGAGGGGGAGCCCTAAGCCAATCATTAGGGCGGAAATACGGCATCTGGTAAATTCCCTTATAGTGCTACCAGGAGTGAGTGTATTTTGGCCTGTCCTACATGGTGAACATAAAAGGTAACGGTGAATCCATCCTGGGGACGGATGAGATTTACAACAAGGGGTTTTCTGGTTTCAATGAATCCTTATGGAGATTCTTCCTGATTGGCTGGGCTGTTTCTCTATAGGTCCAGGGACCAATCAGTGTGAATGACATCACTTAAGGGTGGAGTTTGATACACACCCACACCCATGTGACATCTAGCAAGTATAAAAGGACTCCAAACAAGCCAGTCCATTTAGGCTGCTGTCATGAGCGGACACGCTATCTGACTCATGTTATATTTTTTGTTTTAATTGCACCTTAGCACCTATGCACTTTCGCACTTCACTTATTTCCCTTGAAAAAGCTTCCGCTAGGAAGTGAAACATGTTGGGTTATTTTGGTGGGAGTTTTGTGTAATTTATTAATGCTAATTTGAAGTAAGGGGTGGAGTTTATTCTCCAGAGATGTATACTATAGACCCCTAGTTTATAAGATTTGAGTGTTGTTAGTAGTTGACAGATAGCTTTATAGTGTATTTTATATGCCAATTAATAAAAGTTACGTTTTAATAACATTTTCTAGAGGTAATAATCTGTGTTGTAATGTATCAAATGTGCAGGTTCAAGAACATTTGGGAGATCGTGATCAAAACATGATAACGTTTGATCTGGTGACTGATAAGCCGCAGAGCATCGGGACAACTAAAACTATGAATTTTAGAAAAGCAAGGTTCAATCAACTCAGGCAGGCACTAAGTTTGGTGAACTGGGATAATGTACTACAAGGGAAGGGCACTGAAGGGAAATGGCAAAGTTTTAAAATTATTCTCAATCAATATTGTAGTAAATACATCCCATATGAAAACAAAATGTCTAGCAATAAAAAAGGTCTCTATGGATGAATAGAAAGGTTAGAGATAAAATGAAATGGAAAATGAATGCCTATAAGGTCCTAAAACAGGAGGGGACCGAGGCTGCATTAAGCAATTATCAGGAGTGCAATAAAAGTTGTAAAAAAAGAAATTAGGCTGGCAAAGATTGAAGCTGAAAATGAAATCACTAGGGATATGAAATCTAACCCAAGGAGCTTTTACAAGTACATCAAATCTAAAAAAAGAAAGGCTGACTGTATTGGACTCCTAAAGGATGAGGGTGGGCACTCAATGGTGGATGACCAAGATGAGGCAGAGTTATTAAATGCTTTCTTGGCTTCTGTCTTAACAAGGGAAACATCGCTGTTGCAAATTACAGATGCAGAAGAGTCTCAATCTTTCAATTGTAGTATTAAATACTTAACACAGGAAGAAGTGAAGGCAAGACTAAATAAATTAAAAATAGAAAAGGCACCTAGCCTGGATGTCATACATCCTCATGTCCTAAGGGAATTAAGTTCAGTTATCGATAAACCCCTTTATGTTATCTTTTGTGACTCTCTTTTAACTGGCAGAGTTCCAGTAGATTGGCGTAAAGCCCACGTTTTCCCATCATTTGAGGGGTTTCTAAGAGATACTATACATGACTTCATAGTAGAAAATAATCTTATTTCTCAGCATTATGTAGAAGCTTTCCAGAGGCGCCAATAGAATAAAAGTCACTTAAACGAGCTTAAAACCGATGGGGCAGTGGTGGGCCTATCCCATCCATGCAGACAAAGCAAACAAAGGAAGGACTGTGGCATCAACAGTCAAACAACAATTTTGTTTATACTCCACAGTAAAAATAGGCAACGCGTTTCACGGGCTCAATCCCGCTTCATCAGGCCAATCAAAAAGGAGCATACAGCTTAACAGCATCAAAACCACACTGAGCGCCTCTGACCACAGAGGCGCTCAGTGTGGTTTTGATGCTGTTAAGCTGTATGCTCCTTTTTGATGCCACAGTCCTTCCTTTGTTTGCTTTGTCTGCATGGATGGGATAGGCCCACCACTGCCCCATCGGCTTTAAGCTCGTTTAAGTGACTTTTATTCTATTGGCGCCTCTGGAAAGCTTCTACATATTGCTAAGTCCACCCTTGGTGGAGGGTTGTACCCATCTTCTTCCCATCTACAGAGAGCGACTTTTAATCCTGAGTGGGGTCAGGTTAATCTCCCCACCTGCCTTCACAGTGGTTGCCTAATGGTAACCCTGGTTTGTGAGTATTAAATTGTTATATTACTCATTATTAATTATCATCTATATCACACTATTGGGCTCTTGGTGTCCCCCCTCCCTTTATTTCTCAGCATCAGCATGGGTTTACTAAAGACAGGTCCTGACTAACATGCTAAGCTTTTATGAGGTAGTGAACGCTAATGTGGATATTGGGAATACTGTAGATGTGATATACTTGGACTTGGCCAAGGCATTCGACACTGTTCCCCACAAAAAGTTGATGCAAAAGTTGAGGATGCAAGGACTGGGGAAGAATCTGTGTGCATGGATAAGGAACTGGCTAATGGACAGAAAACAGAGAGTTGTGGTCAATGGAACTTATTCAAAATGGGTGACTGTTAGCAGTTGGATCCCACAGAGGTCAGTACTGGGTCCTTTGGGTTTAAATGAAAAGAACAATTTAACTGTATTCATCTGATTTAGGTGTTTGTATTTTTTTTAAATGGTTTTAAACTGTACCCTCCCTGTGCTTATTTTCCCTTGTTGCTCTTTTTGTAGTGTGCCTCCATGGCTGTTGGGACTATTCTAGGTTCATTCATGTGGGATATAAGGTAGTAAAATTTACGTGAATGTGCTGAGTTTTTTCACGTTTTCCCACATGTTTGTTACTTGTTGCCTACCATCCATGGAGTTTTTTAATATTTGAATACTAATTTTAAATTAATTACCTGTGGGGAGCAGCTGCAACAATATACTCATTGCTCTCATTTAACTTCAGTGGTGGCTGTAATAATAACTTTTAGCCACTAGATGACAGCAGTGAGAGAATTCTGTCTATGGGTTAGTTATTGTACTTATTTTCTGCCCTTAAACGGATAGTTGCGTTTATATATGCGGACTGCCTAGTTGATGCGACCTTATGGCCGCATCCACCTGGCTATTATGTGGCATTTAATGCGGCTTTTTGTCCGCGTCCATCTAAAGATGATGTGGCGTTTAATGCGCCTTTTTGGCCGCGTCTGCCCGCTATACTTTTTTAGCCTTTGCCGGATATGACGCATATGCGACTTCCGGTTTGCGCTCCAACGGGTGGAAGCCTCCATACGGCGTGCGCTTCACAGACGAACGATGTGCCCCTACATCATGGCTTTCAGCTGCTCTTTCAGGTATTGGGTAGGCACCTATATTTAAGGGGGGTTTGTGCAAGGGGTTTTTGTCCTGATAATGCGCCACAGCAGATAACGGCGCGAAACGGCTGTCGACCTCCCCACCAGCCAGTACCTCTCTCTGTACTTTTGGGAAGATGTAATGTATGCCTTTTAATTTTTTCAATAAAAGCTCAAGTTTTATTCAGGGATGTGCAAGGCCCTTTTTTCTTTCTAATTTGCTGCATATACACAGTTGTTTACCTGGTTGCACTCCCTTAGTAATATATTCAGCCTCCTGTGCATGGTATTTTTCTCTCTGCAAATAGACTGTTCCCCACAAAAGTCTGGTGCAAAAGTTGAGGATGCAAGGACTGGGGAAGAGTCTGTGTGCATGGATAGGGAACTGGCTAATGGACAGAAAACAAAGAGTTGTGGTCAATGGATCGTACTCAAAATGGGAGACTGTTAGCAGTGGGGTCCCACAGGGGTCAGTACTAGGTTCAGTGCTCTTCAATTTATTTATTAATGATCTAGTAGATGCAGTAGAAAGCAATGCTGCTATTTTTGCAGATGAATACAAAATTGTGCAGAATCATCAACTCACAGGAAGATAGTGACATATTGCAACAGGATCTGGATAGGATGGCTATATGGGCACATAAATGGCAGATGAAATTCAATATTGAAAAATATAAAGTCATGCATTTTGGTTGTACCAATGGTCTAGCACCATGCAAAATAAACGGGATATAGTTGGGGACATCAAACTTGGAGAAGGACTTAGGAGTACTCAACAACAAGTGAAATAATCATATTCAATGCCAAGCCACTGCAGCTAAAGCTAACAAAATTTTGGGATGCATTAAAAGGGAAATAAAAACTCGAGATGCTAGCATAATATTGCCCGTTTAACTCTCTAGTAAGGCCACATCTGGAATATGGAATTCAATTCTGGGCACCACATTACAGGAAAGATATTGCAGTTTTAGAGCAGGTGCAGAGACGAGCAACAAAATTGATGCGAGGGATGGAAGGTCTCGCTTACCAAGAAAGGTTAGATAAACTGGGTTTATTTAGTCTGGAGAAAAAAAAAACACCTGAGAGCGGACCTAATTAACATGTATAAATACATCAGAGGGCAATATAAAAGCTTGGCGGATGAGCTTTTTGTCCCTAGGCTTTCACAAAGGACTAGAGCAGTGTTTCTCAACATTTTATTGGTATGTACCTCTTTTAAAACCCTGTACTCGCCAAATACCCCCTAGCATAGTAAACATTATCACAAGTACCCCTTAACAAATATATATTTAATCATAGTACATGATAATTGGTTCTAAACAATTACCAAGCGTTTACTATAATTAGATAAAATGATAATTTGGTGTTGTTTAAATAAGATTTCTCATTTTCTAAAACTCTAAATTTTGTTATTCTTGGTTAAAGGAACTGTATCGAAGAATGTATTTTTGTAGCAACATTGGTAACGGATGTAAAAGGACTCTACATATATTTTTGTCATGTAATGCTTTTTTTGTCAAGAAACCTGTTTTACAGTTTCCTATAGACAGCAGTGGACAGAGGAATAGCCCACTTTTGTAGGTGCTGACACTGTTGGATAAAAATGTGTTAAAGCTTCCCCCCCACACACACTCACACATTGCAACTCATGTGGCCGCAGTAGAATTTACTCATATGCTATACAATGTAACAGGAGCCGAGAGCTTCTCTCCCCTTCTTGCACTCCTGTCTTGTGTATTTCTGCTAATATGCCCATCAATAGGATGTAACAGGAGCGAGAGAGTCTCCCCTCTTATCTCGCTCCTGTCATAAATTACTCTGAACACACTGTGTCCGCCACGTCATTGGAGGGATGCGGTTGCTATGCAATGGCAAACTAGGCAAAGGGGAGCAGAAACATTCCATTCTGCAGAGCAATTTGAACATGTTTTAGTACAGATGATGCGCTGCAGAATTTAAAAACAATAATGGTGCACAAGCCAGCCTGGGGCCCCAGGAACTCTCACTGCCCGGGGCCCCAGAACCAGCATGCAACACCATATGTGAGCGCAGCCAAGCCCTGGATCTGCCACACCCAGGAGCTTGTCCCCAACTGCTCTGAAACTTACCAAACACACAGGAGAAACTCACTTCCCAAACAGTTCTCTGCTGCTTATATAGAGCCTGCAGGCTGCTTGTAAGCCAATCAAGAAGTGCACATACACATGACACCTAGTCTGCAGTGATTGATTCAAACAGAAGCTGAGCTACTCAGCTAGTCATAGGAGAGGGTTTCAGTTGCATATAGACAATGGCTATATGGCCAGCAGGGGGCACCAGCGTGCAGGATATACCCTCTCATCTGCCCCCCTCCTAACTAAACTGCATGGGAATCTATATTAAAATTTAAAAACAATAATGGTGCACCATTATTGTTTTTAAATTTTAATATAGATTCCCATGCAGTTTAGTTAGGAGGGGGGCAGATGAGAGGGTATATCCTGCACGCTGGTGCCCCCTGCTGGCCATATAGCCATTGTCTATATGCAACTGAAACCCTCTCCTATGACTAGCTGAGTAGCTCAGCTTCTGTTTGAATCAATCACTGCAGACTAGGTGTCATGTGTATGTGCACTTCTTGATTGGCTTACAAGCAGCCTGCAGGCTCTATATAAGCAGCAGAGAACTGTTTGGGAAGTGAGTTTCTCCTGTGTGTTTGGTGATGCGCTGCAGAATGGGACACTTCTGCCCTCCTTTGCATTAGTTTGCTTTTGCATATCAACCACAATACACAATGACGGGGCAGACTCAGTGCGTGCACAGAAGGTACAGGGCTGGAGCGAGAGAAGGGAGATAGCTCTCCCTCCTCTTACATACTATTGCCGGGCATAATAGCAATTTCTGCAGCAGCCACCTCAATTAAAACTTACATTGAGGAGGGGTGGGCTGCATAATAGGAGAGAAGTTGTCTCTCGTTCCTCAAACCTAACTGCATGTTGGGAGAATGGCAGGGGCATAGCTTGGGGTGGGCGGAGTAGGACATGTGCCCCCGGGCGCTGGGTCCCTAAGGGCGCCCTGCTGTGCGTCTTTTTTTTTTTTTTTGTCATTTCCCTAAGTACTTTGCTGGGCTTGCTCGCTGGCTGGGGTCATCCTATGAGCTCAGTGACGTCAGTCCCCAGTGGAACGCTGCGCAGAGCCAGCCTATGATTCACTGCGGGGTGTGAGGAGGAGCCGAGCTAATGAGGCAGGAAGGCAGGGACAAGTTCGTCTGTGAAGCGGGAGTTCAGAGTGAGCTGAGCCAACGAGCCAGCAACAGCCAAATCCAACTTGTCTCTGCTACAAATGCAGAGACAAGAAGAAATGTAACAGTTAAAGCTCCTCCGAGTCTGCCCGGCACCCCCAGGTAAAGAATGATGTTCCGGAGCAGTCTTAAGTATTCAAAGACAGGCGGGGCGGGCAGCAGTGTCTGCTTATCGTCAGCTCTCATGATCTGTTTAGTGTCTCTGCGCTTATCAGCCTGTACTCCGGCCAACACAGGTCTGTGATTATTGCTGGTCAACGAGCGTCCCCTTCTCCCCCACTAGCGGAGGGACATAGACATTTTTTTTAACTATGTGGGTCAGATCTCTGCACATGTAACTCTTTTCACTCTCTCCCCCCTCCTCCATATCAGCTGTGCTTCTTCTTGTGTGTCATCTATCTCTCCCTCCCCCATTGATTTTTATCTTTCCTCTCCTTTTTCATTTTGTTTCAGTTTCTCTCTTTCTGTCTCTTTCTCTCCCGGAGCAGTGCTTTTCAGCGCTGCTAGATTTGGGCGTAGACGGCGCCTCTATAGACTACAATAGGAATTATTCCTATTGCAGCGCTCAGTGAGTAACGTCGGCTCCGTCAGAAGACGGAGCCGAGGTTGCTTAAAAACATAATAATTCGGCCTCCAGCAATCGCTGGAAGCCGAATTATTTAATTCCCTCACTATCCATGGCGGCCTGGAGGGGGAATAGTAATTAAAACGGCCCGGACTTGTGCAGAAGCAGGATCAGCCATATACCGCTGTATCCTGCGCCCAAGTTTACCGGCGCCGATTTCAAATGTACTCTTCTCTCCCTCCTTTGTCTTTTCACCTTCACAGCTTTGTCCATCTCTTTCCCACATTCCTGCCACCTCCCATCTATCTCATGGAGCAGGTTGGTAATTGCTGGTTTTAAAGCACAGTACTTTCAGTGCACATATCTTTTGGCAACAACATGTGGCCAAAATTATTGCTGATAATCTTGGCATCAATATATGTACACTTATTACTTGAAGGTGGCATGTTGTCAGTGTGCCTAAACAGTTAGAAAAGGGTGCACAGCATGCCTTATTATTTGGGTGCTGCAATAGGTCATGACATACTGTAGAATGACTATGGTAATGCTGACAAGGTAATTTGAGCACTGAAATCTGTCTAGCAGTGGTTGGGTGCTGGAGTTAGCAGCGGCTATGAGGTCTCCAGTTCCAGTTAGCAGTGGCCATTTTGCGACGTTGAATCCAAGCATAGAGTTAGCAGACGGTAAGGTCGGCTGACCTACTACAATGTTAGGTGGGATGATACTATTGGCTTCTTCCGGAGCCCAAGTGCCACCATGTGCACCTGTACCCTTGCAATGTTGCAGTCCCTGGCTTGAATCTCAGGCTGCATGCAATATCTATTTATCTGTGTGGGTTTCCTCAAGGCAATCTGGTTTACTCACACATTCAAAAAAATATTCTGATCCCACCAAAATAAATACATAGAAATGGCCTAGACTATTGTAGGAAATTAGAATATGATTATGGTAGGATTAGATTGTGAGCTCCTCTGAGATCAGTCATTGACATGACTATGTACTCTGTAAAGTGCTGCAGGAGATGTCAGTGCTATATAAATTCATAATAATAATATGGTAGGACATTAGACTATGACTTTGGTAGGATTAGATTGTGAGCTCCTCTGTGATCAGTCATTGACATCACTATGTACTCTGTAAAGTGCTGCAGAAGATGTCAGTGCTATATAAATACATGACAATAATATGGTAGGACATTAGACTATGACTATGGTAGGATTAGATTGTGAGCTCCTCTGAGGACAGTCAGTGACATAGCTATGTACTCTGTAGAGTTCTGCAGAAGATGTCAGTGCTATATACTGTAAATGCATAATAATAATATGGTAGGACATTAGACTATGACTATGGTAGAATTAGATTGTGAGCGCCTCTGAGGACAGTCAGTGACATGACTATGTATTCTGTAAATTGCTGCAGAAGATGTCAGTGCTATATAAATACATAAAAAGTAATATAGTAGGAGATATGACTATGGTAGGATTAGATTGTGAGCTCCTCTGTGGACAGTCAGTGACACGACTATGTACTCTGTAAAGTGCTGCAGAAGATGTCAGTGCTATATAAATACACAATAGTAATATAGTAGGAGATTAGCCTATGCCTATGGTAGGATTAGATTGTGAGCACAGTTTAATGTTATAACCTCATAGTTCAGCAACATTTGTTTGCATTTCAGAATCTTCCTCTCTGCTGCATTGCAACTTCATGTACATTTGGCTCTATTGCGCGTCATAAGAGTCTATTGGGGGCGCAAAAACTTTCTTTGTCCCCGGGCGCTTAAGTACCTAGCTATGCCTCTGGAGAGGGGGCGGAGCCAGGATATACACTGTGCCGCTCAGATTTTACATCAGCGGCATCCCCTATGAATGTGGACTGTTCCTCTGTCCCGACGCCGTCAGTTAATTCAGAGTACCCTGACGTGCAGGTACCTGGTATGTAAGAAGCATTATATGACAAAAATCTATGCGGAGTCCTTTATTAAAAATGCTTTTACATCCATTACTAATGTTAGCACAAAAATGATTTCTTTAATACTATTCCTTTAAAGTGAACCTAAAGTCACAAAAAAAAAACAACGAGATGAACTCACCTGGGGCTTCCCTCAGCCCCCTGCAGACGATCGGTGCCCTCGCAGCTCCGCTCCGATGTCCCAGGACCCGCCGGCGAGCACTTCCGGTTTGGCCGTCACCGGCCGACAGGCATGGGAACGCGAGTGATTGTTCGCGTTCCCAGCCTGTATATCGCCCCCTATGCTGCTATTGCGGCCAGGAGGTCGCAATAGCAGCATAGGGGGCGATATACAGGCTGGGAACGCGAACAATCACTCGCGTTCCCATGCCTGTCGGCCGGGACGGCCAAACCGGAAGTGCTCCCCCGTTGGGTCCTGGGACATCGGAGCGGAGCTGCGAGGGCACCGATCGTCTGCAGGGGGCTGAGGGAAGCCCCAGGTGAGTTCATCTCGGTTTTTTTTTTTATTTTTTTGTGACTTTAGGTTCTCTTTAAGTATATCAAGCCTGAGTACCCCGTGGAACCATCAGAAGTACCCCCTGGGGTTCGTGTACTGAGAACCTAGGGACTTGAGGACATGATATGCGCATGGGGGAAAAACGTTTTAGACATTTATTTAGGAAAGGGTTCTTTACAATAAGAGTGATTAAGATGTGGAATGCATTGCCACAGGAAGTAGTTATGGCAAATTCTATAACTGCATTTAAAGGGGGCTTAGATGCTTTCCTTGCGTTGAAAGACATCCATGGCTATAATTACTAGGTAATGCCCAGTGGTATTGATCCAGGGATTTTATCTGATTGCCATCTGGAGTCGGGAAGAAATTTTTTCTCTTTTGGGGCTAAATGGACCATGCCTTGTAAGGGTTTTTCACCTTCCTCTGGATCAACAGGGATATGTCAGGGAGCAGGCTGGTGTTGTACTATATTTTCTGGTTGAACTCGATGAATGTCTTTTTTCAACCCAAATAACTATGCAACTATGCAATAACTATGCAACATGTCATGTCGTGTTGATTGTGCATTGCATTAATGAAAACTTGTACATCAGATTTGCTAATTAAATTTCACATACTGATACAGATCATAATGGAGGATGGAGCTGAAATGGCCACCAGTCCAGTATGATTTGCATCATTCTATGAAATTTAACCACTTCACCACTGAGGGGTTTTACCCCTTGACCACCAGAGCAATTTTCACCTTTCAGCGCTCCGTCCATTCATTCGTCTATAACTTTATCATTACTTATCACAATGAAATGAACTATATCTTGTTTTTTCCGCCACCAATTAGGCTTTCTTTAGGTGGGACATTATGCCAAGAATTATTTTATTCTAAATGTGTTTTAATGGGGAAAATAGGAAAAAATGTGGGAAAAAATTATTATTTTCAGTTTTCGGCCATTATAGTTTTTAAATAATGCATGCTACTGTAATTAAAACCCATGAAATTTATTGCCCATTATTCCCGATTATAAAACCGTTTAAATTATGTCCCTATCACAATGTTTGGCCCCAATATTTTATTTGGAAATAAAGGTGCATTTTTTTCAGTTTTGCGTCCATTCCTAATTACAAGCCCGTAGTTTATAAAGTAACAGTGTTATACCCTCTTGACATAAATATTTAAAAAGTTCAGTCCCTAAGGTAACTATTTATGTTTTTTTTTTTATTGTATATATTTTTTTTAAAAAATTACAAAAAAAAAAAAATTGGGGAGTGTGGGAGGTAATGAGTTAATTTATTATGTAAAACAATTTATTTGTATGTGTAAAATGCATTAGGGTGTAGTTTACTATTTGGACACAAGATGGCCACAGTGAGTATATTTACATGCGACCTGTAAGCGACCGGAAGGACGCTTACAGGAAGCAGTAGGAGGCTGGGAGAATCACAATGATCGCGTTGTTTCTGAAAGAAGCAGCAGATCATTGCGGGGGCTTAGATCAACGAACGGGAATGGATTTTCCCGTTCATTGATCTCCGGGCAAGCGGGCGGCGGCGTGCACGAGCGGCGGGTGCGCGCGCACGAGCGGCGGTAGCACGGACAGCGGCGGGAGCGCGGAAGGTACGGATTTCTCCGTCCCTGTTTTTTTAGGAGGGAAAAAAGGGCCGGAGAAATTCGTACCTCCGGGGGTAAAGTGGTTAATTGGCAATTATGATGTACAAGCTTAGATTAATGCAATGTATTATGAACATGATTGCAAGCAGTGCTGGCTTTTGCTCTATCCAATTACACCTGAGTGGAATTCACCTGGGGTTGTGTGCTTTTGGATTCTCTGAAGAAGAATACAGTGTCATTTATAATGTGTGGGCAGTGTAGCTTATGAGGATGAGACAGATTGGGGGAGGAGCTCCACAAGACGCCCCTGCGCCATAGACACACCTGGTTTAAAATATTTTTCCTCCCGATTTTTGCACTCTAAACTTAAGTGCATCTTATGGGCTATCAATTATTTCTTATGGTCCAAAAAATATATTTATGTATGTAAGTTATATGGATAATAGGTCATTAACGTGTACCCGAGCTGAAGCTCTGATACACAAAATGAGATACTTAGCTTAAGAGGTCTCCCGTCGCTGAGCGCGGGCCGCCTGGAAGATTAGTGACAATGCATTGACGCTAATCAGGAACACGCAGCTCCTCTTCCCGCTTGAAGTGCACTCAATGGCCAACTGAGCCCTCCTGCGCATGTACAGTAGCACGGAGCCGCAGCCTCTGTGCTACTGCGCATGCGCGGTCATTGCACGCACTTCAACCAGGAAGAGGAGCTGTGAGGCCCCAATGTGAAGAGGGGCTGCATGCTCAGCAATGGGGGGCCGCACTCAGCAATGGGGGGCTTGGAACAACTGAGGGAAGCCTCATTAGGGTCCTAAAGCTTCCCTCTGTAATTGGTAATTGAAGATTTTTAACCCGAGCTTCAGCTCGGGTTCGCTTTAATAGGATAATAGGAAATGTTTTAATAAAGTGAGCTTATTTTTAATGTAGGATAGACTACTTGGGGGACATTTAATTAACATGCAAATAATACACAGGGCAATAAAATTAATAGCAAATGCTGAGATCTTTGTCTCTTGCCTTGTGCAAAGGACAAGGAGACATGATGTTAGAATTGTAAAACACATATAAATTAGATCTTGAATAGAAAAGAATAACTTACAGCCACACCAAAGGTACCTACGCCTGCTTCTCCCCCATGCTTTACTTGGACTGGTGGTGGCAGCAGCAATGTCAAAGGGGGCAGGTGCTGGTGGTGCTGCTGAAAGGCCAGCTTCCATATCAGGAGGCCTTTCGGTTACGTCAGCAGGGGTTGAGGGGGACCAGGACTACTCCTCCCAGAGTTGTCTGCGATGGAGGGCTGGTAAAAAATGTGACAATGTTAACAAACAACAAAAACTTAAAGAAAACCTGTAATAAGAAAAAGTTCCCCTCTGAGGTTCTCACCTTCGGTGGGGGAAGCCTCCGGATCCTATTGAAGCTTCCCCCGTCCTCCTGTTTCCCACGGCGGCGCGAAAATGCTCCCGGAACGGCGGGGATGTAAATATTTACCTCCCGGGCTCCAGCGCAGACGCAGTATCGACTCTCCGTTTGAAGATAGGTGTAAATAGCCGATCTCTGTCGGGCGCTCTACTGCGCAGGCGCATGTTTCCTGCACCTGCGCAGTAGAGCGGACCCGACGGAGATAGGCTATTTTCGCCTATCTCCGTGCGGAGAGAAGCAACAACACCCCCGCTGGAGCCAGGAAAGGTAAATAAATCAACGCTTATCAGCGCTTGTCAGGCTTGTCGAGGGAGGATTGCCGGACACTTCGGGGGAGCCAGCACTGGATTGCCTGCAGCTACAGCGGAGGGGGAAGCCTCATTGGGACCCTAAGGCTTCCCCCTACCGAGGTGAGTACCCCCCGGGGATGTTTTTTTTGTTACAGGTTCTCTTTAACAGTAAAATATATGCAAGAACGTTTTGATGTATATGGCATATTTGGAAAGCATTGTACCTAAAAAATGGGATATTACACCACGTGTACATTTCACCACAATCAATGTTTAAATTTGATCAAAGGTATTTTATTAGTGGCAGTGAAAATAATTTTATTTGGGGGAAGTGGTTGGGTGAAAGGAAACATTGCATGGTGAAAAAAGGACAGAACTGAAATGGATAAACACAAGCAAACTAATACAAATGGTTTGAGGATCCATCATGCTATGTGAAAACTACAAGGACTGGGCTCTTTACATTGAGTAGTCCTCTTGTGACTATAACCTGATACCAAGCAATAATAATCAGTCAAAATGATGAACTTACTCATTTGTAATATTGGAATGTATACTTTCATTAATTTATGATGAGGGAGTAGTATAAAATATAAAGTTATAGAATAGCCAATCACTTGATGATGAGAATAACAAGTAATTGTCAAAGTTCTTTAAAAGCTGTACATATCCACCAAAGAGCAACAACAACGTCTTACATCTTCAGATGGATTGAACATGGGGGTTCCTTAGTAAACCAGCCAAGGGAGGGATGCCTACTAAAACTCAGAGACCGTTCAACAAGAGCCTTAAAGGAAACTTAAACTGAGAAGGATATGGATTTTTCATTTTAAAATAATACCAGTTGCCTGACTCTCCTGCTGATCCTGTGTCTAATACTTTTAGCCATAGCCCCTCAACAAGCATGCAGATCAGGTGCTCTGACTGAAGTCAGACTGGATTAGCTGCATGCTTTTTTCAGGTGTGTGATTCAGCCACTACTGCAGCAAAAGAGATCATCAGGACTGCCATTCAACAGGTATTGTTTAAAAGGAAACATTCATATCCCTCTCGGTTAAGGTTCCCTTTAACAAACAGCAGAAACATGCTCCATAAGGCTGTCCTTAGGAAAGAGGGGCTAGAAACCATTACGATAGTGTACTGGTTTAAGGCACCGCCTTTGACATGGTAGACGAGGGTTCGAATCCTGGCTAGGGTCAGTACCTATTCAGTAAGGAGTTCAAAGCAAGACTCTCTAACACTGCAGGGTGGCCTCTTGAGCGCGTCCCAGTGGCTGCAGCTCTTAAGCGCTTTGAGTCCGACAGGAGAAAAGCGCTATACAAATGTTCGGATTACTATTATTATTATCAAGAATGTAGTTGCTGGAGAGGATTTCAATGAAGATTTTTAGGAAAAAAAAACAAGTAGCAAGATGTGACAAGTACATAGGGAATTATCCAAAGCAACTTCTGTGCAGGTGCTGTAACAGTGGCTCCAAAAGATGTATGACTAATAGAGGTTTTGTTTTTTTTAAACCCAACAAACTGCCATTATTTATTTTGTGCAATATATTTTTACTCCTCAATACACTAAAAATACACCCTCAAAGTTGAAGGCCATTTAAGTAAACAGAAATAGTGCAAAAATGGCCAACAATGCATGTAAATCATACGTTGTGAGGATGCCTGAAAACCCCACAAAAGACATCAAAAGAGTGAATACGTGCAAAAGGCATTTAATCTATCCAAATAAAGTTTTACTTAAATCTTTTTAGGTCCCGACGCACTTGCGTCACCTGCCAGGAGCTTTGGTCTTGCAGTCCGATCATAAAATCTGAAGCTGCTTGACCGGCAGAGTGGTCTGGTACTTGGCTATCAGGCGCTCCCGCACATTGCCACCCAGTCATGTCGAGCTTTAATCATTTACTAAAAAAAAAAATATATATTATAAAAAGGACATTTATATTGAGATACTGGACAATTTACATATTCTATTGTATTGCAAGGCAACATAGACAATAAAGCATGAACAAGCATCAAATTAAGTTAAATGAGTAGCACTAGCAATGATAATAACATTGTTGATAAAGCATGAAAGAAATTCGGGGGAGGGATGGGAGATAATGAGGTAAGTATTGGACACCTCTTTCTTATTGCTATATTAGACTCTTCTTGAAAGTCTCATGGTGATTGCATTTGTCTCTTAGAGGCCTACTTACTGCTGCTGTAGTACATTTGGAGTGTTATTTATGTGAATAGAAAATAAATAATTTTGTTCTAAATAATCATAGCCTAGGGAATAAAAATATTTACCACATCCTTAAACAGTAAGCAGCAGCGTGATGGGTGTGTAGACAAATGAAAACAAGCCCTTAAATTTTTACATGTTTCAATAAGAACGTGCCTTGACTTTCTTGACCAGAGAACATGCTCATTATTAGACACACATGGTTGTCTTTTGCAAATAGAGACTTTTGAGTGATGGCAGAAAGTCATGGGAGAAAATCAGTTAGTCAGCAGTCTTTTGTCTAAATGGCTATCACAGCAGAAAGCCTCTTATAAAGATGATTTAAAGTGAAGTTAAGAAAAAAAAAAAAAAAAGTCTTCTGTGCCTCAATAAGGCAGGCATAACTGCAGTTAAAAAACATTCTTACTTTTATTACATAGATTTTCTCAGGCCGGGTAAGGCGTACTGTCCTCTCGGTTGTAGATCTTCTTGGGGGCATTCTTATATTTTTATTGAAAATCTGAGGATGAAAAAATTGCCAAATATGAAGTATGCACCTGCCATGTTAACTATATAATAACATCAACAATCCACAGTTAGGGATTTTAAAGGGAGTGAAAACAATAATTTAATAGCTGAAAAAGCAAACCAGTTAATACCTGTATATAATAGGTCTATGTATAATTTAGGTCCGATTTGCTTAAATGAACTGTAGGGAATGACTTATACACGCATAAGATGTACATTTCTGACTAATAGCCATGTAAAATGCAGTTCCTACTGCCACCACCTGTGGAGTTCGCTTCCCATGCTGCTAATAGCAACATTCTGAAACAAATTTAAGTGCCAATATCAGCAATCATTGCAGGCAGCTGTGCCTCGCCTCCTGCCTGCATCAGGCTGTCCTTCACGATCTCAGCTCCCCTGTGTACCATGCCCAGCCACTCGTGGACCTCACACTGCACTTCCGGATACAAGTGCTTCCTGTCCTGCATTGATTGATGGATGTCTGCTCCAAAGCTCTGCAGATCAAAGAGCTCTCTGCTAAGGTAAACTTGCTTTCGCTGGCTCGATAGCAATGTTCTGTCAGCTACACTACCCCTCTGCTTGTAGTAACTTCCCCAATATGTTCTGCCTCGATCTCTGCTCCTCCTGTCAGCCTCACATTTCTGCTACTCAGGGCTGCCATCAGAAATTTTGGGGCCCCTCACACATCATCAGGCCTTAGCCCCACCTCCTGGGGTCCACCCACTGGTTGCTGGTGCCCCAGTATAGGCCAGCAAGATACAGGTGCCCCAGTATAGGTATTCAACTATAGGCAGTGCCCCGGTATAGGTAGCCTGGTATAGTTGCCCCCAGTATAGGTAGCATGGTATGGGTGGTGCACCAGTATAGGTTAGACAGGTACAGGTGCCCCCAGTATAGGTAGCAAGCTATAGGCGCCCCAGTATAAGTAGCCAAGTATAGGTGGTGCCCCAGTATAGGTGGTCAGGTATAGGTAGTGCCCTAGTATAGGTAGCTGGGAATAGGTGATGGCCCAGTATAGGTAGCCTGTAGCCAGATATAGGTGGTGCCCCAGTATAGAAAGTCTGCTGTAGCGGACTCACTCATCTGCTCCCCACGGTCAAGCGCTGATGTCACTCTTCTCTCAGTGCTGGAACGCGGTGTGTTGGTTAGGGAGCCACAGGCCTACAGCCTGCACATGCGGCCCTTCCAGCGCTTTGGGGGGGCAGGGCCCCCAGAAGCCCTGGGCCCCTCACTGCAGTGCCAGTTGTCCCCACCTGATGGCTGCCCTGCTGCTACTATCTTCCCTGCACATGGTCACTGCTGTTGACAGACTCAGTGCTGCTGTCCTTTATCTGACAGCGTGACTTTGGAGTGCAGGGGGACAGGAGAGTGAAAGCAGGGAAACCTCTATTGTAACAAATGCTCTGCCTCTGCTAACACCATATGAAATCAGATACCTGGAGCAATTAATCCCTTAAAGAGACTCTGTAACCAAAAAAAGTCCCCTGGGGGGGTACTCACCTCAGTAGGGGAAAGCCTCAGGGTCCCAATGAGGCTTACCCCTCCGCTGTAGCTGCAGGCAGTCCAGCACTGGCTCCCACGAAGTGTCCCGGAATCCTCCCTCGACAAGCCTGATAAGCGCTGATTTATTTACCTTTCCTGGTTCCAACGGGGGCGCTGTTGCGGCAAACTATACGGAGATAGGCGGAAATACCCAATACCCAGGAGACTTGTGCCTACACAGTAGAGCGGGCTGACAGCGATCGGGTATTTCCGCCCATCTCTGAGCGGAGAGCGGATACTTCGCCTGCGCTGGAGCCAGGGAGGTAAATATTTACATGCCCGCTGTTCGGAGGGGCACAGGGAGACCCACATGGGACACAGGAGGATGGAGGAAGCCTCGATCGGATACAGAGGCTTCCCCCTACCGAGGTGAGTACCCCCCAGGGCAACTTTTTGAAGTTAAAGGTTTTCTTTATGGTCTCCAGGCATTTTCCCTACACTGTGCTGCTGTTAAAGTTGTATGGGGCAAGATACCTGGAGCAGGTAACCCTTCATTCTCCAAGCATCTTTCTCACACTGTGCTGCTGTTAATGTTGTGCATTAGCACTTTAACATCATCATCTGTGTGGGGAAGATGCTTAGAGGTAATCAGGGGTTAATTTCTTCAGGTATCTTGCTTTATACAACATTAACAGCAGCAGTGTGGAGAAATTCCAGCTTAAGACTGTCAAAAAGTTGGGTCGAATTATATTTGCGTATATACGGTAAATCTACAGGTTAACACAAATCTAAAATGCAGGTGCTACTTTACATGCACAGTTGAAAAAAGATGGCCTGACACTTGTTTTGCTGTTTACCTCTACCACTCTGGAGAATAGAAACACATCAACTAATTAAGAGAACTGGGTATCTCAGAAAAACACTGGGATTGAAACAATCCCTATTGGCCCTTCTCGGTTATGCTATAGTATTTAAAATATACCGTATTTTTCGGAATATAAGACGCACTTTTTCTTCCCCAAAACTGGGGGGGAAAAGTGGGTGCGTCTTATATTCAAAAGGTACGGTTTTGGGTCCCAGAATATACTCACCTGATCCTGCCGCCGCGCTCCTGTCCTCCATCTGTGGTAATCCGAGGCTGCCCGATCATCCAGATTCATGTCTTCTGTATCATGAGGCTTCCCATTCCTTAAGGATGCAGCTCTTTGGCGTCCCATCCGCCGCGTTCCTCATCGCTGCAGTCTCGGTATATAGACTGCAGCCTTCCGGTGTACGCATTCCTCTGCCCGATACTCTTCCTAGTTACCGCGTCATAGGCACTTCCTGGTTACAGTGCCTCTTCTGTGTGACCCGCAGCGCACGTGCGCCTGACGTCACGTGCGCTGTAACCAGGAAGTGCCTATGACGCGGTAACTAGGAAGAGTATCGGCAGAGGAACGAGTACCCCGGAAGGCTGCAGTCTATATACCGAGACTGCAGCGATGAGGAACGCAGCGGATGGGACGCCAAAGAGCTGCATCCTTAATGAGTGGGAAGCCTCATGATACAGACGACATGAATCTGGATGATCGGGCAGCCTCGGATTACCGCAGATGGAGGACAGGAGCGCGGCGGCAGGATCAGGTGAGATACAGCAGAGGTTAGTTAGTGAAGTGTAGCATAGTGTAGTGTCGTTGGTGGGGGGGCAGAAGGGGTTAGTTAGTGAAGTGTAGTTGGTGGGGGCAGCATAGGTTAGTTAGTGAAGTGTAGTGTAGTTGGTGGGGACAGCAGAGGTTAGTTAGTGAAGTGTAGTGAGGTGTAGTTGGTGGGGGGCAGAAGGGGTTAGTTAGTGAAGTGTAGTGTAGCTGGCCAGTGTAGCCTAGATGGAGACATTTTAGAGGGGAGTAGGTTGGTAAGACGCCCCTGCACCAAAGACGCATCTAGGTTTAGTTAATTTTTTTTTCCTGATTTTTGCCATCTAAAACTAGGTGCGTCTTATATGTCGGAGCGTCTTATATTCCGAAAAATACGGTAACTTTTATTGTTCATTAAAAAGTTAAAATGGACAAACGAACCACCACCTAATCCTATATGCAGGGTGGCACATACTCATGTAAAGGCTCGAACCCACCTTGCGATTCCTCCAACGATTTTCCCTACAACTGGCTTTTTTTGAGCAACGAGCGGTCATTTACGCAATCTCGCAATGTGGGTACAGGTGCACGATCATGCGAACGTTTCTCAGTGTCGTGGAGTGACACTGTTACGATGGATCGGATCTTTAAGATCTCCCGCACAAAGTATCGCAATCGCTTGAAGTCTTGTCGTGCCCGTCGTGTAAAATCACACATACCAGCCGGCTGAAAGATGGATCGGCGGAGCGCTCGTCAACAGGGAGACATCGCTGGATCCTTCTCCCTGCATTGTGCGGTGAGTACTTAGCTTTATAGCCCTACAATTGTCATTTACTGCAATATTGCCTTGTTGGTCAAAAAGGTAATAGACCGTCAGTCCCCGGTGCAGGAGTTACACTACCCTAGACCAATAAATGTACTAAGGATAGAAGTCAGGCACTATAAATACATAATAAAAACAAACGTAATGAAGCGCTCACAAACCACAGCAGATACAATAAAACAGACAGGCCTGTAAGGCCAACCAGGGCTAGAAAAATACACCAATGGATAGGTGGAGCGCTTGCCTGCTAAACAGTTCAATAGATAATAGTAAATAAGGAAAAGAACTCAAAAGTCCAGTCCCATGACTCAGTTAAACTTCAGATATCTCACAGAGATTACAGTATATACAGTTCATGTGAGGGCGAGTGGCACCACAGTACCACTCCCTCAAAGCAGAGCGACTCACCAGATCGAACAGCCTACTTGGGCCCGTCTGCTCCTCAGGGGTATTGGCCACCCCTCAGCCTCTCTGGCAAATCTCCTCCGTTGCGTTCCTCCAGAAAAGTAGAGCCTCCAAAGAAAGCACAAAAGGCGCTTCACATAGAGTAAAAGGGAGACCTTTGGCGCCCCTGATGAGTCGCCATAGCGACGAAACGCGTAGGGTGGAGTTACGGAGCAGCGTGACGTCTGACGTCATCAGACGCGGTGATTGGTCGACACACGCCACACTTGGCTGTACTAGCGGCGGTTTTGTTTTTGTGGGATACAGCACGGGTGAGATGCGACTATACCGCCGCACTACAGGCATCTTGTCGCTAACTCCCCAGTCCCAAGCCGTGCTAGTACCTTGCTCATGATTGTTACTTTTTAACTTTTTTACTTAAATAAATGTGGGAAGGTCTCCCTTTTACGCAATGTGAAGCGTCTTTTGCGCTTTCTTTGGAGGCTCTACTTTTCTGGAGGAACACAGCGGAGGAGATTTGCCATAGAGGCTGAGGGGTGGCCAATACTCCTGAGGCGCAGACGGGCCCAACTAGGCCGTTCCGTCTGGTGAGTCGCTCTGCTTTGGGGGAGTGGTACTGTGGTGCCACTCACCCTCACGTGAACTGTATATACTGTCATCTCTGTGAGATATCTGAAGTTTACTGGCTAAACTGAGTCATGGACTGGACTTGAGCGCTTTTCCTTATTTACTATTAACTATAAATACATAGGGATCTATAGCTCAAGTGTTAATCTTCCACCCTGATCTCACATACAGTGGTGTGAAAAACTATTTGCCCCCTTCCTGATTTCTTATTCTTTTGCATGTTTGTCACACTTAAATGTTTCTGCTCATCAAAAACCGTTAACTATTAGTCAAAGATAACATAATTCAACACAAAATGCAGTTTTAAATGATGGTTTTTATTATTTAGTGAGGGAAAAAACTCAAAACCTACATTGCCCTGTGTGAAAAAGTGATTGCCCCCCTTGTTAAAAAATAACTTAACTGTGGTTTATCACACCTGAGTTCAATTTCTGTAGTCACCCCCAGGCCTGATTACTGCCACACCTGTTTCAATCAAGAAATCACTTAAATAGAAGCTATCTGACACAGAGAAGTAGACCAAAAGCACCTCAAAAGCTAGACATCATGCCAAGATCCAAAGAAATTCAGGAACAAATAAGAACAAAAGTACTGTAATTGAGATCTATCAGTCTGGTAAAGGTTATAAAGCCATTTCTAAAGCTTTGGGACTCCAGCGAACCACAGTGAGAGCCATTATCCACAAATGGCAGAAACATGGAACAGTGATGAACCTTCCCAGGAGTGGCTGGCCGACCAAAATTACCCCAAGAGCGCAGAGAAAACTCATCCGAGAGGCCACAAAAGACCACAGGACAACATCTAAAGAACTGCAGGCCTCACTTGCCTCATTTAAGGTCAGTGTTCACAACTCCACCATAAGAAAGAGACTAGGCAAAAACGGCCTGCATGGCAGATATCCAAGGCGCAAACCACTTTTAAGCAAAAAGAACATTAAGGCTCGTCTCAATTTTGCTAAAAAAACCATCTCAATGATTGCCAAGACTTGTGGGAAAATACCTTGTGGACCGCCGAGACAAAAGTTGAACTTTTTGGAAGGTGCGTGTCCTGTTAAATCTGTCGTAGAAGTAACACAGCATTTCAGCAAAAGAACATCATACCAACAGTAAAATATGGTGGTGGTAGTGTGATGGTCTAAGGTTGTTTTGCTGCTTCAGGACCTGGAAGGCTTGCTGTGATAGATGGAACCATGAATTCTACTGTCTACCAAAAAATCCTGAAGGAGAATGTCCGGCCATCTGTTCGTCAACTCAAGCTGAAGCGATCTTGGGTGCTGCAGCAGGACAATGGCCCAAAAGACACCAGCAAATCCACCTCTGAATGGCTGAAGAAAAACAAAATGAAGACTTTGGAGAGACCTAGTCAAGATCCTGACCTGAATCCTATTGAGATGTTGTGGCATGACCTTAAAAAGACAGTTCATGCTAGAAAACCCTCAAATAAAGCTGAATTACAACAATTCTGCAAAGATGAGTGGGCCAAAATTCCTCCAGAGCGCTGTAAAAGACTTGTTGCAAGTTATCGCAAATGCTTGATTGCAGTTATTGCTGCTAAGGGTGGTCCAACCAGTTATTAGGTTCAGGGGGCAATTTCTTTTTCACACAGGGCCATGCAGGTTTTGAGTTTTTTTCTCACTAAATAATAAAAACCATCATTTAAAACTGCATTTTGTGTTCAATTATGTTATCTTTAACTAATGGTTAACGGTTTTTGATGAGCAGAAACATTTAAGTGTGACAAACATGCAAAAGAATAAGAAATCAGGAAGGGGGCAAATAGTTTTTCACACCACTGTATATATAATCCCAATATGCAGGCTACCCCTCACACAAACACAAATATTACATATATTTTAAATTGTAATATTCATGCTCATATATTACTCCGCATGTATGCATGATTGAAACAAATTTACATGAAACAAATCTGATTGGCTGTTTGTGGATCCACCCCCATTGGTTTGACGCCTCTGCCATTAAAGGGATCTTAGCAGCACCTGGCTTCAAATAGCTGAAAGGACTGCCATGTTTGAGAAGTTAATCCCCCTGCTACCTTTTCACTGCCATTATGCAGGGTTTAGTGTAAAATTTTTCCAATGTGACTTGTGTTTTCTGTTTGGAGTACAGTGGGGAGGACTCATCTCCCTCTCTAATGCTTAATGGGTTTGTCTGTGGGTAATTAAATCTAGTTAGGGGACTTCTTAACTGCCTATAAAAGTAAAAAGATGAGATAAAATGAAAGTTTTTATAATAATGAACCATATTTTTAGCATGTATTTTTAACTTTCTATAGAGCTGCCCTGGAAGTTAAAAATGATGCTTGGTTCCCTTTAACAGTGTCAACAATTTAAATATTTTTTATTTAAAATGAAAAGCTGAATTTTGATTGGCTATATTAGGATCCACCCACATTCCTGAATATTAATCCCAGTCACCCAGTGACCAACCGTGACTGTGATTAACAGTCTAGTGGTGCCCATACATGGTACAATTTTTTTCATCCTATCTTACCATTTCTATGTAATATAAGGGAACTGCCTAAATTATCCTTTCAATATATTCACTTAATTTACTCACTACATGTACTGTATACTACATAGAAATGGTAAGATTGGATGAAAACAATTGTACCATGTATGGGCATCATTAGATAAACTACAAGTTTACATTTTACCATTTAAAATAAACGGCTGAAATTTGATTGGTTGTTTTATGCTCTGACCACTTTCCCTGAACTTGAAACCTTGGTTACCAAGTGACCAGCTATGATAATGGCATCTTTTTACATTTTCCATTGACGTGAATGGGTGACATCCGATTGGCTGTTTGCAGTTCCCCCAGGTGTGCAGGGGAGATGTGAGACCCCAAGAACATATCTCCTCCGGTAGTAAGGGATCTGTATACCAAGGTTCGTTAAAATTGGTTAGTTGATTTTTGAATGATGGTGGCAGCACATACACACATGCATACAGACTAATATATAAGATTATTGAATAACTTACTTACAGTATTGACTTGCAGGAGGTAATGATTGATGACTGACAGGCAGCAATTTTGTGACATCAGGTGCTTGCTTTGGCTCTGCTTGTCCTCCTCCAGGCTCCATGTGCACAGCAGTCTGTCTGTGGGCTTGGCGGAAGCAAACTTTTTACAGTATTGAAAAGTCATATCGACTTGACTGATACAGACAATAACATTGTTGGTTCTTCCGAATACTATTGCGGAAATGCGGTGGGAAAATGCAGAAGTTTTAGGCCAATCACAACACTCGAAAAATGGTACGTAGTCAGAGTTCTCCAAATGGTAAAATCTTAATCTTCGATTGGCTTATTCATTCCGAGTTTCCTGATTGGCTTAAAATGACTGAATGTCAGTCATGCAGATTTTACGCAGAAAATACGCTTACCGCAATTGGATTGCCGTATTCCGCATACCGATGTGGAAAAGTGATTTTCGATCAGAAATGTGGAAATTTCAATTCTGCGGAATTTGAATGTGAATCCCTACTGATGATCCTTCAGAAAAAAAGTAAGCTTTTAATTACCATTTCTTTTTTTCTTTTTTTTTTTTCAACAAAGTTTTATTGTAGCAATTTTGAAGAAAAAGTACAATACAATAAATTCAAAGATATAGACACAGGCCATTGAAACTTATTTCAATACATAAGATAAAGATAGTACTATTAACCTCCCTGGCGGGGCATTTCTGTCTGGATTTATAAGTCTAAGAGCGGTACATTTTTTTCAAGAATTTTAGGCTTCCAATTCTTAAAGGGGAACTTCAGCCTAAACAAACATACTGTCATTAAGTTACATTAGTTATGTTAATTAGAATAGATAGGTAATATAATTTTTTACCCACCCTGTTCTAAAAGAACAGGCAAATGTTTGTGATTCATGGGGGCTGCCATCTTTGTCATGGGGGCAGCCATCTTTTTGGTTGAAAGGAGGTGACAGGGAGCATAAGAGACAGTTCCAACTGTCCTTTATCCTGATAACCCCTCCCAGCTGCATGCGCTAGGCTTCAAATGTCAAATTCAAAATGTAAAAAAAAATAAAAAAATTGCACCAAAACAGCAGAACGAGAACAACAACATCAGAAATCCCATCATGCTTTGCACAGCATCAGGGGAAAAATGCTCGGGCAGTTTTCTTCTGTGCAGCTAAAAATGAGGCTTGTATAAGAGAACCAAAGTTCTGATACTGTGAAACTGTTAAAGAAACACCAGGCCTTTTCAGTGCTGCTGAGTCGATTTTTAGTCTGGAGGTTCACTTTAAGTCGTAACTCACCAAAATATGTCAGAATAAAAGCCTGGTAGTCATTCTGCATATAAATAAAAGACTAGAACACAAATATGTTGAAATAATTAAATTTATCAATAAACTGAAAAAATAGCAAAACTGTACAAATAAGGCAGCAGATTATTATACAGTATGTACATACAGTATATACCTAATACGCCTCCCGTGTATGGTAAATTTTAAAGCAGGGAACGACACACAATCAGAGTCCAACATCACAATCAGGGCAGTAGAATCGTGATTGCTTTATGACTTTTTTCCCTTTATCATCAGTCTTAGATCAGCAAACAACACATGTCCTGGTTGGTGTATTTTTTGTGAGGCGCTCCAGGTTCATAGTGTAGGAGGCACGGCGCCCCCACTCTGGCATCTGCTGCAGTCTGTTATTTCAGGCAGATGCACTCACACATCTTCCAGATAAAGTCTGTGTGAGTTACTGGCCTGTCACTGCGCTGCTTGTAGAGGATGTACGCATTCCACAAACTTTGCTCCAGGAGATGGTGGAAGATTTTTCTGTAGTACTTTTTCTGTACTGTCGGGTAAAACGTAATCGCCTGGTCGGCTCTGTCCACTCCACCCATCGTGCAATTGCAGTTCACCACGACCTAAGGCTTTTGAATGTCTTTACCTCCTCTCATTCTGGTGGTGACCGTCGAGGTGTCCTGGACTGTGCTGAGGAGACAGACATCTTTCCCCTTTTGCCAAGCAGCAATGTCCCAGTTTTTAGCTTCTGTTTGGCAAACGCGGTTGGCATTTCCTGCCTGTTAGGCCTAACGGTGCCGTAAGCATCAGTTCTTTTGTCTATGATAAACTCAAAAAGTTCAGGGGAGCTGTAAAAAAGATCAGTGGCGACAATAGCCTTTGTTTACTAAAGGCTCAACCAGAGACAGCACAGAGGATGAAACAAGAACTTGAGGGTGAGATACTTCTCTTATATAATAAGGAAGGTGTTCTAAATCATTCACAAAATACCCAGTAACCCCTTTCCTTGATAGAGAAATTAAAAGATCATTTAGCTATGCCTAGAAAAATCTCGTCCCAGTCTTCCGTCATCCAGGAGCATTGCAATCTGTCCTGCCACTTAAAGCGGATCCGAGATGAAAAACTAACTATAACAAGTAACTTGTCTATATATCTTATCTAAAGTTTAGATAGTTTACACAGCATATCTAGCTGCAAAAGTTTAAAAAGTGTATGTTTATTTATTCCTGTGATACAATGGGGGCAGCCATGTTCTTTTTGTCATATTGTCACAGGCTAAGAGCTGGAGATGGTATCAGATTTCTTGTGTGTAAATTCAGTCCCCTCTCCTCCTCTCTCCTCCCCTCTGCCTTTGAAATCAATGGCTAGTAACACCTCCCCCTCCTCCTGCCCAGACTGAACTCCTGTAAGCCCTTGCTATTGTCTGAAAGTGCCTTGGCACTCTGAGGGCTGTGGGCGTGGCTTTTTTAGTTTATAGGGAATTAAACTATTAAAACAAAAACAAAAAAGTATTTGGCTTGAGGAATGCCCTATAAACTATAGGAAAGGGACACAATTATGCGATGAGTAAAAGTTCATCTCGGATCCACTTTAAGTATGGCTGGGGTTAGGTCTGGCAGAGTAGAGTACCATATCTTGGAGTACATTATAGAAGTTAGACCAGGTTTATGGGTATAAAAGTGGAACTCAGAGGAGTTAGGCACTGGGGTTAAGTCTAAACCCAAGTGTATTCGTACTAATAGAAAGTGGCGGATCTGAGAGTAGCAGAGGAACTCTGCCGGGCGCAAGTTGAATTGCTGTCTGGCCTGCTCCCACGAAACAAGCTTACTATCCAAGAGAAAATCTGTAACCATAGGGAACCCCAACATCAGTTATGAAGACCAGGCCCCTAACTGTGTACCAGGACTTTAATAGTGTACGGGGCAAGGACAAAAGATAGGACTCGCGTTCTATCCAGACAAAAGTGTTTAGTCCATAATGAGGGCATTGGGAAGGGAGAAATCAAAGCAGCTTCTAGGTCTCCCCAGTGGGTCCTGCCTGAAGCAGTGGACCATTGGGCCAGCTGAATCAACATTCAGACATAGTAGTACTGAACCAGTTTAGGAGCTCCCACGCCCCCTTTCGTTTTTTCTCTAGCCAAATAAGCATATCGCATGCAGGGGGTATGTCCGCCCATATAAAAATGGTGAAATGTGATTGGAACTTAATATTAATATCTAATAATGACACCCGTATAGGAAAGAAGCGGAATTCGTAGAGGAGCAGTCATTTTAAGGACCAAGCAGAGATATGTTATACTGGGTCCACACTCTCAACAAACCTTGTATTTTGGCTATCATAGCATAATTGTTAGTATATAATTGGTCCATTGTTGGAGTGAGGATAATTCCCAAATATTTCAGGCCTTTTGGTTGCAATTTAAATGATGTAAAAGTTGAAGATAGGGCTTCCTGCTGCTGTGGAGTGAGGTGAAATGTCATAGCTTCTGACTTGTTAATATGTATTTTGAAGCCAGACATCTCGCAGAAATTATCCAGAAATCGGAATCAATTTGTGAGTGAAGTATAGGGATTCAAGAGGGTAAACATAGTATCATCTGCAAAAAGCATAATTTTGAATTCCACTTTACCCATCTATCTAATGCCAGATAAATCCAAAGAATTCCTATCCACTATGACACATGGTTCAATGCCGAGGGCAAAAAGAAGAGGGAAGAGAGGGCAGCCCTGTCTTGTATTATTCTTTTTTGGGAACATTTCAGACTCTCACCCCATATTACAGACTGTAGCACACAGCCCTGTATAAAGACTTCACACCCTATTTATAAACTCTCCTCCAATCCCAAACCCTTGGAGCACTAAGCGGAAATACCTCCAATCAACCCTGTCAAAGGCCTTCTCTCCATTCAGCAAGAGGAGCAGAAGGGAGCATCTGCTCCACCAGTCCGACCACCCTTCTGATGTTATCTGTTGTCTGCCTGCCCTACACAAAGCCAGAATGGTCCAGATAGAATACGTTAGGGCTAATAGAATTTAGTCTATTGGCCAACACTTTTTTATATCAGCATTAATTAAAGAGATAGGCCTTTAATTAGAGATGAAAACCAAATGTCCTTGCGCTTCTATCCAAAAGGGTACAGTCACATTCACAGCTCCTCTCCACTCCTCAGTCTAATGTACTGTGCTGCTCCACGTAACAAGGCAATGTGAACAGATCTAGAGGAAAAATGGAGCGCACT
Source organism: Hyperolius riggenbachi (assembly GCF_040937935.1). NCBI lineage: Eukaryota > Metazoa > Chordata > Amphibia > Anura > Hyperoliidae > Hyperolius > Hyperolius riggenbachi. The sequence continues at coordinate 305,208,943 of NC_090646.1, read as the reverse complement.
ATAGTGCATTTCCAAAAGGGTGGTTTTATTTGCAATAAATAATATACTCACAAGGTTAAAGTCACAATACGCCTTTCAGCGGTACAGCCCACCGCTACACACTCGACCAGTAGGACGACAACGCGCTGTGGCCAGCAGCGCGATCTCCGGTGGACAGGGAAGGCGTCTCGCTGTGGGAGTGGGCGTGGTTGACAGTCAGCATGCGTATGACATGACGCATTTCGGCGCTCTGCACCTTTGACAGATCGAAGTGCCAAAACGCGTCATAACGTCATACGCACGCTGACTGTCAGCCACGCCCACTCCCACAGCGAGACGGCTTCCCTGTCCACCGAGATTGCGCTGCTGGCCACAGCGTGTTGTCGTCCTACTGGTCGAGTGTGTAGCGGTGGGCTGTACCGCTGAAAGGCGTATTGTGACTTTAACCTTGTGAGTATATTATTTATTGTGAATAAAACCACCCTTTTGGTAATGCACTATAGTGCGTTCCATTTTTCCTGTAGATCTTTAATTAGAGATCACTGCACTATCCCTGCCATGCTTGGGAATCACCACGAAACTCAGGGAGGAAGTTTTCAGACCCCGAGAGCACTTTGTTAAAAAGGGAAGCTAATTCAGGTGCCAACATTTCTTTAAAGGTTTTGTAAAAAGAGGCCGTATATCCATGTGGACCAGGGGCCTTAAAAAACTTCAGGGCCTTAATAACATCCATAACTTCCCTAGCAGATATAGAATCATTGAGCAAAGCTCTGTCATCAAGTTTCAGGGAAGGGATCAATAGACCATCCAGGAAATTCAGGAAGTCTGGGGCTTTAACTTTGTCCTTCTCTGTCGTACTGCCATCATATAACTTAGCATAGCATTCAGAGAAGAGCTTAATAATCTGAGAGGGGTTTTAGGTCATTTGAACTCGGGAGCCTCTTAGAGGAAAAAGTCTGTTTTTTGGCAGCTTTTGGCCTTGTTGTAAAATGTTTGGTTTGTCAACCAAAGAGATCTTTCAGCTTTTGACAACAAAAGAGACTAATTCTTGACTGAGAGTGAGAAGGGCTTCTAGGGTGGCGGAACAGCCTGAGGTAGCATGCTCCAATTCAATGGTTTTAAATTGTGTTTGGAGCTTTTTAATCCAATAGAAAGAAGATTTCTTCTTCCTGGATGCAATCTTTATAAATTCTCCAGGCACAGGGGGCTTCAGTGTGGCTTAATGTACATTACGCGAGGTATCGTCTGCGTGATTTAGGGATAGAAAACTAGTTATAATAGACTTCATGGTGGCTGAGGTCTCGATTTCTGAGAGAAAGTGACTCATTAAGGCACCAGCGAAAGCTAAAGGGGGTTGTCTGGGTGGAGATCGTGGCCTGGACCATTGCATGGTCTGACCATGAAATTTCTAATGGGTCAGTCATGATGGAGGTCGCTTTACTTCCTCTACAACTCCAGACTGCGTTCCAGAGCACAAAGGATCGCAAATGACCGCTCACTCCCAGGCCACCGCTACTTTAATGTACTCCCATCCGGCAGAAGGCTACGGACCATTTCCACCAAGACAGCTAGGCATATGAACTCCTTCTTTCCTGCTGCTGTTAAACTCTTGAATTCCATTCGCTGGCTCCCTCCCTCTGGCCTGTAGTCAGATCATATGTTTCCAACGGTATGGGAGATAGGTCATCTACGGGTTGTGTTTTTGTTTTCCCGCCGCCATTGTCCCACTTAGTGCCTTACTTTGCTAAAGCTACACCTATTACTGTACTATGGTTTTTCACTGTAATGCGCCATCCATCCATTGTTTTTGGTTGTTAGATGTCATGGTTGTTTTAGTGTTTTGTTGTTGCCTTTTTTGTTGCTGAGTTCTCTGTCTGTGCCCAACCCAATTCCGGGCATGACCCAGTCATGCTTGGCAAAATAAACTTGATTCTGATTCTGGGCTTTGTCTAGAACCGTTGCATCCAGGAAGATAACATATATTCTAGAATAACTACTGTAGGGATGCAAGTAAAAGGAGTGCCCTCTCTCCGCCAATATTTAGGTTCATAGCCACACTTAACGTGAGTCTCTTGTAACATTAAAATATCGCATTCCAGGTTTTTATATGCAATACTGGCCAATTGTCACTTATTTGGGGAAATCTAGCCTTTAACATTATGAGAAATGAGAGACAATTTGCAGGGTGAGAGATCAGTATGGACTGGGATGCCCGAAGGGCTCTCAATTATCACAACAGTGGTAGAAATTAAGTAAAGATATAGAAGGGCAAGGCGAAAAATGGCTTCACAAAACAGGAGTTATTTGCATCATAAGAGAGGCGAAAGGCTAAGAAGAACATGACTTAGGTGGCCTACAAAGTTCTGAATCATTGAGAGAAGTAATAAACTGCATTGTAGTTCAAACCACAAGACATTCAACATGAATAGTAACATAAAAAAAAAATTTAAACTGAAAGAACAGTCCTGTCTTTAATCTTAGCATTGTAAGCTGTGCCCTAAGAATCACAGCTTTTTCGTGGGGTCGGTGTGCTCAGAAAATGGATACCCCGCTGGCACAAGGCAGGAACATAGTGAGGCCTAATTGCATAGCTGGTAGACAGCAGATCTGCAGCATTTAATGAGTTATACCGATAAGAGATGAGACCAGACATATCTATTACTGCTAAAGAGGAGATGAGGAGTGCCTGTAGGACAGTTAGTCAGGAGTGGGACTAGTGGAATTTGCTGACGTTTGTGAAGATCTGCCAGCTTTACCCTCCCACCATGAAGCCACCATAGGCCAAAGTGGGCGAGGTGGCGACAAGCGAGCAGAACCCTGAGCTGGGGAGTTGTGCTGAGGGCTCACATCCTCCAGTCCCAGCTTTTGGAGAGTGTCTGATCATATGCGGGCCATAAACTGGAATTTGTCTCCCATTATAAAGAATCACCAATTTAAAGGTAAAACCCCACTGGTATCAGACTTTGTGGCGTATCAACACTGAAGTTAGGGGTTTCAACTCGCATCTCCTCTTCAGCGTGGTTGGAGGTAGGTCAGGGTAGAAAGCGAGACTATCATCACGGAAAGATAGATCAGATGAGTCCCAGACCTTAGCCACTTTCCCCCCCACTACAGTATATCTACGTCCTCTGTGACTTCATCTAAGCAACAAGGACGTAGATATACATCTTGTAACTGAAGCACAGCTGTGCACGATTGGGCTTGCTCCTGTGCAAACTTCCAGCACTATCTCCTTGTCATAATCTGCATCTGTTGGTGATGTCATGAATGAACTACCTTTGTTTCACCAGCAAATGTCATCGTTCTCCTCAGGGATTTGGCAGCATGAACTTCTCTCTGCCCACCAGCAGAGGGCTCACTTCTCCAGGAATGGTAATTCTCCACAGACTGTTGCTAGGAGGAGGTCTGGACTGTCACATGATCTCTCAGCATGGTATTTAAGACACACCTGAACATTCACCTGTTGCTAGGTCATTGTTCCTTGTTCTAGCCATCCTGTTCCGAGTTCCTTGTTCCTGGAGAAGTTCCTAGCTATCCTGTATCCCTATGCTCTGTAGTCCTCCCGTGTATGACCTTGTGCTTGTATTATTGACGATTCTTAGCCTAAGCGATTACTGGTATTGTTTGATCTCCTGGTTATGACTTATGCTTGTTGACCTTCCATTGCTTGGTCTTTTGTGTCCTGCATTTCATGTTGTATGTATCTCTTGTGTATATATTTATCAGATTCCAGGGTCAGGTTGCACACATTATATACACTGGGTTTGCTCTGCATAAATCACCTTATGCAGGGAGGCCCTTGTATATACCCTGAATTACGTGTATACTATTGAATACATTTGCCTGCAAGACATTGTTCATTGTTGCTGTGCATGAGTTTAATGCACAGCATATTACTTTGTTTCATTACTAATAAAATCTCCATTATTCTTTATTCCCGGTTTTTCAGTTCTTTCCTATCAGTAACATTTCTGCCTTGTTGCGGGTTTGTGCGTTGCTTCATGTGCAACGCACAATCTCCATGCAATTTATAACACTCCTACAGCACTAAATGGTGAAAGGGACTATATTTTCCCTGAGCTGGGTTGATTTTTACCTGTAAAAATATTTTTATTTTCTCAGTTCATAGTGAAATATGCACACTGCAACATTATTTCAGAATCAAATATTTTCCCCATAAATTGTGATAGGAAAATAATTTAAGCTTCGTGATAAACAGTAGAAATAGCCCCCCAAAAATGTGTTTTAATCTACAATAGCAATTTTTATTTTTAAACTAGAATTGGTCAAGCTGAGAAATAATGGGTTTGATTCACTAAGACAAATAGCATGCCTTATCCGAGTTAACAAGCTTTATCAAAGTTAACATGCCTTATCTGAATTAACACACCTTATCAAAGTTCACACATCAGAGTAGCATAGCGAGTGCTACAATCTTATCCCTGCTAATTGGCAATGACGAGAGATCCACTCATTCTGCCCTGAGCCCCTGCAGGTTCGAAGCACTCTCTATGCTACTCTGATAAGGCATGTTAATTTTGATAAGTCGTGTTAACTCTGATTAGGTGTGTTATCTCCGTCGCCCCCTCCGTTCCTCCAACGGCCTTCGCCTCACCACCCCACGCATTTCACACTCCCATGCCCGCCTGCAGGATTTCTCAAGAGCTGCCCCCACCCTCTGGAATGCCCTTCCACCACCCATCAGACTTGCTCCCTCTTTCAACACATTCAAGCAAGCCCTCAAAACCCACCTCTTTATGATGGCCTACCCACCTCCTACCACACAGTAAATCTCTAAGGAATATTTAACAGCCACCCCTAGTGTTTCCACCCCTTCCTTTAGATTGTAAGCCTCTGGCAGGGTCCTCCACTCCTTAGTGTAATCTACAGGATCATGTGCTCCTGTCCTATGACAGCCTGTACTTGTATTACTGGGCCTACCTAACCAGCCCATATTGCATGATCATGTATTTTGTACAATTTGTATGTATAACTTTGTTCTATGTGTATAACCCTATGTATGTCATCCTTGTATCATTGTATATATTTATTGTCCAGCGCTGCGTAATATGTTGGCGCTTTATAAATACAATAAATAATAATAATAATAATTATCTCCGATAAGGCGTCTTAGCTCGGATAACGTACGCTATTTGTCTTAGTAAATCAAGCCCAATGTGTTTTTTTTTTCTATTTTCTTCCTCCATTAAAATGTTTGGAAAACAAAATTGTTCGAGGGGAAAAATGCCATACAATGAAAGCTTAGTTAGTCTTGCAAAAAACAATATATATTTCATTTAGGTGTCATAAGTAGGGTTAAAGTTATTGCTATTAACCACTTCAGCCTTCAGTCACCTTATCCAAGCAATTTTCACTTTCCATTCATTCGCCAATAACTTTATCACTACTTATCACAATGAATTGATCTAGATGTTTTTTCCGCCACTTATTAGGCTTTGTTTGGGTGGTACATTTTGCTAAGAATTATTTTTTTCAAAATGCATTTTAATGGGAATATTAAGAAAAAAGTGAAAAAAAAATCATTATTTCTCAGTTTTGGGCCATTATAGCTTTAAAATAATATATGCTACCATAATTAAAATCCACATATTTTATTTGCTTATTTGTCCTGGTTGTTACAAAATTTAATTATGTCCCTATCACAATGTATGGCGCCGATATTTTATTTGGAAATAAAGGTGCATTTTTTCAGTTTTGCATCCCTCACTATTTACAAACTTATAATTTAAAAAATATTAGTAATATACCCTCTTCTCATGCATATAAAAAAAAGTTCAGACCCTTAGGTAACTAATTATGTTTTTTTTTTTATTGTATTTTTTTTTTTTTTTTTTTTTTTATAAAAAAAATATTTGGGTATTTTTTTGGAGAGTGAGGGGTAAACAGTTAATTGTAAATGTAATAAATTGTATTTAAATTTAAAAAATGTATGTAGATGTAGTTTTACTATTTGGCCACAAGATGGCCACAGTCAAAAATATATTTTTTTTAGTCCTGTAAGCGAGCGCTCTCACTTCCAGGATGTAAATGGAGGACGGGAAACTTTTTTCTTCAGAAAGATTGTGGCTTCCGAAAGAAGCTATCGGTCTTTCTAATGGGGACTTAGATCAATGAATATGAACTGTGTTCCCATTCATTGATCTCCGGGCTAACGGGCGGTGGCACGGGAGCACGAGGGCGTGCAGCAGCATTTCAGCAGCCTTTTGGACGTAGCAGCTACATCCAAAAGCGAAAATAGTTAAATAGGGACATACCGGTAGCTAAAACATCAAAACTGCTCTGGTCCATAAGTGGGAAACAAGGTCTGGATGCGAAGTGTTATTGCGTGGTGGTTCACCCTCCTTTGGTTTCGGCTGTACTGCCCTATGCACTCTATGGCTCTATGTTCACATCTAAAAAGGCAAAGCGGGAGCACTTTGCGCTTCCGTTTTGCGCAAGAGATTTTACTGCGTTTCGCACTGTAAAAATCACTGGACACTTCCGCAATTTCAGAGCGACTGCTGTCAGCGCTTTATAAGCACTGTACTGCGGTCGCTCCAGAATCGCCCAGAAAATGCTGCAGGTAACACGTTTGCGATTGGCGCTAATCACAAAATGCCCACGATCTGCGCCAATCATGGCAGTGAGAACACTGCCATAGGATAACAAAACACTAGCGCTTTAAAAAGCCCTAGTGCATTAGCGATTAGTGGGAATCACCCGCTAATTACATAAGTGTGAATTGGCGCTAACTGCTCTGAATTCTGAAGTTGGTGTGTCAGGAAAAAGACCAGCAAACATGTCAGTAATATGCTGTTCTAACTCGGTGAGAGTCTCAGAAATGCCCCTAATGCGCTGGTTACTTTGCCTGTCTCGATTCTTCCTGTCTTCCTGAGCATCTCCGAGCCAAGCAATGTCTGTTCTCATGTCTGCAAGCTCACTGTCTGTCTGTGTCCAATAAGCTCTGACTCCCTCCAGGCACTCCTCCAGCGAGGAAATCTCAGACATTATGGCCCATATGCAATTCCTTTTTTTTACCTTAGGAGATCTCCTAGGAGATCATTTTCATCTTTTCTTTAAACTAAATTTTTAGCATTTTACAATTGAAAAAGTACCCAAAAGTTGGTGAAAAAGCACTATCAATTTTATTTTGAGTATTTTCTTGCTTGCTGGTGGCTTAAAAGACCTTTTATGACAAGTTGTAAAAATATCACCTAGGAGAAAACTCAGGAAAAAAAGTGAATTGCATATGGCCCTATCTCTCTTCCTGTCTCTGGATTAGATGTCTTGATTACCTTTTCCAGGTTCTGATATAGCTGAGGCAAGTCCGCCCTGATAACAGTGTCCCTGCCCTGTTGGGTCTTGCCTGGAGTCTGTGGTTCATGGGCGGGTGAAGCGGCAGCCATTTTGGCTACATGCGTCCCTGGTCTGCCTGATAAAAAGCTCTGATATGCTGGGATCTCCCTCTGCATTCTGGCATTTGGGACCCATCATGGGAGGCAGCAGCAGCTCTAGGTGAATGCAGGCGGGTAGATGAGTGCCAAAAGGGAGCGGGAGGTGCTGTAAAGAGGCCGATTCATGAAGCAGCTCCTACATGCATCCGCATTGGCAGTGCGTCCAAGCCAAGTCTGTGGTTACCAACAATACCCTGCGACTGAAAACATGCAAATTATCTCTTTATGTCCCTGAAGCCACCCTTGCATCCAGAACCACTGGTGTACAACAACTATAGTAAATTTACAATTTACAAAAACAACATGCCATCACTCCAATACAAGATATATATTTTAGATTGTGAGCTCGCAAGGGCAGGGCTCTATCACCCCTTGTCTCTTGGAATGTGTTATACATTTATATATTATACAAAATATGAAATATAAGTCTGTATTTCATATTTTGGTGTATACCATTGTCTGTATTATTTTGTACCCCATGTTTGTTTCCTACTTTGTACAGTGCCACAGAATATGTTGGTGCTTTGTAAATTAATAATAATAATAATAATAATAATAATATACAAGGAATCGCCCACAAACCAGGAAATGCAGTGTGCATAGATAAGACCAAATACCTTGACTATTTAATCTATTTACAAGCAACATACATGCATTATAACAAACATATACAACGTACAGATATATACAAACATACACGCTATCAAAGGAGCAGGCAGTAGTAGAGTCAGACAGGAAGGCAGCATCAGCAACAGGCTTAGCAGATGAAGGCTTAGTACAAAGGAAAAAGCAAAAAGACAGAGTCAAGACGAGCTAGTAATTTCAGCAACAAGTGAGCAGGTACAAGTACAGGATCAGAATCAGGCTTACAGGAGTGTCCAGAACACTCAGGCCTGGGAGCAACGACAAAGTTCTGGCCACTAGCAGGAGGAAAAGGCAGATATTAAATAGTCCATGTATAATCACAACAGGATGCAGCGGATAGTGTGAATCTGCACACAGTGCTCCTGAAGCACCCACAGGCCAAAACGGGAACTGCAAGTCCTTAAACACAGTAGTAACAGGCCACCAGCTGGTGGATGGTGGAAGTCCAGGGTAGTCTAACTCAATACTATCACCAGCAGTCAGAAAATAACACTATATGATTTCTAACAGATGGTGTGGTCCAGAAACTTCTCTTCAATCTAGCTCCATGGAAAGCTGCAGGCCCGGATGGTGTGCCTATAAACCTGCACTTCCCAGCTGGCCCGTCCTATTCACCCTGATCTCTCAATACCTAAAGGGAATGCAAGGTCCCCTCCTCCCTGAAAAAGTCCTTCATAATTCCATTCCCAAAGAAATTAGGTGCTGCAGCACTCAAAGACTTCAGACCAATCACTCTCACCTCGAATGTCATGAACCTCTTTGAAAAGCTGGTCCTGACACATCTGGAACACCTGACAAACCAGACACCTATGTCAAGATTCTCCTCCTCAAGTTTAGCTCCGACCTTCAACACTATCAGCCCCAACATCCTCTATGACAAGCTGATACAACTCAACGTGAATCCCACCCTCTGCAAGTGGCTGAAGGATGTCCTCACAAACAGGATTCAAGTGGTGAAGCTTGACACTATTACCTTGAGTGTGAAAACCACCAACACAGGAGCGAGCACCCCAAGGATGTGTCCTGTCTCCAATCTTGTTCTCCCTATACTGTAACGTCTGTACCTCAGAGAACAACTCTAATGACTAACTAATAATTCAGGTGATCAAGTTCCTAGATGATACCACCATCACAAGCCTCTTGAACTAGAGGGGAACAAGTCTACTGCCAGGAAATTGAGAGGATTTGCAACTGGTGGAAGGACAATAAGCTTGTCCTCAATGCAGTAAAAACCTGTGACCTGACCATCGACCTCAGGAACAATCCCCCTGAACTCCCCCCAGTTCTCATTGAGGGCTCTCAAGTCCCTAGAGTCCCTAGCGCTTGCCTCCTGGGTACCACCATTTTCAGCGACATAAGGTAGGAAGCACAAGCCTACAAACTGCAGAAAAAGGCCCAACAATGGTTGTTTCCTCCATCATTGTATGGTATGCTGGCGCTTCCACTAGGGACATACAAAAGCTAAGCTGCTGAGAAGATCATTCTTATCTTCTAACCTCCTGTTCTTCTTCAGACTGCAATCCAGGGTGCTCAGGATTGCAGCGATCCCATCCACCTGGGCAACCACAACCTCAATCTACTTCCATGGGGTCGCTGGGGTCCAAGCACAGGAACTCTTTTTTTTCCCCAAAGCTGTTCTGGCCATCAACACAGACCCACACACACATACCAAAATTAGCAATTGCCCCATGAAGTATAATAAGCAGCCACACTGTGTAATGTTAAAGTGAATGTTTAAAAAAAGAAAAAGTCAGATACTCACCTAAGGAGAGGGAAGGCTCGGTCCTAATGAGCCTTCCCTCTCCTCTCCCGGTGCCCGGTCCCGCGCAGGATCCCCCGTGGCAGTATTCGACCAGTTCGGTCAAATACTGCCACTTCCGCATGCCGAAGGGAGCTTTCGGAAGCCTTTGGGAGCACTCGGGCTCCCGATGACACGGCCGCTCCATACTACGCATGCGCGAGCGCCCTCTATTACGCGCTCGCACGTACGTAGTATGGAGCGGCCTGTCTTCGGAAGCCCGAGTGCTCCCGAAGACCTCCGAAGTCCCTGCGGCGGCGGACGCGAACGGGGGAGCCAGCGCAGCACCGAGGGCACTGGGAGAGGAGAGGGAGGGCTCATTAGGACCGAGCCTTCCCTCTCCTTAGGTGAGTATCTGACTTTTTTTTTTTTTTTTTTTATTAGCGGTACCCATTGGCTTTAAATGCTCAAATTGTAATACAGTAGCAATAAAAAGTATGTGAACCCTTTGAATTTCTGCACAAATTGGTCATAAAATGTGATCTGATCTAGACAATCACAGTCTGCTTAAACTAATACCACACAAATAATTAAATGTTTCCATGTTTGTATTAAACACACCATGTAAACATTCACAGTGCAGATGGAAAAGGTATGTGAACCCTTGGATTTAATAACTGGTTAAACCTCCTTTGGCAGCAATAACTTCAACCAAACATTTCCTGTAGTTGCAGATCAGATATGCACAACGGTCAGGAGTACTTTTTGACCATCCATCTTTACAGAACTGTTTCAGTTCAGCAATATACTTGGGATGTTTTGGTGTAAATCACTTTCTTGAGGTCATGCCACAGCATCTCAATCAGGTTGAGGTCAGGACTCTGACTGGGCCACTCCAGAAGGTGTTTTTTCTTCCGTTTAAGCCATTCCTTTGTTGATTTACTTCTATGCTTTGGGTCATAGTCCTGTTGCAACACTCATCTTTTGCTGAGCTTCAGCTAGTGTACAGATGGCCTTAAGTTCTCCTGCGAAATGTCTTAATAAACTTGGAAATTAATTTTTCCTTCGATGATAGCAATCAGTCCAGGCCCTGACGGATCGCTATCATTGTTCATCGTCCAAGCCCTGATGGATTGCTATCATGGTTTGGGGAAAAGCAGCCCCAAACCATAATGCCCCCACCACCATACTTCACAGTTCGGATGAGGTTTTGATGTTGGTGTATTGTGCCTCTTTTTCTCCACACAGTGTTGTGCATTTATTTTAAACAACTCAATTTGGTTTCATCTGTCCACAGAATATATTATTAGTACTGCTGTGGAACATTCAGGTGCTATTTTGCAAACTTTAAACATGCAGCAATTTTTGGGGGGACAGCAGTGACTTCAGCTGTGGTATCCTCCCATGAACTCCATTCTGTTTAGTGTTTTGTGTATCATAGATTTGCTAACAGGGATGTTGGCATATGCCAGAGACTTTTGTAAGTCTTTAGCTGACACTCTATAATTCTTCTTCACCTCATTGAGCATTCTGTGCGGTGCTCTTGCAGTCATCTTTACAGGACGGCCACTCCTAGGGAGAGTAGCAGCAGTGCTGAACCTTCTCCATTTATAGACAGTTTGTCTTACCATGGACTAATGAACAGCAAGGCTTTTGGAGACACTTTTATAACCTTTTCCAGTTTCTGTGCAGAGATGGTGAAGTCCGCTCAAACCGTCCACCTTAGACAGTCAGAGCGAGAATGAGGCAACTTTACCCCAAGTAGACATTTATCCAAGAAGGTGATGCTCCGTTCAATGATCCAGCAAGAATAGAAAATCTTTATTGTAGCAGTAAAAACCGACACCACATGTCTGCTAACATGTTTCGGACACACAATGGTCCTTAATCATAGCAGTTTCTGAGAGCTCTTTTGTGCGAGGCATCATTCACATCAGGCAACGCTTCTTGGGAAAAGCAAACTCAAAACTGATGTGTGTGTTTTTATAGGGCAGGGCAGCTGTAACCAACAGCTCTAATCTCATCTCATTGATTGGACTCCAGCTGGCTAACACCTCACTCCAATTAGCTCTTGGAGAGGTCATTAGTCTAGGGGTTTACATACCTTTTCCATCTGCACTGTAAATATTTACATGGTGTGTTCAATAAAAACAGGGAAACAATTAATTATTTGAGTGGTATTAGTTTAACCAGACTGTGATTGTCTATTGTTGTGACTTAGATGAAGATCAGATCACATTTTATGACCAATTTGTGCAGAAATCCATATAATTCCAAAGGGTTCACATACTTTTTATTGCTACTGTATTTGTATATTGAAGTGAAGTTTGTGCCATAGATTGGGATGAAGGACCTGAAAGGAAACTGTGGTGATCACCTAGGATCCTCATTCTGGTTTATTTTCCTTTCTGAAGTAAGAGGAAAGCAATAGCTGTATGCGAGTCATAGGAAACTGATCCACTTCAAAAGAATCCTAGAAATCACAATAAAGTGGAATATCTATAACGGATTTCAACTCTTCAATACCAAGGGGTGGATGTTATCTGGGCCAAGTGCTTTACTTAAACTTACTTTCCCCTCTTGCTGAATGAGGTGGCTTGGGAGCAGTCCAGAGCTGTATTATGAGACAAGAGTATCCCCTTGGTAAAGGCAGAAGCAAATAATGCATTTTAAATCTAAGCTTCAGCTCGTTCCTCCACAATTGAGTTCTCTGCCTGCTCTTTTAGAAAATTTTAGATTCTCAAACCTTTTTTCTTTTTGAATTTATTTGTATTTTACTTGTAAAACTTTATGTCAATGTAGTGCTAATAGCAGAGAAGACAGAATAATAATAGTCCCATTTCTCACGTACACTGTAGTCTGCACACACTGGATTGAAAGCATTGGTTCCGCAGGCAAATATGGTCTTGTCATGGAAAAGGAGAACCTTCACAAAATTTCTGCACTCATCCTAAAGGGGAAAAAAGCAAGGCTTCAATTATCAAAAGAGAATGTTGACATTACAACACATTGTCATAAATAGTGTTGCTGTATGAATGTTTGTTTACTTATTCAGAAACTCGGATAATTTTAAATGCCAAAGCACTTCAGAACCTACATGTCCCGAGTCACATAGCTGCGTTCCACATAAGATTTCATATGATTCCAATACTTCCTCGTTCTGGCTTGACTCATGATTTTATCCAGGTATAAAAGTGCTCAAGGGCATTATCCAGATTTCCTAATAAGGAAGCCCAGATTCCAACAGCAACTCTAGTCATAAAGATAAACATATATGTTACGAAGTAGGTGTGTTTTGGCCTCACGGTCAGTTGGGCACAGGGTGTTAATTACTGTTCTCCCTCAGAGGGTAGCAACTCAGTGAGAGAAGTAATTCGGGGTCTGACTATCCCGACACACGAATTACACTGTTTAAAAGGCTGTGTGATCATAGACGCAAAAACATTACATCTATGGCGGCACCCAGGTCAGGCGCAGTGTGGGGAAGAGAGCATGCCAAAGTGACCTGCTTTGTACAATACGGGAGTCATCCAGAATGTAACAGCCATTTTCATTTAATCAATTAAAGAAACATTTTATTTATTTTAAACTTGCCTACAAAATAACTTTTCATACTAACAGTTAACTGAGTTGAATTAGCTGAGCTGAAAAAAGAAATCCTTCTACTGAGTATAACCAGAAAATATGATAAAAGCACTAGCCTGCACCCTTACAAATCTGAGTTGATCAAGAGGAAGGTGAAAACCCTTACAGGGCTTAACCTCCCTGGCGGTAAGCCCGAGCTGAGCTCGGGCTATGCCGCGCCGGGGGAGATCTCAGCCCCTGGTGGGGCGATTTCCATGCTGTAAAGTGCTGTGCGCGCAGCCAGCACTTTGCTAGCCGCGCGCACAGCTTGATCGCCGCACGCAGCGGCAAAAGAGGGCCCCCCCCGCCAGAGCCCTGCGCTGCCCGGACCAATGAGTTCCGGGCAGCGCTATGGGCTGGATCGGGTGTCCATGACGTCATCCCGATCGTCGCCATGGCGACAGGAGAAGCCAAACAGGGGAACGCGTTATATACGCGTTCCCCTGTTTGCTATAGATGCCGGCGACGATCGCACTAGAGGGACACATGCGCCCTCTAGTGGTGTTTCATGTAGCTACCACTCTGGTAGCTTTACATGAAACAAAAATTTTTTTTTTAAAAAAAAAAAAGGATTTTTGCCAATTTGGCAAAAAAAATAAACCGCCAGGGAGGTTAAAGGGAAGGTCCAAGCAAAATAAAAAAAAATTTGTTTCACTTACCTGGGGCTTCTACCAGCCCCATGCAGCCATCCTGTGCCCTCGTAGTCACTCACTGCTGCTCCAGTCCCCCGCTGGCAGCTTGCCGACCTTGGAGGTCGGCGGGCCGCATTGCGTACATTTTTACGCATTCCCGCTAGTGCAGGAACATTAACACATACATTTGTACGCGTTACTGGTGCAACGCGTAAAAATGTACGCATTGAACCAGTAACGCATAAAAATGTATGTGTTAATGTTCCTGCACTAGCGGGAATGCGTAAAAATGTACGCAATGCGGCCCGCCGACCTCCGAGGTCAGCATGCTGCCAGCGGGGGACTGGAGCGGCAGTGAGTGACTACGAGGGCACAGGATGGCTGCATGGGGCTGGTAGAAGCCCCAGGTAAGTGAAACTCATTTTTTATTTTGCTTGGACCTTCCCTTTAAGCCGATTAATTCTAAAAGGGGAACAAATCCTTCCTAACCCCAGACGGTGATCAGATAACATCCCTGGATCAACACCTCTGGGAACTACTTAGTTACTAATTATTGCCATGGATGTCCTTGAATGCAAGGAAAGTATCAAAGCCCCTGGTAAACGCAGGAACAGAATGTTCCATAGATAATGTCTGTGGTAAGATATTCCACATTTTAACTAATTTTACTGTAAAGAAGCCCTACTTAAATAAATGGCAAAACTTTTTTCCTCCAAGCGCACATCTTGTGCCCTAGTCCTTTGCACAAACCTAGGGACAAAAAGCTAATCTGCCAAGCTTTTATATTGCCCATTGATGTATTTATACATGTTAAATATATGTTCTCTAAAGAGGCCCATACACTGGTCGATTTCAGCCATCAATCAATTCTATAGAATCGATCGAGCAGAAATTGATTCTATCAACTGTATCGATCGATTCGTGGCCGATTTCGATGGATTTGATCTGACAGGATGGAAAATCTAGGTCGATCTGCTGCCATGGCCCATAGAGTTGCATTGGATCAAATTGTCCAATAATGCATTTAGATAGATTTCCAATAGATTTAATTCTGAAATCTATTGGAAATCTGTTCCTAGTGTGTGGCACACATCAGATAGATTCCTGTCAGATTCATAGTTACATAATTGCATAGTTATTTGGGTTGAAAAAAGACATACGTCCATCGAGTTCAACCTGAGAACAAAGTACAACACCAACACCAGCCTACTCCCACACATATCCCTGTTGATCCAGAGGAAGGCGAAAAACCCTTACAAGGCATGGTCCAATTAGCCCCAAAAGGGAAAAAAATTCCTTCCTGACTCCAGATGGCAATCAGATAAAATCCCTGGGTCAACATCATTAGGCATTACCTAGTAATTGTAGCCATGGATGTCTTTCAACGCAAGGAAAGCATCCAAGCCCCCTTTAAATGCAGGTATAGAGTTTACCATAACTACTTCCTGTGGCAATGCATTCCACATCTTAATCACTCTTAGTGTAAAGAACCCTTTCCTAAATAAATGGCTAAAACGTTTTTCCTCCATGCGCAGATCATGTCTTCTAGTCCTTTGAGAAGGCCTAGGGACAAAAAGCTCATCCGCCAAGCTTTTATATTGCCCTCTGATGTAATTATACATGTTAATTAGATCCCCTCTAAGGCGTCTTTTCTCTAGACTAAATAAACCCAGTTTATCTAACCTTTCCTGGTAAGTGAGACCTTCCATCCCACGTATGAATTTTGTTGCTAGTCTCTGCACCTGCTCTAAGACGGCAATATCTTTCCTGTAATGTGGTGCCCAGAACTGAATTCCATATTCCAGAAGTGGCCTTACTAGAGACTTAAACAGGGGCAATATTATGCTAGCATCTCAAGTTTTTATTTCCCTTTTAATGCATCCCAAAATTTTGTTAGCTTTAGCTGCAGTGGCTTGGCATTGAGTACGATTATTTAACTTGTTGTCGATGAGTACTCCTAAGTCCTTCTCCAAGTATGATGTCCTCAACTGTATCCCATTTATTTTGTATGGTGCTAGACCATTGGTACGACCAAAATGCGTGACTTTACATTTTTCAACATTGAATTTTATCTGCCATTTATGCGCCCATATAGCCATCCTATCCAGATCCTTTTGCAATATGTCCCCATCTTCTTGAGAGTTGGCGATTCTGCACAATTTTGTATCATCTGCAAAAATAGCAACATTGCTCACTACTGCATCTACTAGGTCATTAATAAATAAATTGAAGAGCACTGGACCCAGTACAGACCCCTGTGGGACCCCACTGCTAACAGTCTCCCATTTTGAGTATGATCCATTAACCACAACTCTTTGTTTTCTGTCCATTAGCCAGTTCCCTATCCATGCACACAGACTCTTCCCCATTCCTTGCATCATCAACTTTTGTACCAGACTTTTGTGGGGAACAGTGTCGAAGGCCTTTGCAAAGTCCAAGTATATCACATCTACAGCATTCCCAATATCCACATTAGCGTTCACTACCTCATTCGACTTGACAGGCTCTGACAGAAATCTATCTGATGGTTGAATCTGCTTCAAATCTATAAGTGTATGGACACCTTTAGTCTTCTTTTCTCCTAAAATAAATAAACCCATTTTATCTAATCTTTCCTTGTAAGCAGTGGCATAACAATCTCCCCAACAGCCCCTGCAACTGGGGGAGAGGGGCCTGAGGGGAAAGGAAGCAGTTGGGGGCCCGGCTCTGGGGCTCAGCGCCCACCCAGATAATGGGCTACAGGCTGTGTCTGTAGAACCTGACCTCATTAAGACAGTGCTGTGCATTGAACAAAAGATGAAGACCAGCACCATCCAGAATTTTAGTTCTTAAGTGGAACAGTAGTTTTGCACAGCACAGAAGGAAAACAGAAAAATGCGCCCTATATGTATACTGTATGTATGTATGTATGTATGTATGTATGTATGTATGTATGTATGTATGTATGTATGTGTATATATATATATATATATATATATATATATATATATATATATATATATATATATATATATATATATATATATATATATATATATATACATACACATACATACACACACACACACACAGTGTTGCTCATAATTATTCATAACCCTGGCAAATTTTGACTTAGTTAATTTCATTCAACCAGCAAGTAATATTTTGATGGGAAATTATATAGATGTCTTCAAAAAGATAATAAGATGAGGTACAAGAAGCATTATAGTGGGTAAAAACATTTCTCAGCTTTTATTTACATTTGAGCAAAAAGTGCCCAGTCCAAAATTATTCATTCTCAATAATCAATAGAAAAGCCTGTATTAGCTATTACAGCAATCAAACGCTTCCTATAATTGCAAACCAGATTTTTGCATGTCTCCACAGGAATTTTTGCCCATTCATCTTGAGCAATGAGTGCCAAATCTTTCAGGTTGGAAGGTCTTCTTGCCATCACTGTGATCTTTAGCTCCCTCCACAGATTCTCAATTGTATTCAAGTCAGGACTCTGGCTGGACCACTCCAAAACGTTAATGTTGTCTGCTAACCATTTCTTCACCACTTTTGCTGTGTGTTTTGGGTCATGGTCATGCTGAAATTTGCACTGGTGCCCAAGGCCAAGTTTCTTTGCAGACTGCCTGACATTGTCCTTGAGAATCCTCATGTATTGCTCTTTTTTTCATGGTGCCGTTTACTGTGATTAGGTTCCCTGGTCCATTGGCTGAAAAACACCCCCAAAGCATTAGGTTCCCACCACCATGTTTGACAGTGGGGATGGTGATCTTTGGGTTGAAGGCTTCTCCTTTTTTTACACCAAATAAATCATTGTGGCCAAACAATTCAAATTTTGTTTCATGTGTCTATAACACAGAACACCAGACGTTTTCTTCTTTGTCCAGATGAGCATTTGCAAAGGCCAAGCGAGCTTTTGTGTGCCTTATCTGGAGAAGTGACATTTTTCTTGGTCTGCATCCTTGGAGCCCAGCAGTGTGCAGTGTCTTTTGGATTGTCTGCCTTGCGACATTGCCACTAACAGAGCCCAGATTTACCAGGATGGCCTTGGTGGCGATCCTTGGATTCTTTTTCACCTCTCTTACTATCCTCCTGGTCACTTTTGGCTTCAGACTACGTACTACTACGACTACGAGATTTTCCACAGTGCGGAACATCTTGTTTTTTTTAATAATACTTTGCACTGTGGCCACTGTAACATGAAAACATTTAGAAATGGGCTTGTAGTCCTTTCCTAACTTGTGAGCAGCCACAGCCTCTACAGAGGTGCTCAGTGTTGATGATACTGGCAGATGCTGTTTACTCCTATCTGTTATTGCCTGATGAAGTGGGTTTGTATCCCGCAAAATGCATTGCACTTTATTTGGAGTATCCAATAAAATAGTTTTGACTGAAAATCCACAATTGTATGTTCTGCTTGGAGGAGGTAAGTCCACCACTACCTCCTCTATTACCAAGATGGGTTTCTAAATTCTTTTAGTGTTTTTTATCCTGTTGGCACCTCTGTTATCCTACTATCTACATCAAGTCCACCCTTGGTGGAGGGTTGTACCCTTCCTTCTTCTTCTATAGAGAGCGACTTTTTAATCCTGAGTGGGGTCAGGACAATCTCTCCACCTGCTTTGACAGTGGTTGCCTACTTGATAACCCTGGTTTGTGAGTATTAAATTAATATTATTACTCTTCCAATTATACATTACCAGTACATACTACACTATATTGGGCTCTTGGTGTTCTCTCTTTTTCTCAACTGCAGAGAACTGCTGTTTTTCACCTGTTGAGATGATTAAAACAGCTGTTCCCAATTAATCAGAGTAATTAGGATGCTGTCGAACAGCTTGTACTATTTGGAATAGTATAGAACTGTGGATTTTCCCACAAACTGTGACAGTTTGTGAAGGGAATGAATGATTTTGGACTGGACACTTTTTGCTCAAATGTAAATAAAAGCTGAGAACTGTTTTTTCCCCCACAATAATGCCTCTTGTACATTGTTCTAATATTTTTAAAAGACACCCATGTCATTTCCCGACAAAAAATGACTTGCTGGTTGAATAAAAGTAAGTTTTAGTCAAAATTTGCCAGAGGTATGAATAATTATAGGCTGCACTGTATATGTGTGTGTGTGTGTATATATATATATATATATATATATATATATATATCAACATGATTGCAATTCAAAATAAGTTATTTATTCCCTTAAGTGTCCATGCAGCCTTCTTTATATTGGACAAACCACACAGAGGATGCAAGATAGATTGTCTGCACATAAAAGTACAATTAGAAAACAGACAGTAGAATTAGCTGTTCCATTCCACTTTAAAATTCTGCGACTGCCTAACGCACGATGGTGGCTGCATAGTGGCTCTCTCAGTCCTCGATCACGCCATATGACATAATCTTGAGAGGAACGCACGCCATATGACATAATCTCGAGAGGAGCGAGATTAGACAGGAGTTCGCATGAGAGCGAGGTCCCGTCAGTAAACAAAGAAGACGCAGTGATCAGACTGCCAGCCCGTGATCAGAGCTGACAGGCTGATTTCATTTACAGAAGAAAATATATTTATACAGCGCTGCGATCTCCTGCAGTGCTGTAGAGAAGACAGCCTGTCACTTAGCTGTCCCACAAAAGGGCTCATAATCTAATCCCTGCCATAGACATATGTCTATGTATGTATCATGTAGAGAAGGAACACACCAAAGGACCGCTCACACCGAACCAGTACAGTGCCAGGACAGCCAATCCAATAGTATACAGTGAACAAGGAAGCCCGCACGATGTCCTAAAATCAAGATCCTTTATTGTGGACGTATCCAAAATTAATTACATATTTTCACACACCTGTGGCTGACATGTTACGGACCGATTGGTCCTTAATCA
Organism: Hyperolius riggenbachi; assembly: GCF_040937935.1. NCBI lineage: Eukaryota > Metazoa > Chordata > Amphibia > Anura > Hyperoliidae > Hyperolius > Hyperolius riggenbachi. The sequence continues at coordinate 305,188,993 of NC_090646.1, read as the reverse complement.
TAGCGGAGATGACATGACACAGGATTGCCCTATGTACCCTCCTCCCGTGGAGAGACCCTCCCCTAACCCCACAGACAGGAAGGGATATTCACAATACCATTATGACCAATATTGGACATCAGAATATACCATCACCTGTCGTTATAAACGCAACCCAATCTAAAAACCCATAGAGTCTCACGGCTCATAAGTAGTTTGGATATATCTCCACCCCTTTTGTTCTGGAGTACCCTTTCCAAGCCATGAAAGGAGAAAGAGGACATGTCGCCATGATGAACCTGGCGAAAATGTTTCGCCACGTTCGAAACATTTGCACTCAGCCAACCCGGACCACAATAATGTTCCCCTATTCTAGCGCGTAAGGGTCTGGTAGTACATCCCACATATTGCAGGGCACACTTACTGCAAGTAACAAGGTATATAACATTTGGGGTCCCACAATGAATTAATTGTTTAATTGGGAACCTGTGCCCGTTAGAAGTTGACGTAGCAACTCGTGTTCGCATATGTACATTACAATAACGACATGTCCTAACTCCACACCTGTACGAGCCTGGTAAATTAAGCCAAGTGGAGGTCCCAGGTCTAGAGTCAAATAAACTCGGGGACAAGGCTCGAGCCAAGGTAGGAGCGCGCCTACTGGCAAAACGTACGCCCTGCTGTACAACACTACGTACAGTGATGTGAAAAACTATTTGCTCCCTTCCTGATCTCTTATTCTTTTGCATGTTTGTCACACTTAAATGTTTCTGCTCATCAAAAACCGTTAACTAACATAATTGAACACAAAATGCAGTTTTAAATGATGGTTTTTATTATTTAGTGAGAAAAAAAATTCCAAATCTACATGGCCCTGTGTGAAAAAGTGATTGCCCCCCTTGTTAAAAAATAACTTAACTGTGGTTTATCACACCTGAGTTCAATTTCTGTAGTCACCCCAGGCCTGATTACTGCCCCACCTGTTTCAATCAAGAAATCACTTAAATAGGAGCTATCTGACACAGAGAAGTAGACCAAAAGCACCTCAAAAGCTAGACATCATGCCAAGATCCAAAGAAATTCAGGAACAAATGAGAACAAAAGTACTGTAATTGAGATCTATCAGTCTGGTAAAGGTTATAAAGCCATTTCTAAAGCTTTGGGACTCCAGCGAACCACAGTGAGAGCCATTATCCAAAAATGGCAAAAACATGGAACAGTGATGAACCTTCCCAGGAGTGGCCGGCCGACCAAAATTACCTCAAGAGCGCAGAGAAAACTCATCCGAGAGGCCACAAAAGACCCCAGGACAACATATAAAGAACTGCAGGCCTCACTTGCCTCAAATAAGGTCAGTGTTCACGACTCCACCATAAGAAAGAGACTGGGCAAAAATGGCCTGCATGGCAGATATCCAAGGCGCAAACCACTTTTAAGCAAAAAGAACATTAAGGCTTGTCTCAATTTTGCTAAAAAAAATCTCAATGATTGCCAAGACTTTTGGGAAAATACCTTGTGGACCAACGAGACAAAAGTTGAACTTTGTGGAAGGTGCGTGTCCCGTTACATCTGGCGTAGAAGTAACACAGCATTTCAGCAAAAGAACATCATACCAACAGTAAAATATGGTGGTGGTAGTGTGATGGTCTGGGGTTGTTTTGCTGCTTCAGGACCTGGAAAGCTTGCTGTGACAGATGGAACCATGAATTCTACTGTATACCAAAAAATCCTGAAGGAGAATGTCCGGCCATCTGTTCGTCAACTCAAGCTGAAGCAATCTTGGGTGCTGCAACAGGACAATGACCCAAAACACACCAGCAAATCCACCTCTGAATGTCTGAAGAAAAACAAAATGAAGACTTTGGAGTGGCCTAGTCAAAGTCCTGACCTGAATCCTATTGAGATGTTGTGGCATGACCTTAAAAAGGCAGTTCATGCTAGAAAACCCTCAAATAAAGCTGAATTACAACAATTCTGCAAAGATGAGTGGGCCAAAATTCCTCCAGAGCGCTGTAAAAGACTCGTTCCAAGTTATCACAAACGCTTGATTGCAGTTACTGCTGCTAAGGGTGGCCCAACCAGTTATTAGGTTCAGGGGGCAATTTCTTTTTCACACAAGGCCATGTAGGTTTTGAGTGTTTTTTCTCACTAAATAATAAAAACCATCATTTAAAACTGCATTTTGTGTTCAATTATGTTATCTTTGACTAATAGTTAATGGTTGTTGATGAGCAGAAACATTTAAGTGCGACAAACATGCAAAAGAATAAGAAATCAGGAAGGGGGCAAATCGTTTTTCACATCACTGTAAATCCTCATCCCCCTCCAATATTGGGAGGTATTTCTTAAGGATAGAGACAATCTTATTATATTCAACACTATAGGTTGTAACAAAAGTTGGCTTGGAGCTGCTGGCACCATTACTGCCCATATTCTCCAAGAGCTGGTCCCTACTCCGAGAATTGGCTCGCATTTTGCCCCTCCTAACTCATTCCAACTGGAAGTGAACTGCAGGTTAAGGGCATTAGAATTTAGATATCCCATGAATATATGAATATCCTCAGGGACCACGCAACATCCCCCTGAATGCGGCCCCCACCCCCAAAGATGTGGCATTCCTCCCACCACCCCATATAGAGGTTGGCTAGGGATGGAGAAAATTTTGCCCCCATGGAGGCGCCACACCTCTGGAGGTAGAAGCCGCCATCAAACATGAAATAATTGCGGGTCAGGAGGTACTCGACGGCCAAACAAATAAAGGTCTGGAGATTATCAGGATAGGCGGAATATTTGACAAGATGATGTTTAATAGCCTCAATGGCCAAACTGTGGGGTATACAGTACATGAATAAAGGGCCTTAACATCAATGGTTATCCATGTATAATATTCCCTCCAGATAAGGTTGTTAAAACTAGAAAGAAGATGTTTTGTATCTCTAATAAAACCCGGAAGGCGTTTCACCAAGGGTTGTAACATCAAGTCTACCCACTCACTCAGGCGCTCCCCCAGAGATCCAATTCCATCACAATGGGCCTGCCTTCTGGGGGAACACCCGGCTTATGGATCTTAGGGAGGTGATGAAAAATCTGGGTGACTGGATGGGTGACTCCCAAATAGTCCACCATCTTCTGACCCAGAACTCCCAAACTGTGTCCTAAGGATAATAAATCAAGAAGTTCCTTTTGTGGGACCCCAAATGTTATATACCTTGTTACTTGCAGTGCGTGTGCCCTGCAATACGTGGGATGTACTACCAGACCCTTATGCGCTAGAATAGGGGAACATTATTGTGGTCCGGGTTGGCTGAGTGCGAATGTTTCAAACGTGGTGAAACATTTTCGCCAGGTTCATCATAGCGACATGTCCTCTTTCTCCTTTCATGGCTTGGAAAGGCTACTTCAGAACAAAAGGGGTGGAGATATATCCAAACGACTTATGAGCCATGAGGCTCTATGGATTTTTAGATTGGGTACTAGACTCCCCAAAGGCCTGAACTCCGGTTGGGACTTAGCTTTACTTACTTGAATGCCGGTTGCCACTTTAGCACTTTTTGTACTGTAGCTGTCCAGCTCTCAGTTTTAGTGTACATTATTTGATTTTATATACTAACGTTTTATTATGCATATGCAACAGATTATGGGCCATCAGATGTTATTTTTCTGTTGTGTTTATAACGACAGGTGATGGTATATATTCTGATGTCCAATACTGGTCATAATGGTATTGTGAATAGCCCTTCCTGTCTGTGGGGTTAATGGAGGGTCTCAGATTGAAGGGACCACCTCCTCCATAGGAGGAAGGTATATAAGGCAATTCTGTGTCATGTCATCTCAGCTATGATTAAGGACCAATTGGTCCGAAACATGTCAGTCAGAGGTGTGTGAAAATATGTAATTTTTTTGGGATACGTCCACAATAAAGGATCTTGATTTTAGGACATCGTGCGGGCTTCCTTGTTTCCTATGTATTATGTAGAGGAGTGTTTCTCAACATTTTATTGGCATGTACCCCTTTTAAAACCTTGTACTCACCAAGTACTCCCTAGCATAGTAAGCCTTTTCACAAGTACCCCTTGGAAAATATGTATTTAATTGTTGTACATGATAATTGATTCTAAACAATTTCCAAGCATCTACTATTGCTTTTAATTGGCTAAAACACTAATTGGGTTTTGTTTAAACAAAATTTATCATTTTCTAAAAATGTGTTAATCTTGGTTAAGTATATCAAGCCAAAGTACCACCTGGAACCAAGAGACATACCCCCTGGGATACCACACGTTGAGTACCTAGGATGTAGAGAATGCAATGTAGTCTAGGGTCAATTTAGGGGGAAGGTAGGGAAATAAAAAACATATTTTTTAATAAAAAACAAAACATAAAATATTGAGGAAGGCCCTAAAGAAAGCATGGGATAGAGATAGAGATGAACTAATTAAGACAGCAGAAAAAACAGGAGAAAGAGAGGACTAGAAATGACAGAGAGGAAAAAGACACACAGAAATCAAATAATAAATTAGATTGATTACCACATATGGAGGTCACTGGGAAAAACTGCATCAGGTACTAGACCGTCACTAGCATATATTAACGGAATCCTCACAGATAGAAGAGATAATAGACCCTCTTCCCAAAATAACAGCTAGACGATCCACAAATCTAAAAGATATGCTGGTTAATAGTGAGTACAAAATGAGCCCTGCTCCAAGTACAAGTACGTGGCTAAATAAGACCCAATTAAAGGGAATGTATAAGTGCAGTGGCTGTAAGGCATGTCCGTATGTACATAAGACCCAAACCTTTTGGGATAGCGGGGGGACTGTTGAGTATAAAATAGAATCCTTTATTAATTGTGAGACAGAGAATACTGTTTACATGATCACCTGCCTCTGTGGTCTTATGCAGTAAATAAAAACATGGATACTACCAGAGTCGGATTAAGACCACACAGGGCCCCAAGCAAAGCAATAAATTTGGGGCTGTTAAGCTTGGGGGTGTAATCTCCACAGTCAGCATACAACACATAAGCTGACGTGAAGGAGGTACACACACCAGCACAAGGGATCAGGATATCCCCAGTTTAGTGGAGGAGAGGACTGACTCCAATAGGAGATTGTGGTGCACAGAGCCGGTGCAGATCTGAACAGCCACAAACACTTTCGTAATAACGTCTCAGCGCAAGGTAGCGCTGAGCGCATAAACCAGGACTGAGGAGATCAGGACAGGTAGACAGAATGAACGCTTGCTAGCTAGCGATTACTTAGCGACAGCAAGCGTCCAAAACCAGACAGACTGGAATGAGGCAGCCAATGCGTTGCGGCGATGGCGTGCCTCACAAAGACAGGACAGGAGAGACAGGAAATAGCAGGATCGAGATAGATGAACGTAACACAGATAAATATACAATAAGTATGTTTTCCTAGCGTATTACAATTACAGCTATCAATGAAACTATTCGTAACGTCTGACTAACATATGTATATATTGGCAATGAACCGATATATGACATAAGCAGGAACTCTGACTAAGACTGAAGTAATACAGGGAACAGGACTCAGAAGGATTCGCTATCTCTTCGCAGAGATGAACGCAATCCACAAACAGGACCAGGAACAGGATTCAGAAGGATTCGTTATCTCTTCGCAGAGATGAACGCAATCCACAAACAGGACCAGGAACAGGATAACTAGCTCAGCACGGGTGTTCACGATACGCGCAAACTACCAAAACGTGCTGGAAAACTGACTAGCTGAACACAGGAAATAAACAGTTCGTGTACGTATATATCAGCGACACTGATATATTAACGTAACACGAATACAAGGAAAATAACAAAATGCGCAAGTAAGCGTATATATTGGCGATGAACCAATATATGACACAAGACAAGCAAGTAGCAACTTCTAGAACAAGAGCAGAACTAGGAGGACTCGCTGACCCCTTCGCAGGAGTCAGCGCAGTCCACACGGACCAGGAACGAGGTGGGGCACGAGCAGAGTAACAGATAGAGTCTGAAACTATGATAGCCCATGAGGCATTGCAGGAAGCAGTTCTTTATACTGAGGTCATCCAATGGGAGCAGACCTGCAGATTCCCACACAAGTGAATGGTAATTAATCACAGGCTGATAGCAGGAAAAGGCAGACAATGATATGCAGCCTGCAGGAAAGGGACCGCCCCTCCACTGCAGCAGACAATGTTTGTTTACACAAAAGCATATTAAACTGTCATAAACTTCAGAGCGACTGCAGATGGAATCAGCAACTAGTTTAAGTGCAAACCAAACTATGCAAGCAAATGCATGTAATGACATTAGAACTGCTTGGTTTGCAATACCAGTGCAGTCAGCAGTAAACGCTGCAGAAGCGATCATAACAGTACCCCCTCCCTTAAACGCGGCCTCTGGACGCCTATGAAAACTGACATATTTCTCCTGAACCACCCAAACCAAAAAATCAGAAGTGGGAAATCCAGCAAACTGATCTGACTGAAAATTCATGAAGGTCGGATCCGTCCGACAAAACCAAATTCCCGAATCAGTCTCACCAAAACTAGACCAATTGGAACCAGAACCTACCGAACCATGCCCGTCAGCACTACAAGCCTCAGTGTGACACCCATCAGAACCACGACTTCCAGAAAACAACCCCAAGAAACTCTCTGCGCGATACCCACCGCCTTCCAAGGACTGTCCAAAAACGCCAAAGCCTTTGCAATGCCCACCGGAACTGTCCCTACCAACACAAAACCCACCGTTGAACCAGTCCAAGGTACCAGGACAAGTTTCCTCAGAGATCTCCCAGAACACTTGGAAGCTCCAAAGAGATCCCCACAGGTCAGAACGCCCCTTAGGCTCACATGGAGAACTATCAAGAACCCCTATGGAACCCAGGGCAACTCCAGAGTCAGGGTCACAAGGACAAACATCAAGATCAGGGCTTTTAGGGACCAGAACCATCTCCGGGCATGCAGGCCAACCGGCAACATCAGAACATGTCTCCACTAGGGAAGCACGTGAGCACGCTAACACAGACACATCTGGGCAGTCTGGCATACGAAGCACATCTGGGCACACCGGCACAAGAGAAACCTCTGGGCATGTCAAGGAACTGCGAACCTCAAAGTCAGTCAAGACAGGACCGAAACCAGAACTGGGCAAAAAAAATTCATCATGACTAGACTTCATAGTTACTGGATTCTCACTAAAAACTGCAGGATCAGACTTAGATGTCGCTGATTCCAGCAGGGTTATTAACAAATCATGTTCAGGGGCATTTACAAGACAGGGCAAATCTTCTGATGTATGTACTGAACTAGACAGGGTTCCCATAGCTTCTTCTGGACTAGACAGAGACTCATCAAATACACTGGACTGGAGCTCATGAAGGGCTGCAAAACAAGTCAATATTGCAGCAATCCCCACTGAACTAGGCAAAACTGAGTAACTCACTGGACAGGAAGGGGGCTCTGGAACTTCTGCCACACCGGCCAGAGAACCAGAATTTTCCAGGATACAGGGCTGGGTTTCAGAAACACTCATTAACCCGGACTGAAATTCTGAGATTTCTATTATTTTTTCCAGCGAGTCAGAATTATCCATGTTACAGGGCAAGACTTTTGAAACATTCAGAGGACAGGGCTGGAGTTCCTCGGCTGTTACAACACTGGAGAGGGACTCAACAACATTGGTTAAATCAGACTGTGTACAGGGCAAGGTATCTAACACACTTGCTGACGAGGACAATATTTCAATGGCTTCTGCTTCGCTGGGCAGAAATTCATCAAGTTTTATTAGAGCAGACTGTAATTCCAAAACAGCTGCTAGACAAGTGAATATTACTGCAACACCAACTGAGGTAAGCAGTGCTTCAGCCTCCTCTGCTAAAGGGTTTAAAGTATCCAAAGTACTGGGTGAAGCATAAGACTCTGCGACCACAGCTTCACTGGACAGGATCACTGAACAGTCCATATTGCAGGGCAAAACCATGGAAGCACCTGCTGGACAGCATAATGATTCTGTGACCTGAGTTTCATTGGAGAGATCTACTGCACAATTCATGGTACAGGGCAAATTTATTGGAAAATTTTCTGAACAAGGTAATAATTCTGCGATTTCAGGTTCACATAGCAGATGCTCTGAGCTATTCACGAAACTAGAGCGAGGTGTAGAAACAGGAAGATCAAGACACAATGTTTGCGCATCTGAATCACCATTCATTTGTAAAATTGGAAAATTCAGATGCTGGGGTTCTGAGTTTACTAGACAGGATTGCTGGGACTCGGAAACTGATGTAGTGCATCTATTGGCATCTGCTGGATCAGACAGGAGTTGAACTTTATTAACACAGGTAATTTCTGCAGAAGTGTTTGCAGAGACAGGCAAGATTTTTCTGGTGTCTGTTTCACTAAACAAAGAGTCATGAGTACTGGCTAGGCTGGACTCGAAAGTCAGCAGGACCTCTGGGTCCTCTGCTGAGAAATTTGTGCAGGGCAAGATTAAGGAAGTATTAGTAATTTCTGTCTTACTGGGAAGTAACACTGAGTTATCCATGGTACAGGGTGGAATTACAGGAACTTCAATTTCACACAAAAGGAGCTCAGAATCATTTGCTGAATCAGCCAAAGGTGCTGAAGCAGGCGAGTCCTCAGGAACTGAGGAAGTGGAACAATCTCCACTTGACAGTGTGTCTTCCCTGGTATCAACTGATTGAATTGCATAAAAATCGTCCAGAATCATTCTCCACACATCGATCAATGGAGCCACAAAGTCATACCCACACACACCAGTTTTTATTAGGTTATAAGCAGACTTAATGCATGCATTCAATACTAATTCACTTTTTGCACTGTAAAACTGACAAAATGAACTTGCATCTTTCTTCCATTCATAGACCAGAGCTTCCATCTCTCCTTTCTCAAATGGAGGATCCCATGCATATTTAACAGCTGAGCATTCCGGCTGATCATAGTTTGCAAATGTGTTAGTGGCAGAAACATACATTGGGTTATTTAGCAGGTGATTGGCCGATTTCTTATTCCTAAGGATCTCCAATACCTGTAGCAAGTGTTGAACTGTAGTGTATGCAAATTTCCCTTGCTGCACGAATAAATTGATCTGTTCAATACTCTGTAATATATCTTCATAATCATATTCAGATAATTCATTTAAACAAGAACCTTTATTTTCCCTGGCTAGCAATGAAAGTTCATTAGTAGTTTCATAGGTCCATTTGACTCCCCTGAATGGTGACTGAATTTCATTATCTGCTAATGGTGGAGTCTCGTTACAGATCTGATGCGCAGTCGCCAAGGGCAACGACTCCGCTGATTGTAACGCTTTTCTTTTGGAGCGTTTACGTTTGGCTTTAGACCCTGCTGCCTTAGCAGAAGAAAAGTTATCAGAACAATTATCTGCTTGCTGATTATTTTTGTAGGCAGTAGAAGGAGCAGCTGATTGACAAGCTGCCAGGAGCTTATCAAAAGGGCTAGGCAAATCGGTTTTGCGCAGCCAGTTATGGATCACAAACGCTAGAAATTCCAGTGGTCTTTCTTTTAAATTGGTATGATCCAAGACATCGTAGGCCCACTGAAACAATCTTCCCTTAAATAAAACATAAACTAGCTGGGGGGCCCACGTTGAAACAGGAGTAGCCTGGAGCTCAGGATTGGCCAGGAACCTGGCACATTCAGAAAAAAACTCATTTTCTGTTTCAGAATTGAGCTTCTCAAATTTCTTAAAGGAACAGGAACCAAAACAAACAGTGTCATTTTTGCTGGGAACCCCCCCCACAATGGGGATTGGTAATGGGGCTATCATAATGTTAAGCTTGGGGGTGTAATCTCCACAGTCAGCATACAACACATAAGCTGACGTGAAGGAGGTACACACACCAGCACAAGGGATCAGGATATCCCCAGTTTAGTGGAGGAGAGGACTGACTCCAATAGGAGATTGTGGTGCACAGAGCCGGTGCAGATCTGAACAGCCACAAACACTTTCGTAATAACGTCTCAGCGCAAGGTAGCGCTGAGCGCATAAACCAGGACTGAGGAGATCAGGACAGGTAGACAGAATGAACGCTTGCTAGCTAGCGATTACTTAGCGACAGCAAGCGTCCAAAACCAGACAGACTGGAATGAGGCAGCCAATGCGTTGCGGCGATGGCGTGCCTCACAAAGACAGGACAGGAGAGACAGGAAATAGCAGGATCGAGATAGATGAACGTAACACAGATAAATATACAATAAGTATGTTTTCCTAGCGTATTACAATTACAGCTATCAATGAAACTATTCGTAACGTCTGACTAACATATGTATATATTGGCAATGAACCGATATATGACATAAGCAGGAACTCTGACTAAGACTGAAGTAATACAGGGAACAGGACTCAGAAGGATTCGCTATCTCTTCGCAGAGATGAACGCAATCCACAAACAGGACCAGGAACAGGATTCAGAAGGATTCGTTATCTCTTCGCAGAGATGAACGCAATCCACAAACAGGACCAGGAACAGGATAACTAGCTCAGCACGGGTGTTCACGATACGCGCAAACTACCAAAACGTGCTGGAAAACTGACTAGCTGAACACAGGAAATAAACAGTTCGTGTACGTATATATCAGCGACACTGATATATTAACGTAACACGAATACAAGGAAAATAACAAAATGCGCAAGTAAGCGTATATATTGGCGATGAACCAATATATGACACAAGACAAGCAAGTAGCAACTTCTAGAACAAGAGCAGAACTAGGAGGACTCGCTGACCCCTTCGCAGGAGTCAGCGCAGTCCACACGGACCAGGAACGAGGTGGGGCACGAGCAGAGTAACAGATAGAGTCTGAAACTATGATAGCCCATGAGGCATTGCAGGAAGCAGTTCTTTATACTGAGGTCATCCAATGGGAGCAGACCTGCAGATTCTCACACAAGTGAATGGTAATTAATCACAGGCTGATAGCAGGAAAAGGCAGACAATGATATGCAGCCTGCAGGAAAAGGACCGCCCCTCCACTGCAGCAGACAATGTTTGTTTACACAAAAGCATATTAAACTGTCATAAACTTCAGAGCGACTGCAGATGGAATCAGCAACTAGTTTAAGTGCAAACCAAACTATGCAAGCAAATGCATGTAATGACATTAGAACTGCTTGGTTTGCAATACCAGTGCAGTCAGCAGTAAACGCTGCAGAAGCGATCATAACAGGGGCCCCCTTCCTCAGCCACCCCGTTAAAAGGCCCCTCCAATATAGGTGGCCGGATGTCCCTGCAGTATAGGTTGTTGGATGTCCCCCTACTATAGGTAGTAGTAGCCAGATGTCCCTCCAGAATAAATAGCAAGACAACCCCTAGGAAAGGTAGCCAGATGTTCCCCCAGTATAGGTAGCCAAGTGACCCCCCCCATAGCCAGCTGTCACCCCCCAGTATAGGTAGCCAGATGTCAACAGATGTATGGTCAGTTTAATTCCCCAAGGCTCATTCCTCTCCCCCCTACCCCCACGCGGCCGGTGCTCCGCATTCTGGCTATCCCAGTCTGCATGGGGGACAAGGGGTTAAAGAGGTCTGGGAGGGGGGACCCCACGTCATTTTTTTTTTATATTTCCCACACTCAGAACGAAGTAAGTAAAACTCTTCCCACTTGGGGGAATCTATGAAAATAAAACACTATTGTTACCTGTGCAAAAAAAACTGACATTTTCCGCATTTAAAAGACATTTTTGCCCTTGAAACTTAAAAATCGATTTTCTCAAAAACTATAAGGTCTTTTTGAAAAAAAAAATTTCCTCTTATTCCCACTGATCCCCTTAATATACCCTGTGAATTTGGTGTTCCTAAATTTTAAGCAGGCTTTGCTATTAACCGTTAAAGTCGGCGGGTTTTTAAATGTATATATTTTTCCTTTGAAACTTTAACATCGATTTTCTCAAAAACTATAAGGTCTTTTTGAAAAAAAAAAATTTCCTCTTATTCCTTCTGATCTCCTTAATATATTCTCCAAATTTGAGGCTCTTAGCACTTAAGGGAGCTTTGCTATTAACCCTTAAAGTCGGCGGCTTTTTTATATTATACGGGAGCGTAATATTACGCGATTACGGCAGACTGTGTAATTTCAATGGGAGTTTACTGTCTTACGTGTAATTTGTTACGCGTAACAACGTAACCTACGGTCTACGCGTAATTAATTACGCGTAATACCGTAACCTTACACGTAACGCTTACGGTGCATTTGTAGTGAATTACGATGCGTAATTACGCTAATGCGTAATTTCGGCCCAGCACTGGGTAACACATCTTTACTGACCTCCCTCCTGGCACCATGATCCCTGCCTTGCTAATGCTAATTTCCAAAAGTTTTGGTACCCCTCCTTCCATCACTGTTTTCACTCCAATCCCCCTCGCCCCCCTTAACATTCATGCCTTTTTGGTGGTCAGTGGCAGTGCATCACTGCCTGCACACAACCCACTTTACTATAGTATGAAACCCTACAGGCCACATCCATACTCAGTCCTGACAGGTGGAAAAGCCATTATGATCAGATCATAGTGAAAGAATCAGCCTGTAACAATTGATGCATGCTTTAGATTATGGTTTCTAATAACAAGATTGGAGAAGGAAGAAGGCAAAGCAGGCGGTTTTGGTGCACGGCGCTCAGCACCGGCTACCCAAACCTGGAGCTCCATAGCAGCAATAATATGCTGTGCGGGGCACATAAGGGAAATTCGGGGCTCCGGTGATCGCCGTACCCCAAATTACACCTCCCTCAGAGTTGCGACGACTTGGAGGGGGAATTGTATTGAACGCTGCCGGGGAGTTTAGTGGCAGTAGGAAGAGCCGTCAATTCGGCGCTCCCGACGCCCAACTCACCCGCAGCGTACAAATACTAAGGGCTCAGACACACTATAAGCGATTTTCTGAGCACTTTTAGCCATCAGAGCTTTCTGAGAGCTTTTAAAAAAAATGCTCAAATTGACTTACATTAAAATCATGGTAAAATCGCAATCGCGGTAAAATCGCTCAGAAAAGTGCTTCTAGTGTGTCTGAGCCCTTATGCAGAGAAGGGAAGAAGCGGCAAGGAGAGAAAAGCTGAAAGAGGGATGGTGCACACCAGATCGGTTCTGAAGCGTTTTTTTAAAATGCTTGCAGGGTTTAAACCGCTTGGCTAATGAAAGTGAATGGGCTGGTGCACACCAGAGCGGCTCGTTTTTTCCACAAACATACTCAGGGGCTGCAGCATTTTTTAGGTTTCTGAGGCGTTTCTGCCTCAATGTTAAAAAGTATAGTATAAGTGGAAAACTGCTGTAAAAAACGCTATATCAGAGCGGTTTTCCAGGTGTTTTTCTTACAGAAGCTGTTCAGTAACAGCTTTTACTGTAACAATATTTGTAATCTTCTACACAAAACGCTCCCAAAAACGCTAGGCATGTTTAGAAAACGTCTCTAAACATGCCTAGAATCGCTCTGCTTCAAAAACCTCTAGCGTTTTGCTGATCTGCTAGAGGTTTTTGATGTGCACTGGACCAGAGAGGGAAGAAGATATTTGCCTCACCAGGATTGCACTTTTATTTAGCTTTCCTGTATGACAAGAAGACACAGACACCCAGCACTAGGGAAAGAGGAAGACAAAGGTGAATGAAGGAGGGCTGGTGCACACCAAGAGCGATTTGAAAGGCGCTTGGCTAATGTTACTGAGGGTGTTGCCACAGCAGCGTTGTGATTTTTTCAAAATCGCAAGCATGCTGCATGTATCATTTTTTGAAACAATTAAATCAAAAATCGCTCTGAAAACCGCTTCACAAAATCGCACTCGCAAATTGCTAGCGATTGCTATTGCGATTTTGCATTGCACTAGCCCAGAGGAGGAGTGGAGAGAAATTGAGAATAGCCTGGGATGGAGCAGAGATCTTATCTGTATTGCAGTCCCACATCACACAGAGGCTTCTTGCCTGTAATAGGACTCCTGTCCCTGCTAGTCTCTCACAAAAGTCAGAAAGCAATCCTCCTGGAGTCTAGGGACTGTCAAAAACTTTTCAACTTGTTTAACACCTTATAAGCACATGCAGTCATTACCACAATGGGGAGAGACCAGACAGATTTTTGCCCACAGACCTTCCAGGCAAGCACTGCATCATGCTGTGTATATTTACCAGCTTGACTGTCCTCTAATTGCACTTCTATCAGCTAGCCTAGTGTTTTACATTGCCTTACAACAACAAACCTGAATACACCAGGTACCGGACCGGCCCTAAATCACTGAATGAAAGGTCTGGGGGAAATCTCCCCTTTTCCCCCCTGTAATAGATACTTTGCTCCTCTCTGCTCACACTCTGCCAATAATGCCACAGTGTGTCAAACTATTACTATGTGTCAAAACATTTTTATTAGTGGAGAACGCTGGACAGAGATCACACAAATAACATTAGTCATTCCAAACCCCAGCCTGTGTATGACAGCTAAACTAAGGAGGGGAGGGAGGGTATTATCTAGGAGGAAACACTGTCTGTATGTGTCTGTCTTATTATCTGTTACAGAGAGAAATCCTGAAGACTTTTTTTGAACGGACCATAAAGAGTTACATCAACAGAGGCAATAAATCTTTATTGGAGCTGCCGGGGCCCTGACCTTTTAATAGATCAAAGCAGCTGCCTGTGTTGCCTGGTGGATAATCCGGCTCTGGATACTACCCTTGGTAAACACTATGCACAATACCATGGATCCAGATTGCAGGGTACCGTTTTTAAAGGGGCCCATACACCTAACGATTTTCCTGCCGATATACGGCCGATTCGATCACAGTGATCAAATCGGCTGTGAAATCGCCGCGCACACCGCTGACAGAACGATCGATTTCCGTCCGAAATCGATCGTTCCTGTCAATTCCCGTCGATCTGTCCGTGCGGAAGATTTCTCTCGATCGGCGGCGGGTCGGGAGTGCGTCGATAGCGGCATTCAAATGCCCGACGACCGACGCAATACAGCGGGTATACATTACCTGTTCCAGCAGGCGCGAGTCCCCTGGTCCCCGCTGTCTTCTTTCCACGCTGGGTTCCGGACCGGCTGCAGCTACACAGAACTTCCTGTCCCAGCAGGAAGTTTAAGCAGTAGAGCGACCTCTAGTGTTTAAACTTCCCCTGGACAGGAAGTTCAGTAGCTGCAGGAACGGTCTGGAGCCCGGAGCAGAGAAGAAGACAGCGGGGACCAGGGGACTTGCGCCGGCCGGAACAGGTAATGTATCCAGGGGGGGTGGGTGGCAGTAGCGGCAGCTCCACAGATTGTGATCGGTTTCAGGCTGAAATCGATTCACAATCTGTTTGCAGTAAAGGTGGCCATACGATCCCTCTCTGATCAGATTCGATCAGAGAGGGATCTATCTGTTGGTTGAATCTGATGGCAAATCGACCAGTGTATGGCCACCTACAAATTGAATATATCTAAACGGAGGAAGGGGGAAAAAACAAATGAGTTGCTGTGTAAAGAAAGTATGTGGATTTGTCGATTACAGACACTTCATACACATAGATTAAATGGTGAATTTGACCTAAAACCCTTCTCAAAAAACAGGTATATACTTGAGCTATTAGTTGTGAGAAAACACATCAAATGAAATATAATACTAGCCAGAGATAGGCGCCTGAATGAGATTGTGTTACTGTATCTGTGTGTTGTGAGTGAATAGCTCTATAGGGAGTACATTATATTGTGTGAAACGATAGGTATTTTGCCACCAATGCCCCCTATATGCCTAAAAATGTCACAATTAATATAAATTGTCGACATTAACTTTTCTCATATAGATGAAGCATAGGTGTCTGCTTCACTGAAGACTGCCATTGATATACATCTACTGCTTTGTGTTTTCTTGCTGAATGGAGGTTTTCTGCCTAATATAGCAACGGATATGGCTACATAGTAGGAGTTGTAAGATCTGGAACTGTAATCAAAATATTGAAAAGTTGAGAATAACTTTCGGCAGACCTGCTGTAGAGTACTTTGAAAATTATTGTGATATGTGTTAGAACTGTCCTGTCAGCTGCGATGCCATAGAAGGCGGAGACTCGCTGCCAGGGAGGTTGGACTTTACCCATAAAGAGGAAGGCTGGGCACTCCCAGCTCACATCCTGACGAATCGCCCACAAGAGGGGTGGGAAACGGGTCGATGGGCGGAGCCAGCGCGTCACAGTGACACTCTCCATACACTGCCCTGACCGCAGGCAGCCAACATAACACAACCAGCCTGGAGCATATAGTACATAGCGTGTATCATCCCCGCACGGCTGTTGATTGTATACTGCCGACTACTATGACTTCTCGCCGCTGATTGCTGAGCGAAGTTAGTTTCAAATTTTTTTATTAATGAATATAGTGAATATTAACAGCACTTGAATAAACCCTTAAAGTGAACCTAAAGTCACTAAAAATAACGAGATTAACTCACCTGGGGCTTCCCTCAGCCCCCTGCAGACGATTGGTGCCCTCGCAGCCCCGCTCCGATGGCCTAGGACCCGCCGGCGAGCACTTCTGGTTTCGCCGTCACCAGCCGACAGGCATGGGAACGCGAGTGATTGTTCGCGTTCCCAGCCTGTATATCGCCCCCTATGCTGCTATTGCAACCTCCTGGCTGCAATAGCAGCATAGGGGGCGATATACAGGCTGGGAACGCGAACAATCACTCGCGTTCCCATGCCTGACGGCCAGTGACGGCCAAACCGGAAGTGCTCGCCGGCGGGTCCTGGGACATCGGAGCGGAGCTGCAAGGGCACCGATCGTCTGCAGGGGACTGAGGGAAGCCCCAGGTGAGTTAATCTCGTTTTTTTTAGTGACTTTAGGTTCACTTTAAGCAAGGGCAATGTTACATTATAAAATCAATTTGTAAGTAACAAAGAAACAAGATTAACAACAAGATTAACAAACATACAGGTCGGATGATTATTCCTATAGACGTATGCATATATAATTTTTTGGGATGACAAGTTAGTGTATAGTGTTACTCCTACAAGGAGAGAGCACTGAATCTTAGGCCTAACGCTGGGGAGGCCGAAAGCCATGGCTGCCAAGTTCGCGTAAAGGACAGGGTAGCATCATTAATTATAGCTAGTAGCCTCTCAGATATTAATATCTCTGTTATAATGGAGTCTGTCATTTTCAGTGACAGATTTGGTTTCAGCCATTGGCAGGCAATGTGGAGTCTGGCAGCTTTAGCTATATGTTGTGCCAGCCTATGTTGTGGGTATTTCCACTTTTGCGGCTTATGCCCAAGAAGTAGCTGAAGTGGATCCGGTGAGAGGGATATTTCAAGGGCTGTGCCTATAGCGGTGGCTACCTGAGCCCAATATCTCTGAGCTACGGGACAGAACCACCATATATGAGCCATATCACCTAGTTGTCCACATTGTCTAAAGCAGCAAGAAGGTTTATCGTTAGACATAGCATGAAGTTTCTGAGGGATGAGATATGTGCGATGTAGAATTTTAAAGTTTGTTTCTATATGGGAAAAATAGCTACTGCCCTTAGCCAAGGTGAGGCAGCATTTGGACCATTGTTTAAGTGTGAGGTTCGTACCCAGGTCGGCTTCCCAAGAAGTCATTGTTGGGATCTTTACTATGTCTAAGAGTTGAGATATAACTGAGTAGAGGTAAGAGATAAGTCCGCCCTCCAGAGGTCTCTGGTCACACCAGTGTTCATAAGTAGTGCGTGGTAAGATAGGTGGCGAGGATTGGTTCAGTGAGTTCAAAAAGTGATAAATTTGTAGGGCCCTAAAATATTCTTTAGGCGGGAATGAAGTATGGGAGCAAAATGATGCCCATACTTCATTCCCGGGAATTGGGAAGCAATTGTCGACCAGGAAGTTGGAGATAGTTAGGAGGTTATGCGAAATCCACCACTGGAAGGGTCGTGATTCCCAACCAGGCGGAAAATTAGGATTTCCAAAAATTGGCATTTGTAGGGGGATGACAGATTGTAAATTTTTGACAAATCTAAGTTTTTTCCAAATGGTGAGAGAGTGGGCCGATAAAGGTGATTGTGTTTTGTATTTAGTAGGACTGGAGGGCAGCCAAGGTAATTGGAGCCAAGAGATCGTTCTCAATATCTGCCCAAAGAGGGCGGTTGCTAGTGGAATGTAACTGTGCCAGTTGGGCAACTTGGGCTGCCCTATAATAGCTTAATAAGACAGGGACACCTAGTCCTCCCCTCTCCCGATTGAGATGCATGATGTTCTGTCTTATTCTGCTTTTTTTGTTGTTAGTTATACATTTAAAAATGGAAGATTGTAGATCTTTAAGTGATGCTTTGGTTACCTTGATAGGCAGTGTTCTGAAAAGGTATAGAAGGCGTGGCAGTAAGTTCATTCGGACAGAATGAATTCGTCCTGACCATGAAATTGAGGGAGAGTTCCATTTCACTAAATCTCGTTTCAGCTCGGACAGCATTGGTTTGTAATTTAAATTGTAAAGGTCTGCAGGATTCGTTGAAATTTTAATACCTAGGTAGGTAATATATTTTAACTGATGAGAAAGTCCCAGTTTAGTGGCTAGAGTCTCCGCATTTTGTTTGGGAATATTTGCAAATAGTATCTCTGATTTGTTAATGTTCAGGGTAAGACCAGAGAGCTGTCCAAAGTGTTTTACTAGCTGGAGTAGATTAGGGATAGAAGTGTGGGGTGAGGAGAGCGTTAATAGGAGGTCGTCGGCGAACAAGTTGACCTTGTACTCGGAATTTTTAACCTTTATGCCTTGGATATCGGGTAGAGCACGTATTCTATTAGCTAGGGGCTCTATTATAAGGGCGAAAATGGCAGGGGAGAGTGGGCACCCCTGTCTCGTTCCTCGTTGGATGGGAATGGAAACTGGAATATCGGTAGGAAGTTTGAGATGCGCTGATGGGTTGGAGTAAAGACATCTGACAGCTTGAAGAAAGGGGCCATTGATGCCTGCTTGCAAGAGTGAGTCAAGCATAAAGGACCAGTCTATCGTGTCAAATGCTTTCTCCATGTCCAGTGAAAGCAATATGAAAGGGGATTTGTTTGATTGTACTACATGTAGCAGGTTAACGACCTTCCTTACATTATCTGGGGCCTGGCGAAGGGGTACAAAGCCAACCTGATCTCTATGAATGGTCCTAATACTTTGTTTAGTCTGGCTACTAGTATAGCTGTTAGGATTTTGTAATCAATATTTAATAATGATATGGGCCTGTAATTTTTAATATCTAGCGGGTCTCTTTTAGGTTTAGGGATTACAGCAATTACTGATTGCAGAAATTCTGGGGTCGGGGTTTTGCCGTCTAGGGTGGAGTTAAAAAGTCTTTTTAGATACGGTATGAGGAGTTTTTTAAACTTTTTATAATACATAGCCGAGAAACCGCCCGGACCGGGTGCTTTTCCATTTTTTAATTTTTTGATGGCTAAGAAAATTTCGAGATCGGTGACTGGGATATTAAGGGCAGATGCTTTATCTGGAAGGAGTTTCGGGTGTGCCAGAGTTTGATATAATGGATTAGTGGGTGAAGACGCTGGAGGGGAGGTTTTGGCAGCGTAAAGTGATTTATAATATTCGTCGAATTCTGAATGGATCTTGAGTGGATCAGATGAGATCACTCCCGTTTTAGTCTTTGTAGGACTTTGTTAATGGAGTGGGTGTGTCTAAGTTTGCGGGCTAGCCACGTGTTGGGCTTATTATACTGCACATAGGCTTTTGATTTGGTCCATCTAATGGCCTTTTCTGTTTTGAGGAGTATGTCTATTTGGTGTTGGGTATCCTGAATTTGTTTCTATAGATATCTAGAGGGGGAGGAGGCATGGACCGTCTGCAATTGGAATAACTTATGTTCTAGGTTAAGTTGCTTTTCCGCTTTAGCTTTTTTCTTTTGTGTAGCAATTTTTATGAGTTGTCCCCTAATAGTAGGTTTATGGGCCAACCAGAGGATATCTGGTCTAATGTGACCTGTGTCATTTAGTTGGAAGTAATTGGCTATATGCTCCTCCACCTCTAGAGCTATATCTCTCCGTCTGTTAAAAGGCTCTCATTTAGTCTCCAGGAAGGTCGGGCAATAGGGGTTGTAAGGGACGTGCATGCTATCCAAACTATGTCATGATCTGACCATGAGCTGATCATGTGTCTGGCGAAAATCAGATTTGGTATTAGGGCAGAGGATAAGAGAATGGCATCAATTCTTGAGTAGGTGTGGTGGGCAGAGGAAAAGAAGGTGTAGTTGCGAGTTGTTGGGTTATGTTCCCTCCATGTATCAACCATATGGACCTCAGAGAGCGTTTTGCGTAACGATGTTGCGAGTTGACGCTGTCTAGAGGAGGGTGGCTGTTGTGATCTGTCTAAGGATGGGTTGGGGCGATGTTGAAGTCGCCTGCCCATATGATGTGATAGGATGGATAATTCTCAATGTGTTTTTGGATAGCATTAATAGGGGTCATTGGGGCTTCAGGAGGGGCATAAAGGTTTACTAAGCAGATTTTTTGTGATTGCATTGAGCCTATTAGGATAGTATAACAGCCTTCGTCATCGCTGATGCAATTTTCTATGACAAATGGTAGAGTATTTCTAAGCAAGGTAAGAACACCTCTATGTTTAGTGTTGGCTGAGGAGACAAAGTGTCGCTGATATTGAGTGTAAAAGTATTTGGGGAATGATGATTTAGTAAAGTGCGTTTCCTGGATATATATTACGTCCGGGGAGCACTTCTGATAATCCATAAAGGCCTTTCTGCGTTTAAATGGTGAATTTAAGCCTTTAGCGTTATGGGAGATAATATTGATTTGGGCCATATTAGTTATACGTTATCGTATGCTATTATGTGTAGGAACCATATGCTAAGTGACAGTGTGTCTCCCCCTCCAGTCGGAGCATCTATATTGTAGTAGTAATTATGCATAATATCATTGACCTGTGAACTAGAACAGACATATAACAATAAAACGGGCCAACATGGCCTAACAGTGATGGTAACGTGATTACTCATAGGTGTAGAGGAGAATTTCCTCATGTTAATGAGGAGAGCTAAAAGCAATATTAACGCGCCTTCAGCTCTGCCCATTAGACAAGGGGGACAACATTGGGATCCTCGGCAAGTCCCCACATCTATGTAGAGAGTTATTATTTGCAGTAGATCAGTTGTTTCTGATATGTCCCCACAGCTCCATCTAGCGGTAACCAATTGCAAGGCAAATTAACACAGAGAAGCAATTAGGAAATCGGAATAATAGATTCTCATGTTTAGAGTAGGTTGTTCGCATTAAGAATTTGTTTTAGCAGTTTATCTTCAACGAGCACTCTGAGTTACTGTGGCCCATAAACTGTAAGAGAAAAGGTATAGGGAGGTAAAATGAAAGCTGAGTCGATGTCAGATGGAGCTTTCACATAGTTATAGAATTATTCCCGGGTGCTAGGAATTAGAGTAAGTTTGTATGTCTGGTAGTTGCCTCCATCAGTCTATTCGAGGGGGTGAGGTCCTCAAGTAGGGTGACAGAAAGTTCCGGCAGCTTCATTTATAAGAAATGTATCATCAGCTGGCTTTGGATAGATATAGCTAAGTTCCAATGTAATTGGGGGGCTATTGTCCCAGCTGGAACGCGGGCCAGAGTGCTG
Source organism: Hyperolius riggenbachi (assembly GCF_040937935.1). Classification (NCBI taxonomy): domain Eukaryota; kingdom Metazoa; phylum Chordata; class Amphibia; order Anura; family Hyperoliidae; genus Hyperolius; species Hyperolius riggenbachi. The sequence goes on along the minus strand of NC_090646.1, from coordinate 305,167,409 downwards.
ATACTATGTATGAGATACTCACATGTCTCGGTGTCAGAGGGTGAATCGAGAAGGATAATTATATGGTCAGGATAAGTGTAGAAAGGTTGGTTGACCTGTAAGGATGTGACCTCAGTTTGAGTTTCGTGCACCTGGTAGGAGCTCACGGAGGTTGGGATGTGCGTTGACGGGTTCTCCTGGAAGACTAGGTCCTAGTCGGGCGTGAGTACCTCTGTGGGAGTGATGTAGGAGGCATGGGTTCCATCTGTATCCCCGCTTGCTCCAGCTGTTTGCGGCCTTCCTCGAGTGAACGGCAGGAATATGTGGTGCCATTGTGTGTAAAAGATAGAGAGAAGGGGAAACCCCATTTATACCTCACCGCAGCCTTTTGAAGAGAAGTAGTCACAGGGCGGAGGTTTCGGCGGCGCTGTATGGTGGATGGCGCCAGGTCTGCGTAGAGTTGTACCGAGTTCGGTACAGTAGGGAGAACAGTGAGGTTTCTGGCAGCTTCAAGGACGAGGTCTCGGACTTCTTCATACTGGAACTTAATGACAACGTCTCGGGGTAAGTCAGGATTGCGGGGCTTCGCTAGTGCTCTGTGAATCCGGACCATGCGGAAAGAGCTCTGGTCCATCTGAGGCAAGAGAGCGCTAAAAAGATTAAGGGCCGTAGGCTTCAGATCCGTGATTGTCTCCGGTAGGCCTCTTATGCGGACATTCGCCCTCCTGCTGCGATTCTCGGCATCCTCCAGTCTAAATTCCAGCATCTCAATTTTATCAGCTTGCTGGTCTATTTGGTGTTTATCATCCTCCTGCGCTTCTGCAATGTCATCCACCTGTTTTTCAATGGCGTCCACTCGGTAGCCTAGATCCTTAATTTGATCTGTGATGTTTTTAACGGCCTCTTTTAATTCGAGCCTGAAGACTCGCTGGATGTGTGTGAGGAGATCCTCATGGTTTGGAGGCAGTTGCGGCGTCAGGTCTAAGTCTGGATTAAAGACCGGTGGCGCTTCTTTGTCTGGAGTGGAGGGGCCGCTCCTTGATGCCTGGCTTGTCCCGTCGGCCATCTTAGATTGTGAGGGGCGGGAGGCGGCCTGGGGAGAATGCTTGGTAGCGGGCGTAGAAGTGGAGTTTTTCTGCCCGTTTTTCTCCCTACCTTTGCCTGACATGTTCCGAAATAGTACTTCAGGGTTTGAGGGCTGCAGGGGTGCTGTAGATCGCTGTTGTTACAGGTGGTAGATTGCCAAGGAGCGGAGCGATGAGAAATCACATGTAGTCTCGCCGGCACCGCGCATGCGCCCCTCGCTGAGCGAAGTTAAACCGCCTTCACTGCAGTGGGTACCCACGGGAAGACTAAGACAGCGGAAGTGGGGAGATCATGGAGTTGAATAACTTTCCTTTCTCCCTTGCTGCTGCTTAGAAAGCATTTGACGCTTCCATGTGACTGCATCCATTACTATCATATCTTATTGCTGCTGTGCAGACTGGACTCTATACCCCCTATGGGGAGATTATAACTGATAACATGATCGCATTGCTAATGCAATACAGGAAGTGTGTATGGCTGGGCCCATGTGTCAGTATGCAAGGTTGGGGAGTGTAATGCCGGCTTAGCATAGTTAGTTCTTGCTGTAGCCTTGAGCATGTATTCTAGGTGCTGTTGCTCCAGCAGAAGTTTTAGCTGGTTTTAATGTGCTGATTCTTGCATGCAATCAAGCAAATGTGTGATTTAGATTCTACAATAAATATAGATTATCTGGTTTACATATCAGGGACCCATGCCTCTTTAGTTTTCTCACAGGTACATGTGGAGCCCTCAGTATAGATGAGCTATAGGTGCAGTAAAGAATTGCCAGGTACATGTAGTGCCCTCGGTATAGGTAATGAGTTATAGGTGCAGTATAGGTAGCCAGGTACAGGTGGGGCCCTCGATATATGTAGCAAGCTATAGGTGCTGCAGTATAGGTAGCCAGGTACAGGTAGCGCCCCAGTATAGGTAGTGAGCTATAGGTGCTGTAGTATAGGTAGCCAAGTACAGGTGTACAGGTAGGGCCCTTAGTATAGGTAGCAAGCTATAGGTGTTGCAGTATAGGTAGCCAGGTACTTGTGGCTGCCCTCAGTATACCTAGGGCTTGATTCACAAAAGAGTGCTAACTGTTAGCACGGCCGTTTTCGCGTGAATTTTCGCATTGCGCGCGATCGCGAATTTTCACACGAAATGATAAAGTTTTCGCGCGCAAACGTGAATTTTCGTAAAATTCATGTTTGCGCGCGAAAATGTTATCGTTCCGCGCAAAAATTTGCGATCGCGCGCAATGCGAAAATTCGCGCGAAAACGGCCGCGCTAACAGTTAGCACTCTTTTGTAAATCAAGCCCCTAGTGAGCTATAGGTACAGTATAGGTAGGCAAGCACATGTGGCTGCCCTCAATATAGGTAGTGAGCTATAGGTGCAGTATAGGTAGCCAGGTACATATGGTGCCCCAGTATAGGTAGCTAGGTATATATTGTGCCCCAGTATAGATAGTGAGCTATAGGTGCAGTATAGGGAGGCAGGTACATGTGGCTGCCCTCAGCATAGATAGTGAGCTATAGGAGCAGTATAGGTAGCCAGGTACATATGGTGCCCCAGTATAAATAGCCAGGAATAGGTAGTCAGGAATATGTGTAGCCAGTATAGAAAGTCAGGAATAGGTGCAGTCCCCCCCCCCCCCCCCTATCCTTACCTAATCTGCCATCTGGTCCCCTCCTAGTGAAATCCTGGATTCCTTTTCCTGCCTGGCAGCTAATACTGTCCACACCGCATATCAGCAGTGACATGCAAGCAGGCATCGAGGTAATGCACAATAACGGTACTGTCTACTGTGTGTACAACAAGTAAACAGATGTCACTTCCTGTACACAGCAGACAGCATCGTTATTGGGCATTGCCTCGCTGCCTGCTTGCATGTCACCACTGATATGCAGTGGACAGTATTAGCCACCGGGCAGGAGGAGGATCAAGGATTAGTAAAGCACCACGGCAGGGAGGGGGGGGAGCCACCAGCAGCAGAGCAAGGACCCCCTTACAGTGAGGACCCAAACGGGAGCGTGCCTCACTTGTACCCTGGCAGCGCCCCTGCATGCTCGCTAACAGTCATACTCATGGGCAGTTCTTTGAGCCGCTGTGGACAGTCCAGTTCCCCATCAAGTCAACTCCAGCTGGAGAAACGTTGCTGTTTATGTCATGTGGTCTTACAATAAATAAGAGCTAAAATAATGGATGATGTCTTCATCTTTTGAACAAGTATCGCTGGGATTGGAGTGCTGCCAGATCCTCAGACCAGGCACATTGGCTTCAATTCATCAAAGGGTGTTCGATAACAAAATCCCAGTCCTTAAAATACCGCATTCGGTATTTTACACTTCACTGTGCTAATTCATCAATATTTTCACATGTGTGGTAGAGGTTCGTTAAGTCAGGGGTCCCCAACCTTTTCCGGCCCGGGGACCACTTACTGACCACATTTTTCTCCGAGGCCCGGGGGGGGGGGGGCGGGTTATTGCGCGCGCGACCTAGTGGACAGTGTCGTGCGCAGCGGGTTACGGGGGAGGGGCTGGGGTGCGGCAGCATAGCTAGCATAGGGAGTTTAGTTGCCCCAGTATGGCTAGTATAGTTACCCCAGTGTAGCTAGTATTGTGACCAGTATAGCTAGTATAGTCCCAGTATGGGTCGGTAGTGCCCCAGGATGGCTAGTATAGTGCCCCAGCATGGCTAGTATAGTGCCCCAGCATGGCTAGTATAGTGCCCAGCATGGCTAGTATAGTGCCCAGCATGGCTAGTATAGTGCCCAGCTATGGCTAGTATAGTGCCCAGCTATGGCTAGTATAGTGCCCAGCTATGGCTAGTATAGTGCCCAGCTATAGCTAGTATAGTGCCCAGCATGGCTAGTATAGTGCCCAGCTATGGCTAGTATAGTGCCCAGCATGGCTAGTATAGACAAGACAAAAAGACAAATAACATTTATATTGCGCTTTTCTCCTTGCGGACTCAAGGCGCCAGAGCAGAGCAGCAGCCACTAGGGCGCGCTCTATTGGCAGTAGCAGTGTAAGGGAGACTTGCCAAAGGTCTCCTACTGAATTAGTGCTGGCTTACTGAACAGGCAGAGCCGAGATTCGAACCCTGGTCTCCTGTGTCAGAGGCAGAGCCCTTAACCATTACACCATCAGCCAACTGCTGATGCCCAGCATGGCTAGTATAGTGCCCAGCTATAGCTAGTATAGTGCCCAGCATGGCTAGTATAGTGCCCAGCTATAGCTAGTATAGTGCCCAGCATGGCTAGTATAGTGCCCAGCTATAACTAGTATAGTGCCCAGCATGGCTAGTATAGTGCCCAGCATGGCTAGTATAGTGCCCAGCTATAGCTAGTATAGTGCCCAGCATGGCTAGTATAGTGCCCAGCTATAGCTAGTATAGTGCCCAGCATGGCTAGTATAGTGCCCAGCTATAGCTAGTATAGTGCCCAGCATGGCTAGTATAGTGCCCAGCATGGCTAGTATAGTGCCCAGCATGGCTAGTATAGTGCCCAGCATGGCTAGTATAGTGCCCCGCTATAGCTAGTATAGTGCCCCGCTATAGCTAGTATAGTGCCCCGGCATGGCTAGTATAGTGCCCAGTATCTGTAGGTGGTGCCGCCGCTTCTGTTACCTTATGTGCGGGCGGGCGGCCGCTTCCGGATTCCCCCATGCGCCGCTCTCCTTCATGCATGATGAAGTACTATCTCCTCCCATAACAGCAGCGCGTCTTGCGTCTGTTGTAAGGAGGGAAGGAGGCGGGGCAGCGGCTTCCTGTAGCGGCGATATGCATCGCCGCTACCATGGGAACCGCTGCCCCGCCTCCTTCCCTCCTTACAGCAGACGCAAGACGCGCTGCTGTTATAGGAGGAGATAGTACTGCATGAATAAGAGCGGCGCATGGGGAATCCGGAAGCGGCCGCCCGCTCATAAAGTAACAGAAGCGGCGGCCGCGGGTGGGAGGGGCAAGATGACAGACCCGCCGCGGCCCAGCTGGAAACTGCCAACGGACCGGCAGTGGGCCGCGGCCCGGTGGTTGGGGACCCCTGCGTTAAGTTACCGAAGTACTACGGCTTCAGTTCATCAAAGGCTGTTAGATAACAGCAGAGTGGTGCAGAGCAGCTTGGAATGTCCCTGTGTTGTTACAAGCTGATAACAATAGAAGGCATCCAGACATCCCTTTATATGTAAACGTGTTATATTTACTGTTACTTATACTGCCTCTGCTGCTCTGAATCTGTCCATCAGTGTTTCTTAACATTTTAGTTATTTGCCACAACGTAGATAAATTTCCTGGAGACATTACAAATGCCATGCTTGGTGATTTCACCACTTGCATCTTTGCATATTCAAACAGGGACTCAAAGGGTTACACCACCGAAGGGTATCTGGGGATATCTTTTGTCCCGTTCTCTCTGCTCACTACCTGGGGGGTCTGGAAGCTTGTGTGGAGAAGCCTGTGTGACCTATCAGCACCTATCAGTGGCACTTGCAGGAGAACAGGGGCTGTTTCTATTGGCTGCCTGCTCCTGCTAATCATGAAAACATTCACACAGAAGGCTTTCGAAGCCTGTAAGGACAGGGGAGAGCTGGAGATAATCACCGAATGTGTTAGCGAATGTGGTAACCTTGATGAATTAACATTTACTGTCGGTAATTTATCTCATTGCTCTGTCATTTCAGCTTCTCATTCGGTAACAGCTTTGATGAATCAACATTTTCTAAAGTGCTCCGTTAAGTCAGCTGTTTTCAGCATTACCGAATGCGGTAATGCTTGATGAATTGAAGCCATTGTTTCTTTACCTGGTGTGCTGTCCAACATATACTTATACTAGTGCTGTGCATTGAAAACATCACCTGGTTCTGTCCCCTCCCACCTCTTCACTTTTTTGCAGTGCAGACTAGAGCGCAGTTTGAATGTAGCAACAGCCCTCTGAGCCCTGTGATAAATGCAGCAGCTGTAGCAGTGCACAGGGAAAGAGGAAGGAAGGAGAGGAGCTCTGTAGTGATCAAGATTTTTACGGGACTGTCCCTTTTTGCACCCCTCTGTCCCACTCCCTGCAAGCAAAATCCTGAGATGTGCAGGACAATAGGGCTGATAACTACGCCACTCTGTCTCTGCATGCTGGTGTCAGTACACATGCATGCATTATTGCATCATAATTGTGTTGCGTAATTCTGCCTGGCTGAACTCCATTCAACTCCACCCCTTTTATGAAAAGCCCAGAGAAGAAGCAGGAAGGAGGCCAGGGACTGGAGCTGTGAGACAACTGACTGGCATGGTCAGCCTCCCATAGTGCAGTGCACTGGAGCACCGCAGAAAGGAAAATTGGATGCTGCAGCTGCTTGCTACAACAAGGACTTTGATGAGTTAGTGCTGCTCTGTCCTGTGTGTTCCCCAGCCCTCCTGTGTGTCTCCTGTATCTTGTCCCCCGCCTCCTGTGTGTTCCTGCCCTCCTGTGTCTCAGCCCCCCACCTCCTGTGTGTTACCAGTATCCTATTCACCTGCTTCCTGTGTGACCCAGTCTCCTGTTCCCCTGCTTCCTATGTGTCTCCTGTCCCCCTGCCTCCTATGTGTCCCCAGTCTCCCATGTTTTACCTGTCTCCTGTCCCCCTGCCTTCTGCGTGTCCCCTTTCTCTTTTCCCCCTGCCTCCTGTGTGTCCCCTGTACCTCTGCCACCTATGTGTACCCTGTCTCCAGTCCCCCTGCTTCCCGTGTATCCACCATCTCTTGTCCCCCTGCCTTCTGTGTGTCCCCTGTCTCCTGTCCCCCTGCCTCCTATGTGTCCCCTGTCCCCCTGCCTCCTATGTATCCCCTGTCTCCCTGCCTCCTATGTTTTACCTGTCTCCTGTCCCCCTGCTTCCTGTGTGTCCTTTGTCTCCTGTCCCCCTGTGTATCCCGTCTCTTGTCCCCTTGCCTCCTGTCACCACGTGCTAGTGCCCAGGATCTCTTCTACATGTCAGGTGATTACACGACTGCAGGAAGAGATGCTCAGCACCAGTTACAGGAGGATGCAGAATACTAGACATACTGCTGCTGCGTCCATACTCAATACTTAATTATATGCTGGGGAGCACAAGACAGCACCAGGACTTAGGGAGGTTGCACTAACACCCCCAGGGGAGCTTTATTGGGGAGGGAGGGGAGAAACCACTAGACCACCAGGAAAGCTTTATTGCACAGGGGGCAAACCACTAGACATCAGAGAAGATATATTGGGGAGGGGGGGAACACTAGACACCAAGGACGCTCTATGGTGGAGGGGGAAACCACTAGATGCCAGGGGATTTAAGGGGAGGGGGCCCCTAGACACCAGAGAGATGTATAGGGGTGGAAGGGGGGACCGCTAGACAGCAGGGAACTTTCCTCATGTAAAATTGGGGTGTGGCTAAAGGTGTAGCAGGAATAATTCGCCTGTCTCCACTCGTCAGTTTTTCTGTGCATTTTCTACACATGAAAAATGCAACCAATGTTAATCAAAGGGCTTGTTCACACTAGAATGCATTTTTCACATGCAGAAAAACAATTGACAGCAATGCAAAACTATCAGATAACTCATGAAGAAAAACTGATGCACAGAAAAACTGGCGAGTGGAGACAGATGTCCCCCTTTCCTGACTCCGAAAGTTGGGTGGTATGAAGTTCAATCCTGGCAGACTTGGGTTGGGCAGTGTTGCTTCCGATGCTCTGCTCTGCCCCCTCAAGCACGCAACTTGGTCCTGTCCTGTAGGAGTAATAAGACGCCAGAGCCCATTTGATTCCATCAGCAGCAACAGCCAAGGCGGGGGACTTGTCACTCACCTCAGAGGGACTCAAAATCTAATCTTTACCATAGTCATATGTCTATGTATGTATTGTGGTCTAGGGCAAATTTAGGGGGAAGAAGAAATGATGAGAGGAGAGCTATAGGACAATTGTGTTATGTTTTTATTTTTCGTTATATCCTAAAAATATATACTGTAGTTTTATTAATTAAAAGCGATTCCCTCTATTAATGAGCAGTATTATCAACCAAGGATCGATAAAATCACATACATACATACACTCCTTACACACAGGGAGCTACCTGGTGTCCCTTTCAAAAAGGTTATTGTAATGTTGCTGCATGCATAGGGGGCTAAAAAAAAGAGGAAAAAAATGTCCTCATTATAGATTCTCTGTCATTTGGTAACCAAAGTACTAGTGCATAGGATTACAAATATCTCTGGAAATTCACTGTACTCCTCTGAGCTGCTTCTGCTGTCTCCTATAATGTATGTATTTGTAATTATATTTCACCCATTCACATCGATGGAAAAAAATGTAAAAGGTTGCCCTTCTCACAGTAATAAAGCCAGGCAGAGAAAAAAAAAGGAACACAGCATAGTTATTTTTGTGCTTGGCACTGTACATACAGGTCTATCTCATCGTGTCACATGTCACCTCGGTTGTCATTACTAGTCTCTCCCTATGTGGCTAGGCTAATACATGTGGCTACCCTATGTGACAATTCTTATTGCATTTTAAGTTTGACTTACTGTGCTTTCCAGTCTGATGTTCCAGTGATTGTAACTATGTCTATTTTTCACAATAATTGTCAGAGTATACACACAAATATCCCAATTTCTTTACCCTATGCTTCCTTTTTAACACCGATAGCTCTTATAGCTGTCTTGAATTGCTGTACAGCCAATATGGATCCTTTTTAATATCTGAGATATATATATATTAAAACCACCAGTGAGTTGTTTCCTTGTTTGTTTGTTTTTGTTTTTTTCATAACTGCACTTTTGTGGGCTTTCAATGGTGGCAGGGCAGTGGCTGAATTGTGTACTGATTATGGGCTGTGCCCAGGGCCGGGACAAGGTCCACCATCAACAGAGGCTGAGCTGCCCAAATGCTCCCCCCCCCCTCCCCCCTTCCGGTCATCTCCGTAAGCTTACTGTGCATGCACGGCTTTCTGATGGCTGAACTGCGTGTGTGAAGTAAGCTTATTGAGACAGCCTGAGCCATCTTGTCAGAAGCGCAGACGGGCCGCACATGCGCACTTTGCCACAACTTCGAGTGAAGTCACAGGATTTCAGGAGCTCCAGCCGAACGACTGATGGGGACATTGAGGACATCGAGGGACCTTGGAGACTATGGGGGGCTAGAGGTATGTCAAAAAGTCCCCAGGTTTGTAAAAAGTCTTTTTTTTTCAGTTATGGGTCTCTTTAAATCTTTAGAAGATGGCTAAATAATATATTGTGTTTCAATCAACCTGGCAGTGTCTTGATTAAAGTAGTCACATAATACAGCAGCAGCATTACAATCTAAATCTCCACATCCAATAAATATTTAATGGTACGCAGAATTAATTGTCATCAGTTAGGCCTCTTTTCCACAGACTGTTGAGCTGTGTGCTCAGCAAGCAGTTAGCAGACAGCCGTGAGCAATTACCAGGCAGCAGTGAGCAGTTGGGAGAGTACGAGAGGCATTTCACTGCCAATCAACAATCTGTGGAAAAGAGGTCTAAAGGCTCATACACACATCAGACTATAGTCTTTGGAAAATGAAAGATCACAGACCAATCTTACCACCCTTCATGTAGTATGAGAGCCATACTCTACACAGTCTTTTCTATGGAGCTGAACTCCACATCAGAAAAAAATCTTTGCAAGATGCTGCACACACAGATGCTGTACAGACACAAAAGATCAGTATCTGCAAAAGATCTGTTCCTGCCAAAAATCCATTCCTGCAAATTGCAATGATAGTCTATGAGATCTGCAGATCATCATACACACATTATTTAACTGACATTCATCTGCAGATCAAGCAATCATCTGCAGATCTGAAAATCCATCCTGGTGGATCTGATCTGCAGATGAATGTCAGTTAAATCATGTGTGTATGATGTTCTACAGATCTCATAGACTATCATTGCAATTTGCAGGAATGGATTTTTGGCAGGAACAGATCTTTTGCAGATACTGATCTTTTGTGTCTGTACAGCATCTGTGTGTGCAGCATCTTGCAAAGATTTTTTTCTGATGTGGAGTTCAGCTCCATAGAAAAGACTGTGTAGAGTATGGCTCTCATACTACATGAAGGGTGGTAAGATTGGTCTGTGATCTTTCATTTTCCAAAGACTATAGTCTGATGTGTGTATGTGGCCTTACTCTGACATCATATCAGTTTCTGTGTGCTGCTCCTGCTCCTCTCCCTTGTGACTTGTCTGAGGGGACTGGAGGGCTCATCACATTCACAGACAGTCTCTCAGAGAGCCAAGTGCCCAAATTGCCAAAACACACTAACTATGGCCGAGGCCCGCAGGTGCCAATTGAGTCCACCACTCCTGCCTGACTCCTGGCTGTTCACTCGCAAGACAGGAGACGCTGAGAGGCACGTTCATTCAGCCGCATAAAAAAAGGGGGCAGGCATCACACAGACAGACTGACATCATGTGAGATGCATGCTGGCTGGCTCTCTGCACAACAGAGAGAGGTGCTGGGCCACTTTAAAGCATACCTGAACGTCCACTCTGCTCTCAAAGATAGGCAACAGCATAAGAACTTTTAAAGAAAAACATTTGTTGCAGCTGAAACAAATCCTGCAATAAAGCTGCACTGTTCCTGCTGTGATTAAAGCAGACATATTGCTGACATCCTGTGCTTTCAAATGAGCTTACATGCCTTATCTGCCGTAGCAATCAGGTGGCACATGGGGACAGATCCAATTAAAACTTGTGATTCAACACAGATGAAGGGGAATTAGACAGGCTAAACTCTCTGAATACATCCAGGGTGCATTTCTCTGTTTTCCTTTCAACCTGTGCAAGAGTTCAGGTCCCCTTTAAAAGTGAAACATTGATGGGATGCTTTTAAAGAGGGATATATTTAAGGGAAGGAAAGACAGGGTAGAGAGGGGTAGAAATTTTACAGACAGGAAGGGGGGAGGTTAAGGGGAGATATAGAATGAGGAGGGAGGAATGGGTAGTGATAGGGGATGGGAGAGGGGCATGGGTGTTAGTGTCAGAAGCCAGCATTATCACAGACCTGACACACAGCTCATAGTCACTCCCCTGTGCTCTAACACCCTGCAGTTATCTAACAACCCCGATGCAGCAGCTTCATATTTCAAGGAAGGAGAGAGAGCTCCTAGCTGGACACTCACTGCAGAGGGGGTGAGAGTATCCTGCACACACACGTAGCAGCTGCAGCAGCATTAGGGAAACTGATCCAGCTGCAGGACAGGCAGTGTGTGCAGTACTGAGCAGAATCTCTGCAAGTTCTGCTCTGACTTCTCTCCCTTCCTCACCCCCCTTTCCCAGCAGATCTACCTGTCCTGTGGAATCATCTGCTCCATTTAGATTTCCCGGGTCCAGGTCCTCTCGTCTCCAGCCCCGCCCTTCAGTGTTACAGACTCATAGAAGGGGAGGGGTGCTCTGCTCTGTGCAATGCACGCAGGGGAGACTGGGGACAGCGCAGCAGCAGACAGCTGATTGATTACCCGATTAACAGCTGTCTGCAGCTAGCGTGGGACACCCGCCCCAGCTCTTCTGCCTCTCACCAAACGAAAGTGACCACAGCATTAACACAGCGGGGTGGTGGGGGGCAAGCCAGGCTCAGCACAGACCTGCTCCTTGCGCCCCTCCCACACTACAGTGAGCTCCGCCCAGAGGCTCCAGCCTCTCGAGCCTCTGTGTCGGCAAGGCCCTGGCTGTGCCTCCAACACAGAAGACCAGGGTTCAAATTGTAGTCCTCCTGTCCTGTATGCCAGCACCTATTCAGTAAAGAGTCATTGGGCAAGACTCCCAAACACTGCTACTGCCTATAGAGCTGCCCTAGTGCAGGAAGCTCTGGTGCCTTGAGTCCGCCAGGAGAAAAGCACAATATTGTCTTGTCACACTTTTATTCTAATAAGAGCACTTTTCTTGAAAAGCAGGGGTGCCTGTTTTTTGTTACCTTTGTGATGTATAGTGAATTTTGTGACAGCTCTGACAGGTCCCCTTTATTTTCCTGATTTTGCCTATGACCCTTGTTAATGTATTATACTAATATATTATATATACAATCAGGTCCATAAATATTGGGACATCAACACAATTCTAACATTTTTGGTTCTATACACCACAATGAATTTGAAATAAAATGTACATGACTTGCTTTAACTGCAGACTGTCAGCTTTAATTTGAGAGTATTTACATCAAAATCAAGTGAACGGTGTAGGAATTACAACAGTTTGCATATGTACCTCCCACTTGTTAAGGGAGCAAAAGTAATGATGGGGAGGAATAATATTGGCTCCCAGAGAGAAACATTGCTTGCTCCCCCCCCCCCCTCCCTTTAATGTTCTACATGGGCTTCTGCTGCCCTTTGATCTGCTTTTCCCCAAAAGCTGCGTGAATAGATCTTACATGCAGATACTATAAAACAAGCAGCCATTTTCTAGCGGCTCTCCCATACATAAAAACCTCTTCCAGTCTCCACAAAGATGGCCACGGGACCGAGAAATCCTTGCTAACACCCCCCACCCACACTTGGAGGCTTCCTACTTGCTGCCCTAGCTTTGGCCAATTGTTTATTGCTCTTGTTTAATTTTCAGGGATAAAATCAACACCTTGAGCCTAAAAATCTGGAAACATTTCCTAAGGAAGTGCACAACTCAATAAAAATTTCATAAAACACGGAGTTTAAAGATGTACCTTGGCTTTTTGTTATTTATTAATCATTTATTGTGATTGTAACACTATACCATGGTCTCTGGCCCCAAATTGTGGCCAAAAGAGGTGACTTGGTGAACCACAATATCAATTGAAGCCAATCCTACATTTTTCTTAGATGTGTGAATTATGTAGTTATATATATTCTTCAAACAATATTTATGCCAATGGTAAAATGTGCTATTTTGTATTGTTTTAGAATGTCTATTATTGCTTAATGTGAATAAAGTTTAGTATTTTATTTTTGGACAAATGACCTGACTCATGACCTCCATTAAATACTTAATATTAAAAAGTCTCTGAAGTCTCATAAAATGCCACTTTTTATGTAACAGTTACCTTCAGCAGTATCACCCTAACTAAAACGCAGCATCCCCGCGGCAGATCGCTGGTTTTAAACCCCCCAAATCCCAGTGGGAAAATGCGGGGAGCGCTTCCTCATAGAGGCAGAGCGTTGGGCTGTAGCTCTGCCTCTATGCGTCAATCCCCGCTGATCGCCGCCTCTCCCTGCCCCTCTCAGTCTTCCTTCACTGAGAGGGGCGGGGGAGAGGCGGAGATCCACAGGGATTGACGTGAATGTAGGCAGAGCTGCAGCTCAAAGCTCTGCCTCCCCGGGCAGCAAAATGCCCCAGTATTTGGGAGGTTTAAACCAGCGATCTGCCCCGGGGATGCTGCGTTTTAGTTAGGGCGATACTGCTGAAGGTAGCTGTTACATAAAAAGTGGCACTTTATGAGACTTCATAGTCTGTTTAATTACTAATTATTCCCCTTTAAAAAAAAAAAAAAGAAAAAGAAAGAAAAAAGCTTTCTTTTACATTCCCATTAGGCTGCTTTCACAGTGGGACGTTACAGGCGCATTTTAGAGCAGCCTGTAACGCAGCCCACTGCACAGTAATGAAAAATCAATGGGCTGTTCACAGTGCCCATGTTGCGTTACATTGCAACGCTAGACGTCAAGAGAAAGTACTGCATGCAGCAAGTTATACGTTAGACTGCTTGCACATGCTCAGTAATGTTGGGGAGGAGGGGAAAGCGGCCAGGCACATGGCTAATTAATATTCACTGCACTTTGTGACGTGCAGTGTTTACTTCCTGGAGCGGCCGCTTTGTGCTGCGATTGGCTGGCGGGACCACGTGATGCCGCATGCGTCACAAAGTACGCATCACGGCATCATGGACGCCAGAGTGAGCTGCACAACGTGGCTCGCTCTGACGTCCACATCCAACTCCACCAGGCGTTGCGTTAGGGGCACGTTATGCGACCATAAAGTCCCCTAAAACGCAACGTCCTGGTGGGAATGTAGCTTTAAACAAGATTTTAGTAAAAAAAAATAATCCAATATTCAATCTGACATTTGTAGATATTTGGTTTGTACTGCCTGATGCAGTGCAAAGCCATAAAACATGTCGATCGCACGTTGCTCCTGCCAGCAGTCCCCTTGAAAATGGGGTGGCGAAACACAACAAAAAAGTGATAAACAGTGCTGGGGGGTTGCACAATCTCAGCCTATGTCCTGCACCTCTGTATGCAAGTCTGGAGTTATACTAATTACAGCAGTGCGGCAGTATTATTTATGTTCCATCTGCTTCCTTCCCTCCCTTTTAGTGTACCTATGCACCTCAGGCAGCCACTCAGTTCTCCTGCTGGTAGAAACAGGTCTATGCAGCAACCTATTGGTGTATTTGTTATCTTTTCCAATAAAAAAATTAAAAAAAAAATGCAAAAAATTAAAAAAAATGCTTTGTAAGTTTCTGCCCAGTCTCTTGAGCTCCTCACATGTTAGTTATCTATCGGTTTGATTGCGTACACTACAGTTCCTCTACAATATTGATATAGTGAGTGAAGTAACACACAGATATTCTGTTGGTGGTCCCCTCCTGATGTTTAACTGTGCCCCATAAGATCTGGGTCCCATGGCCCTGTGGACAACCCGAGAGAAGTCCTCTCTCAATATTTAGATCCAGCTAGATCTGTGGATATGTAGAACCAGTGGTGCTCAGCAGAGCTCGAATATTCGAGTAGCTCGAATATTCGAGCTCTTTTTCAGCTATTCGAGCTCGGTATTCGAGCTCCGAATAGCTGGAGCTATTCGAATGGGCTATTCGAGTGAACTCGAATAGCCCATTCACTATTCGCGCTATTCGAGCTAACAGCGCTATTCGAGCTCGAATACCGAGCTCGAATAGCGTCATAGCCCAGATTGATGTCCTTAGAGCCAATCAGAGGGCTCCCAGGCCCTCTGACGGCAGCCAATCACAGAGGGGGACCCTGGCCAGCCACTACCCTATAAATAGCGGTAGCTTTTGTGTTACATAGAGAGAGACAGCTGCTGCAGGCTTACAGCTTTAGGCCTCAGGGCCTGCCTGTGTGGGCAGCTGTTCTCTCCTGTCCTCTGTTTATTTCTCATCTATACCAGTATTTCTGCTGTCCTTTACTACTGATTGATTGTATTTTGTATTGTAGTTATATACTGTAACTGTACTAGGACACTCACTGTCACTGTTCATAGGCTAGCTCCTGTGTGTGCGTGCACTCACTGTCTGTGTACTGTACACACACTCTATTTCCTTCTGAATAGTTATATACTGTAACTGTACTAGGACACTCACTGTCACTGTTCATAGGCTACTAGCTCCTGCGTGTGCGTGCACTCACTGTCTGTGTACTGTAGTGTACACACACTCTATTTCCTTCTGAATAGTTATATACTGTAACTGTACTAGGACACTCACTGTCACTGTTCATAGGCTACTAGCTCCTGCGTGTGCGTGCACTCACTGTCTGTGTACTGTACACACACTCTATTTCCTTCTGAATAGTTATATACTGTAACTGTACTAGGACACTCACTGTCACTGTTCATAGGCTAGCTCCTGCGTGTGCGTGCACTCACTGTCTGTGTACTGTACACACACTCTATTTCCTTCTGAATAGTTATATACTGTAACTGTACTAGGACACTCACTGTCACTGTTCATAGGCTACTAGCTCCTGCGTGTGCGTGCACTCACTGTCTGTGTACTGTAGTGTACACACACTCTATTTCCTTCTGAATAGTTATATACTGTAACTGTACTAGGACACTCACTGTCACTGTTCATAGGCTACTAGCTCCTGCGTGTGCGTGCACTCACTGTCTGTGTACTGTACACACACTCTATTTCCTTCTGAATAGTTATATACTGTAACTGTACTAGGACACTCACTGTCACTGTTCATAGGCTACTAGCTCCTGCGTGTGCGTGCACTCACTGTCTGTGTACTGTACACACACTCTATTTCCTTCTGAATAGTTATATACTGTAACTGTACTAGGACACTCACTGTCACTGTTCATAGGCTACTAGCTCCTGCGTGTGCGTGCACTCACTGTCTGTGTACTGTACACACACTCTATTTCCTTCTGAATAGTTATATACTGTAACTGTACTAGGACACTCACTGTCACTGTTCATAGGCTACTAGCTCCTGCGTGTGCGTGCACTCACTGTCTATGTACTGTACACACACTCTATTTCCTTCTGATTACTGATTGATTATTGTAATTTCTAGTTGTACTTACTGTTACTACTTACTGTACTAGTAGGGACACTCAGTCACTGTTCATAGGCTAGCTCCTGCGTGTGCGTGCACTCACTCACTGTCTGTGTACACACACTCTATTTCCTTGTGATTATTACTACTGATTATTGTAACTTCTAGTTGTACTTCCTGATTTACTACTTACTTACTGTACTAGACACTCACTCAGTCACTGTTCATAGGCTAGCTCCTGCGCGTGTTTGCGCGTGCGTGCACTCACTGTCTGTAGTGTACACACACTCTATTTCCTTGTGATTACTACTGATTATTGTAACTGCTAGTTGTACTTCCTGACTGTTACTACTTACTTACTGTAGTAGGGACACTCACTCAGTCACTGTTCATAGGCTAGCTCCTGCGCGTGTTTGCACGTGCGTGCACTCACTGTCTGTAGTGTACACACACTATTTCCTTGTGATTATTACTACTGATTATTGTAACTTCTAGTTGTACTTCCTGACTGTTACTACTTACTTACTGTACTAGACACTCACTCAGTCACCTCGCCCCCCACCAACCCACTCCATTAAAGTACCCCACTTTTCACCCGCCCTTTTAAAAAAGTTTTGTGTTTACGCCCAAAACATCGAAGATGTCTGGAAGTGGCAGCCAGCGCGGTTTGGGCAAGGGGAAGGGCAGCAAGGGAATCAGGAGGAGAGGGAGCAGCATTGTGGCAAGCCGCGGGCGCGGCCGCGCCACCATGCACAGTTCCGCAGCAGCAGCAGCAGCAGCGTCAGTGGCTAACATTCCTCCTATAGCCACTGGCCGTGGACGCCTTGGGCGCCGCCCAGCAGGAGCATCTGCAACTCACGCTGCAGAGACACAGCAGCAGCAGCGTGTAGCACCTGCTCCGATTTTCCTCCAGCCGGGTCGGAAACGTCCCATTGAGGAAACGGATGCAGACACTGTGGTGCAACTGATGACGGAGGATGAGCAGCCCGCCATCAGCTCTGCATCCGAGGCCTCCACCCTCACCACCACCACCACCACCCCTGTTCGCAGCAGCCGCCCAGCAGGGCCTGGGGAGGAGGCCAGTTCACCGTCACAAGTTGGCGACCCGTCACTCAGCAGTATTTTTACCCCAGGCACCATCAGGGTATTGTCTGCTGTTGTTGGCGATTTGGAGGAGGAGATGCTGATGGGCACTTTGGGGGATGAGGGATTGGACAGCAAGACTGTGGCGACAGTCAAGCAGCCCATCCATGCATCAGGAGAGGAGTTTGGGGGGTCATCATCCCAGCAGGACATGTTTCAGGAGGGGGAGGATGATGATGACACGGTGACAGACAGAGACTGGGTGCCACCAGCTCCAGGGGATGTCGTCATCAGCAGCTCTGAGGAGGAGGAGGAGGAGGAGGAGGATGGGCTTGTGGGCCTTGCAAGGAGGCGCATCATTGCAAGCATTGGCAGCAGTAGGCAGGTCCCCCAGCCTGCTGGTGTCTCCGGCTCAGCAGCAGCAGCAGCAGCATCTGCCAGTACCACCACCAGCCGCACCCAAGATCCCCCCCCCCAACCACAACAGGGAGACAGGCAGCAGCGGTTCCATGCCGTAGGGGGTTGTTTTTGTCACCAATATGGCGCTTTTTCACCATGCCCACAGTGTACAGCAAGTACGCCACTTGCAACCACTGTCAGCGGAAGTTGAGCAGAGGTGCAGACCCCTTAAAGTTCAGCACCAGCTCGCTCATCAACCACCTTGCTGCGAAACATTTCCACCAGCATGAGGAGTTCCAGAGGCTGAAGGCATCTGGTGCTGGCAGTGGCACCACACCCATCACTGCACAGCCTTCAGCAGCAGCAGCAGCAGCAACAGCAGCCACCCGCCCTCCTGCTCCTCCAGCAGCACCAGCAGGAGTGCGGAAACGCACTGCTCCTCCCCCCTCTACAACTCCTGCCGCCGACACTGAGGCCTGTTCTGGCAGCCAGTCCTCAGTGGCCTCCTCTGCTGTGTCTGCTGATTCCCGTGCCAGCAAAAGGCCACGCCAGAGCCTTATGAGCGAGTCCTTCCAGGGGGTGGTTAGGGCTCTGCCTCCCAGCAGCCGTCGCGTGCGGCAGCTGAACGGCTTGCTGGCACGGGCCATGTGCTCCCAACTCCTGCCGTACACGCTCGTGCAGGAGGGGAGCGACATGCGTGCGCTGCTTGCTTGTGCAGCCCCAGACTGGCAGCTCCCCAGCAGACACTTCTTCGCCCGCAAGGCCATTCCTGCACTGCATCGCTTTGTGATGGCCAATGTGGAGCGAGGGCTGGAGCACGCGGTTGGTGAAAGGGTCCACGTCACCATGGACTCCTGGAGCAGCCGCTTCGGGACAGGCCGCTACCTGTCCTTCACTGTCCACTGGGTCAGCTTGGTGGAAGGGGGTGAGGATGGGAGAGCAGCAGCGGGCACAGCAGCAGCAGCAACACAGTGGGTGGTGCCACCCCGCAGGGTCGGGGGAACTGCAGCAGGTTCCTCCGATCCTCTGCCATCCTCCGGCACACCTGGCCAAACCCCCCGCCTCAGCAGCAGCGTGAAGGCCCGCCACTGCCAAGCGCTGCTGCAGTTGGTCAGCCTTGGGAAGACCAAGCTGACGGCAACCCATGTGTTGGCCAAACTCCAGGAGCAGGAGAGGATTTGGCTGACCCCCAGAGGCCTCAGAGTCGGAGAGGTGGTGGCCGACAATGGGGCCAATCTGGTTGCCGCAATAGACAGGGGAAACCTGACCCACATCCCCTGTCTTGCCCACGTGCTGAACCTGGTGGTGCAGAAGTTCTTGCGCACCTACCAGCGGATGGGCGAACTGCTGGAAACGGCAAGGAACGTTGTGCGTCACTTCCGGCGCTCGGCTGCAGCCTGTGCGAGCCTGGAAGACGTGCAAAAGGAGCTGGAGCTGCCACGCCATCGGTTGATCCTTGACGTTCCGACTTGCTGGAACTCCACCCTGGCGATGTTGGAGCGTCTGGTTGAACAGAAGCACGCTGTCAACCAGTACCTTGCCCTGGCCACTGTTTCCGCCGCTCAGAGAAGGGACAAGACCAGCAACATCCCGTCCATCGTCCCCGATGATGACTGGAGGCACATGCAGCAGGTGTGCTTAGTGCTGGCTCCCTTTCTGCAGGCCACTAACATGGTGAGCAGGGACCGTGCTATGGTCTGCGAGTGGGTGCCCCTGGTTTGTCTGCTGAACAGGGCCCTCGATGCTTTGCTGGAACAGGGAGCGGCAGCCTTGGACCAGCAGGAGCGGCAAGCAGCTCCACAGTCCACCTCTGAGGGGGAGGAGGAGGAGGACTTGGTGGAGGTCCCTGACCTTGCTGCTGATGAGGGGGATCAGCACAGCGCAGCTGAGTTGGTGCGGGGGTGGAGAGAGGATGAGGCGGCAGAGGAGGAGGATGAGGACAGCACTGCCGCCGATGTGCCAGCAGACGTGGCTCGCCTCTTCCCAATGGCAGCGCACATGCTGACGTGCCTGCGCAGGGACCCCAGGGTGATCCAGATGAAGCAGAGGGAGGACATCTGGATCAGCATGATGTTGGACCCGCGCCTCAAGGGGAAGTTGAGCCAGTTCCTGCCGCCTGCAGGAGGAGACCCAGCGCAACAAATAAGGAGCTTGCAGCAGGCCCTTGTTGAGCGCTTGGAGGAAGCCTTCCCCCAGCCTTCCACCCCCACTGTCCAGCCAGCACAGAGGCAGCAGCAGGTGGCTGCATCCAGCAGCAAGCGCCCCACAGAACTGCTGTCTCTCAGCCACGAGCTCTACAGGACTGTAGAGGCTCCGGCAGCAGTGACTAGAGAGGAGGTGCATGCAGCAGCATCCTCCTCCGGTCACAGCCAGCGCCTGACCCGCATGGTGGTTGACTACATGGGGTCCTACAGCGGGCTTGACAGCGATGCCCCTGTTGATCCCATGGAGTATTAGGTCAAGCGCCTGGAGATCTGGAGCGAGCTGGCGCAGTACGTCCTGGAAGTGCTGTCCTGCCCCCCTTCCAGCGTGCTGTCCGAGCGCTGCTTCAGTGCAGCTGGTGGCGTGGTCACCGAGAAACGCTCACGTCTGTCTCACAAGTCTGTGGACAGACTGACCTTTCTCAAGATGAACCAGGCGTGGGTGGAAGGCGAGTTCCTGGCCCCTGTTGTCGGCGAGAGGGGGACATGAACTGGCTGCCGGAACTTAGAACCATCGTTAATGTGCCTTGCCACCCTTTATCACCTCCTGGCTCCTGCTCACTAAGCCAGCCTGGTTCACTTTGACTATTACGTCGCCTGCAGCCACACATTTTACAACTACAGTGGGCTGCTGTGTACTGCCCTTCTGCTGTCTGTCTGTGTTTCCCACTGCCAGGGTACACAGAATTACCTTCTGCTGCCACTCTGCCACCAGCTATTACGTCAAACAATAGCTGCTCACATTACTCCTCCATTCCTCCTGCTGCTGCTGCTGTCGGTCTGTGTTTCCCACTGTCAGGGTACACAGATTTACCTTCTGCTGCCACTCTGCCACCAGCCATTACGTCAAAAAATAGCTATATCTGTGTAATTGGTTGTAAAACCAAAACTACAAAACCATTAAAAAAAAAAAAAAGGTTTAATTTTTCTGAGGTGCCCGGGTTGAAAACTGTGTTGTCCCAGTTGTGTATTGGACACGATGTGGGCTGCACGACCGCTGTCTGGGACCTCCTGTTGTGTTTATTTACAGCCCTGGTATCACCCGCTAGGTACCAGGGCTATTATGTCACGCTGCCTGCCTGCTGCCACACTCACACTACTCCTCCATTCCTCCTGCTGCTGCTGCTGCTGTCTGTCTGTGTTTCCCACTGCCAGGGTACACAGAATTACATTCTGCTGCCACTCTGCCACCAGCTATTACGTCAAACAATAGCTGCTCACATTACTCCTCCATTCCTCCTGCTGCTGCTGCTGTTGGTCTGTGTTTCCCACTGCCAGAGTACACAGAATTACATTCTGCTGCCACTCTGCCACCAGCTATTACGTCAAACAATAGCTGCTCACATTACTCCTCCATTCCTCCTGCTGCTGCTGCTGTCGGTCTGTGTTTCCCACTGCCAGGGTACACAGAATTACATTCTGCTGCCACTCTGCCACCAGCTATTACGTCAAACAATAGCTATATATCTGTGTAATTGGTTGTAAAACCAAAACTACAAAACCCATTAAAAAAAAAAAAAGGTTTAATTTTTCAGAGGTGCCTGGGTTGAAAACTGTGTTGTCCCAGTTGTGTATTGGACACGATGTGGGCTGCACGACCGCTGTCTGGGACCTCCTGCCTGCTGTGTTTATTTACAGCCCTGGTATCACCGCTAGGTACCAGGGCTATTATGTCACGCTGCCTGCCTCATTGACTGCCTGCTGCCACACACTCATCCTCCTCCTCCTGCTGCTGAATTTACCTCCTGCTGTCTGTGTGTTTCCACTGCCAGGGAGCACATACAATGGCGCTTCCAACATGCGTGCGCCACCAGCTATTTGTTACGCTCAAAAATAGCTGCATTTCTTTAAAAAAAAATTGAAAAGAGAAATAAGTGAAGAAGAAGAAGACGATATAGAGAAAGAAGGAGAAGAAGAAGAAGGAGATGAAGAAGATGAAGAAGATGAAGAAGAAGAAGAAGATGATGAAGAAGAAGAAGAAGAAGAAGAAGAAGAAGAAGAAGAAGAAGAAGAAGATGAAGAAGAAGATGAAGAAGATGAAGAAGAAGAAGATGAAGATGAAGAAGAAGATGAAGACAATATAGAAGAAGAACATATAGAAGAAGATATAGAAGAAGAAGATATAGAAGAAGATATAGAAGATAAAGAAGAAGAAGAAGTATATACAGTACTGAACAAAATTCTGGACACAACTTCTCTTTCCACCATTTTTTTTTTTAAAGGAACATCCCCACATAATCACTTGCTGTTGTTACATGGAAAAAAAGATGTTTCTTGCATCATTCACCCTCAAAACAAGTGTTGGAAGCTATTTAAGGCCAATTCGAATAGTCAGCTCGAATAATGAGCTCGAATACGGACTCGAATAGTGAGCTCGAAGTCCGAGGTCGAATCGAATAGTAAAAATTATTCGACTCGAATATTCGACTGACCTAGAATAATTTACTATTCGAATTCGACCAAACTCGAATTTTAAAATGGGGTATTTGAGCACCACTGTGTAGAACCAACTATTTCTGTGGGCGTGTTATATGTATACACTCACTTCATGTGAGTTTGAGCTAATGTCCCTTTAAATTCTCCTCTAAAAGTATAGTTTACAATCTCATTTCAGCCTCATTTGCCCAAGTGGAGATGCTTGGGAGTGGATAAAAAGGATCCCCAGCAGTGTATTCAATATCAGTGCCATCAGCTCAGCCATATACCATGTTTATGTAGATTTGACATTTTTATTTAAAATGACATTCCTTTCCATATAGTTAGCAGACAGTGAGGTGCAATTTTATGAGAATGAATTCACATTTTCATAGTTTTACTATTTCAAACACTGTTCCTACCTCCTGCTTTCCCTTCATTCGGCACACAGCAATGTCTTGAATGTTTGGTCTCCACACAAATTTCTGAGAAAGACAATCAAAGTTAACTAATGTAGTAGGAGTCTGAAACAATACATTCTTAAGTATTGATACAATAACTATAGATTTATATTGAATTGAGACAATTGGAAAGTGACAAAACACATAAAATCAATATAGCAGCAAAATATTCGCTGTGCTTGTATGGTAGTTTTCAAATATTGTAAGTCACTATCAAAGCACAGAATTTCAAAAAACACCAATGTAATATACAACATTAACCAATTTCTAAATCAACCACTTTTTCCCCTGCTACAGTAGATCAACGTCCTCTGTGACTTCACCCAAACCACGAGGACGAAGATATACGATTTCTATCAGAAGCCGTGCTTACAGCTCAGCAGTCAACTCTGTACGACCGTGTAAACCGGGTCCCGACTTGTCATCAAGCCGGGACGCAATGTACATGACACTACAGGGCTGACTGCGGAGCTGTGGACAGCGGTTCCTGCAGCACGATTGCCACTATATCCAGGGAGGCGAGTCCTGCTTTTCTTTACAGGTTTTATGTACTGATCGGGGCATGGGGGCAGCCTAATACTGAGGGGGGCTGCCAAATACAAGGGGGGGCTGCCTAATAGTAGGAGGCACACTGGGGAGGGGGCTAACAATACTGGAGGTGCATCTGGTATGGGGGGGGGGGCGCACCTAATACTGGGGGACACATCTGGTTATACTCTTAGGGTACCGAATGGTGGCACATCTGTAATGGAGAGTAGTACTGTTAGCACATCTGGCTATCTAAATGTGGGCAGACCTAGTACTGAGGGCAAAGCTGATCGTCTATAATGGGGGGGACCTCATACTGGGGGCACATCTAGCTACCTATAAGGGGACGAACACTGAGGGCACATCTGGCTACCTAAAATGGGGGCCTTATACTGGGGGAACATTTGACTATACTGGGTGGAACATATAGCTATTTATAGGGGAGGGGAGCCAATACTGGGGGCACATCTGGTTAGCTGTACTTGGGAGGGGGGGGGACATCTGGTATTCAATAACTGGGGGAACCTAACACTGGTGCACACCTGGCTTCCTATAGAGAGGGGGTTAATTCTGGGGCACATCTGGCTACTTATACTGGGGGGGGGGATACATCTACTACATATACTGGAATAGGCACAATTTGAGGTGGGGGGCAGGAGGGCACACTTTGAAATTTTATGGTGCCCAAGATCCTTGGCCGGCCCTGCCAGGGCAGCATATGGGGTCGCCACTAGGCTACAAGGAAAATCTGTTAAAGGGAGGGGGACCATGGTTCAAATGGAAAAATGTGATAGGGTAAAATGTAATAATAGGGATGCAGTGGCAACTATTACATTAAAATATACGGTTTAAAGTAACACTATCAACTAACATGTTTTTTCAATTCAGATAGGAAATGTTTGAGAAGTGCTGCTAAGTGTGCTTGTGACACCTCCCCCTGGGACTTTTGCTAGACGTACATCCACAAGATGTGTGGCGTTGCCGCTAATCTGGCTGACAGGTCCCGTGTTGCCGGTGGGCAGCTCAGTTCGCTTGGACAGGTTGCTGTCTTATACCCTTGGGATTGACCTGACATGGCCCTTTCCGGGCAGTGCAGTTGCTCAACTGCGTTTGGATGTGGGGTCTGACAGGACTGCTGACAATGGGCAGAGGGTCAGGTATGTCAAGAGCTATCCTACGTAAGGGCTTCTTGCTAAGTGGCGGTGGACATAAGGGAACCTCGCGGGGATCCCTGGACCTTCCCATTTCCTGACAGACAGCACATGAACTGCAATATTTTGCCACATCCATGTTCATCCTGGGCCAATAAAACATTTTTCAAATACAGGCAAGTATCTTGCGGACCCCTAAGTGCTTTACCAGAGGACTGTCATGCCCCATTAATGCACTCGGTACCATGAGCCACTTGGTATTCGCATGTCTTTTACCTGCAGTGGGATGCACAGACTTACTGTACAGTTTCCCACCTTCCCAATACACCTTGAAAGCAGTCCCATCTGTGAGGGGCTCAGAAGCTTGCCGCCTGCGCGCCTCCAGGCTTGGGTCACTTTGTAGCGCTGCTGTGAATGCAGCACTGCCAGTTTCAGCCAGTGAGCTCATGGCACATGAGGTCAGCAGCTAAAAGTTATCATTTCTGGGGTCAGGGCTGGACAAGGAGTTTATGGCCGCTCCGTCTGACACTAAGCCCACAACCCTTGCAGCCCTTTGAATGACTGCTAGCACAGGCACAACATTAGCATTACAATCATTGGCATTCTCCACATCGACACATGCATTAATGACAGTGACAGGTACAGTAACATTTTCATCACAACTGATAGGTTGTACATTAGACACATGTACCTTTGACTCAGGTACTATTGAACCTGGTACCCTTGAACTAAGCACATTCAACCCACTTCACCCTGGCGCTCCCCCCAGTGTACCTGGTTGAGAGCGGAGAGCACGCCTCCTTCCGTGATGGACGAGGCGGTTGCGGTAGGTTCATAATAGGTCCCAACTACACAGGAACCGGGAGATCATCCGCAACACCAACAACCCTTTCTTGAACCCCCACCCCCCAGTCGAGTTTCACTTGGGCTATATGCAAAAGGGTGCCCTCCACTCCAGTAAGGGCAAGGGATTGGTTGAAGCTGATGCTCTCCTTTGGAACAAGGTGCGAGTGAACTAACGTGAGGTCTGCTCCGTTGTCTCCGAATCCGGTGACAATCTGGTCGTTCACTCTAACAGGCTGCTGCTGGTCAGTTCGGTTGTGGATTCCCTTTCCGCGGACAAACAGGACAAACTTTGATGATCCAGGCTGTGGTTGCGCCTGCAGTGTGTGAGGTACTGGTGGTCCAGGTGCTGGTGGTGTCTGCCTCTGCTCAGGACAGTCGAACTTCATGTGTCCTGTCTTATGGCAGTAGTGGCAGGTGACCCCCTCAGGTGCATCTGGCCTGGGTGCAGCAGCTTCAGTGGGTGGCCTCTGTGGCAGACAGCTCACAGGGGCAGGAGGGTCTGCTAGTGTATTCGGCTGACCTCCTCTCCAGATAGATGGTGCAGTTCTGCGCATGTTAGGCACCTGGGTAGTCACGAAAGTCTCAGCAAGCTGGGCTGCCGCAGTCGCTGACTCAGGCTTTCGTTCCAGCACAAATTGTCGCACATCAGCAGGACAAAGACACAGAAACTAATCTAGTACCATAAAGTCCTCTCTAAGACATCATAAGACCCTTTTGTGAGGCCTTGAGTGCACTGGCGGAATGTGGTGACTAAGCTGCACGGACCTAAACTATTTACAATAGACCTCAGGGGTCAGCTGATACTTGGCAAAGATAGCATCTTTGATTACGGCATAGTCCTTGTCCTTTTCCATAGATAACTCTGCAAAAGCATCATGCGCTTTATAGCGCAGCAAGGGGTTTCAGATGTCTGGCCCACTGGTCCTGGGACAGACTATAAACAAAAGATTGCAAAAACAAGTCGATACTTTTCAATACGAGCACATTTAAAACTCTAAGGATACAAGTTCACAGAGAAGATACAGGAAACATCCGGCACTTGTAGCAATAAACTTCATTTATTACAGACTGTGCTCAAACAATAGAGTGCATGCAGCAAACATAGCGTGTTTAGAACAATACAGTCCTACCGTGGGTGTGGAGTTGGCAGTGGGCGCAGGGTGTGATAAGGCAGCCTGACGGCCGTTTCGCACGGCGGTGCTTCTTCTTAAGGCTTAACCACGCCGGCACTCGAGGTGAACCAGGTATTTATTTCCTGTTTACAATGGGCAGTGAGCGGACACGTCACGTGTCTCCGCCTCCTGGTGCACGGCTGGGCCTATAATTCACGCGGATGCGGCTAGGGGCGTGAATAGGAGGTTGCATTAACCTGACGCTCCACGCATCGACTACGGCCAATAGGATTCATGGCCCTATGATGCTGCGCGTTTACTGGTTCACGTCAAATGACATCGACGTGATGCATAATGTAAACAAGGAGAAATAATACAAGTTACCAAGATTTTTTGCTCCAAGGAATGGAGCTAAAACAGAGGTTATTGAGTCGAGGATACATCGAAAGAGACGTAGATAAAGCCTTTAATAGGGCAAAGACTAAGGATAGGAAGGACCTTTTGTGGGGCCCCGGTGAATTAAAGTCAGAAAATGTTACTCCACTTACATTTGCGTTCACACAGATGGCCCCCCAGGTTAGGAGTGTCATAGAGAAAAACTGGTCTTTACTTATTAGGGACCCGGTGTTGAAGGAGATCTTGCCAGCGTCCCCGTTAATTGCGTTTAGACGAGCACCTACTATTGGAAATGTAGTTACTAATAGCGAATTCAAGTCCAGAAAGGTGGAGAATTGGCTACAGAGAGGGCGACCGAGGGGTAACCACAGGTGCAGACACTGTTCCCACTGTCAATATATGGAAACTGGCACAGGCTACCGTTTAGGTTCATTTGATTGGACCGTGCGGGAACTTATTACCTGTATCACTCCTTTTGTAGTGTATGCTCTGTGGTGTTCCTGCGGCCGCTTCTACGTGGGCAAAACCACCCGTCCCTTGAAGGAAAGAATTCAGGAGCATTGGCGCTCCATTGATAATGGGAAAGGGGCCCCAAGGCTAATCGAGCATGTACGTAACGAGCATGCCAGTGACCCTGCAGTCCTCAAATTTTGCGGACTCGCTCAGATTAATGTCCCCTCAAGGGGTGGGAACCGGGCACGTCTCCTTCTGCAGAGGGAATCCCTGATCATAATAAGGAGTGGAGCAATGGGACCCTTAGGGTTCAATGATCATAATGATCTTGCATGCTTCTTAGAACCCTAACTAGAGGAGGTTCCTAAATTAAAATAAAAATGGAACAAGGAACCAAATCTAAATTGGAGATATCTACTTGAGAATTGTGCTGTTTATAGGTCCTGGCAGCTTGATGGTTAGGCTATTTTGTGATATCCATGGTACCAGATTGTTCGTTGTAATTAAAATTAACAATGCAATGTAATATATCTAAATCATTGTAATGAATTCAATTGTAGACGATCTACGATAGTGGTACCCACATGATGCCTGGCCATATAGTTAGAAATGTTTCCCTCTCTCTCCAGATCCACCAGGTTTTGTCAGATGCAAGGCCTCCATTGAGAGGCTTTTGCTGAAGACAATACGTCCCCCAGTCCATGTTGCAAGACTTGCTTCTGTTTCTTGCATCTTTTATCTTATTTACTATCCACTATTTTCTATTCTCACCTTCATCAACACTTGATTTTAGCACCTATCACTTTTTATTTATCATCACTTTATTTTCAGCAAGCCTATCAGGACGCTCGGCGCATCTGACATTATGCTGGCTGGCTGGGGAATACACCAGCCTTTGTTTACATTATGCATCACGTCGATGTCATTTGACGTGAACCAGTAAACGCACAGCATCATAGGGCCATGAATCCCATTGGCCGTAGTCGATGCGTGGAGCGTCAGGTTAATGCAACCTCCTATTCACGCCCCTAGCCGCATCCGCGTGAATTATAGGCCCAGCCGTGCACCAGGAGGCGGAGACACGTGACGCGGACGTTTGTCCGCTCACCGCCCATTGTAAACAGGAAATAAATACCTGGTTCACCTCGAGTGCTGGCGTGGTTAAGCCTTAAGAAGAAGCACCGCCGTGCGAAACGGCCGTCAGGCTGCCTTATCACACCCTGCGCCCACTGCCAACTCCACACCCACGGTAGGACTGTATTGTTCTAAACACGCTATGTTTGCTGCATGCACTCTATTGTTTGAGCACAGTCCGTAATAAATGAAGTTTATTGCTACAAGTGCCGGATGTTTCCTGTATCTTCTCTGTGAACTTGTATCCTTGGCGTTTTGAGTCATCCTGAGCACGTAAGACAATAGAATCAAGAGTGTGGGTGTTTTTGAGTCCATCTTGTCACTTCTAGTGGACTACTCCTCTGGATAGTGCCGACCATCTTTTTGCTCTTTCTACATTGTCCTACATTTAAAACTCTGCACTTACTTCAGCAGGGAGGCAGGGCGATGAACTCCAGCTGGACTGTTGCACCTTGGCCATGTTCAGTTCCTGGTGATGCTCACTCCCATTCAGCGGCATCCCTCTCGGCTTGGCATTCTGCAGCAGCTGCTTGGGGTTCCTAACGCTCCGCCATGTGCTGCAGGTACTTCATCGGGTCAGTGTCCATTAGTCTTTGTAATGCCTGCTGCATTACAGGATCAGCACAAATGGACAGTCCAGCACTAGCTGCCGGTTCCAGGCGAGTACTTGGAAAAACTCTGAGATCAGGGTCCATACTGACATTATTCTGCGTATTTGTTGCAACAGACACCTCAGAATGTTTAACCTCAGTGCGTTCACGATTTTCAGTCTCCGGTTTCCCTGGACTTGAGACAGATGGGCCAGCGCCCTCCTCAGTGGACACATCCAGCTCCCGCAGTTGCTGGGTATCCCATCTGAAAAAGTCTTTTAGCAGGTCGGCCCTTGTCTTGCGGCCCATTTCAATGTTTCAAATTTGACACAGATTTTCCAGGTCTGATTGGCTCATTTTCTTGTAATCCATGGGCATTTTCACGCCAAATAAAAGAAAAAAGGATTTTGGGGAGGGGTACTGGCCTACACAGTTTCTCTGTATATATACACAAAATACATTGCTTTCAGCTAGCAACAAACAAATTGGTTTGATTCTCTACAGGGCCAATTCGATAGCGCTATCTAAGATGCTTTAGGCACAACACAGATCTCAAATGCTGCCAAACACTGTAACCTTTAATTAATATATACAGAAAATTATTAAAAATAACAATTATAGAGAAGAATAGTCAAGTGTAAACTAAAAAGGGGAAAAAAAGAAATGGATACTTAAAGTTCAGAAGAAATATGTCCTTTTTTGTGGTCCAAGCGCATGGAAAAGTCCTTTGTTTCAGAATCAAAGTTTAGACAAGATGGCAGCCAGCTTAAGTCCTCATGCTAACTGCTTGCAATCCTTATACAATGGCAAAATGGAGGACTAGAGTCAGATTTCAGTCCTTGGCTTATGAATGGTCCAGCTTTTAAGTCGGTATCTCAGAGTCAGGCCCAGTGCACACAGAGCGGTTTTAGAAGCGATCAGCCAACCGCATCCACCTGTGAAAACGCTTAGCTAATG
The DNA here is from genome assembly GCF_040937935.1 of Hyperolius riggenbachi. NCBI lineage: Eukaryota > Metazoa > Chordata > Amphibia > Anura > Hyperoliidae > Hyperolius > Hyperolius riggenbachi. The sequence goes on along the minus strand of NC_090646.1, from coordinate 305,137,433 downwards.
TATTTCAATGAGATGGTGCACACCAGCGGTTTGAGGTTTTTAGCAGAAGCATTTCTGCCTCAATGTAAAGTATAGGAAAAACGCAAACCACTCTGGAAAACGCGACATCAGAGCGGTTTTCCAGGCGTTTTTTTTTTTCAAAATCTTTATTATTGTTGACAGATATATAAATACATGAACAGTGCATCAAGAAACAGTTGTTACATCAAATCATATAAACAAGTATACGGTAAGACATGTTCTTGCATCAATTGTTATACATCCGGGGTGTCAACGAAGCTTTTTGTTTTTTGAAACAATGAAAAGTAACCATAAACAACTTCGAACTATGGGTCTCAGAGTTTGCAATAGACTATATTATCAACATTAGTAAGATGGTACATTTGTTGGTCGACATATAGCCATCTGGGCCAATCAGTACTCTATTCATTTTCTAGTGCTTGTTTGAACTCATCTGAATATCTGTATACTGACCAAATCCTCCATATATCAGAGAATTTTTCTGATCTGCCTTGCATAGCAAAGACTGTGCTCTCTAAGTCATATGTGAGATCCATTTCTTTTACTACCTCTGCTAATGTAGGTATTTTCTTAGTACCCCAGGCTCTAACTAATATCACCTTTGCAGTGTTTAAGATATGTCTGACCACCGAGCCCTTGAAAGACTTCATGCTCCAGTCATTGCAGTATAGTAAGTAGAATTGGGGGGAAAAGGAGTTTCCCTATTGGTCATTTCTTTAAGGATCTTTTCTATTTTGTGCCAGAAGGGCGTTATTAGTGGGCACGTCCAGAATATGTGTGTTATGGAGCCTTGATCTTGCTCACATCTCCAGCAGTGTGGGTTTCTATCTGGATATATTTTTGCTAATTTAAGTGGTGTATAATACCATCTTGTTAGTACTTTGTAGTTGATTTCTTGAATACGGGAAGCTATAGATGTTTTGTGTGCGTATATACACATGGATGTTTTTTGTTTTCTGCTAAAAGAAACACCTAGTTCGTTTTCCCAGGTTGTAAAATATGGGACATTATCCATGTCTTGGTCTAATAATAAGGCATAAATTATAGATAGAGTCTTACGTAGAGGCTCGGTAGTTTGAAATAGTTTCTCAAATTCAGTGCTTTCTCTGACAAGTGAAGGCTGTATGCCCATAGATTGTAGGAAGTGTCTGATCTGGGTGAGTCCCCACCAGTCTAGACCAGTGTTGTTGTGCCTGCGTTTTAATTCCTCCAGTGGTATCCACTCTCTGTTATTACAGAGGTCTTTTGTTGTAGTTGGTCCGTTCAGCTTCCATTGTCTTAAATAACCATTTGTACATCCCGGGGCAAATTCTGGGTTATCCCACAGAGGTGTCAAAGGGGTAGGCCATGGGGACATATCAGGCATGTGGCGTATTTTAGACATCACCCTTAACGTGTTATGTACCAATTCAGAGATTGTCCATTCCCTCTTACTCTGTACAGATGACCAGGGCAGATGTGTCAACGGATATTTTGTAAGTATTTGTTCTATTCCTACCCATTGCTTACTATTTCCATGTCTGTGCCAATCTATAAGTCTCGTTAGGACTGCAGCATAGTAATATTTTCTCACATCTGGAACTGCTAATCCTCCTGTTTGTTTAGACCGGAATAAAATCTGACGTTTAATCCTAGGCGGTTTTCCTTTCCAGATATAGTGGTTAAACACCATCTGGGTTTTCTGTAAAAATGCGTTGGAGATCTGTATCGGGAGAGTCTGGAACAGGTAGAGGAGTCGCGGCATGACGCTTGTCCCACTTTCTAAGGTCTGATGATAGGGCGTCTAACATTTGGGGGTAATTGGCGGAAAAAATATCTTTAACATTTGGGGTAATTTTGACCCCCAGATATGTGATGAAACGATCGCCCCATTTAAACGGGAAATTTAACTTTAGTGATTTCTCTAAATCTGGTGAAAGTGTGACATTAAGGGCCTCGCATTTGTCCATATTAACTTTAAATAGGGAAAGTTCGCCAAATTTGCGGAACTCAGAGATCAGATTAGGGAGAGAGATGACTGGATTAGCTATATAAAATAGTAAATCATCGGCATAAGCCGCTATCTTGGTGTCTCGCTCTCCAATCGGGAGTCCCTGGATGTCTACGTTATCCCTAATATGGCATAAGAGGGGTTCCAAGGAAAGGGCAAACATTAATGGGGAGAACGGGCACCCTTGTCGTGTCCCATTAGTAATTGGGAAGGAATTTGATAAGGTGCCATTAACTTTAATGCGTGCAGAGGGTTTAGAGTATAATGCGTTTATGCAGTTTAGCATTCTATTTCCCAGGCCTATATGTTTCATTACCTCTGACATCCACATCCAGTCTACCCGGTCGAAGGCCTTCTCCGCATCGGTGGAAAGTAGCATGAGCGGAATTGCCCTCGACCGGGCAGACTGTATCACATTTAGTGTTTTTTTCCAGGCGTTTTTGTTACAGAAGCTGTTCAGTAACAGCTTTTACTTTAACAATATTTGTAATCTGCTACCCAAAAACTCTAGGCATGTTTAAAAAAAAGTCTCTAAACACGGCCTAGCATCGCTCTGAAATCTGCTCCAAAAACCACTAGCGTTTTGAGGATCTGCTAGCGGTTTGGGTGTGCACTGGGCCCTCAGCCCCTGGGCTGGAACGGGCGGGAAGCTTAAAGTGAACCTTAAGTCAGGAAAAAAAATTTTGTTTTACTTACCTGGGGCTTGCCTTCCACCAGCCCCCTGCAGCAGTCCTGTGCCCTCGCAGTCACTCACTAATCCTCTGGTCCCCCGCTGCCAGCTAATTTCGTTTTTGCCGACAGGCCCGTGAGGACTGGCCACGCGTAGCTTTTTAGCGCTATTGCGGGCCGCAACGTGTACAAAAATACGCGTTGCCGCATTACAAACGCATAGATATGCGGCAACGCGTGTTTTTGTACGCGTTGCTGCCCGCAATAGCGCTAATTGCAGTCGGGAATGCGGAAAAAGCTACGTGTGGCCAGTCCTGACGGGCCTGTCGGCAAAAACGAAACTAGCTGGCAGCGGGGGACCAGAGGATTAGTAAGTGGCTGCGAGGGCACAGAACTGCTGCAGGAGGCTGGTAGAAACCCCAGGTGAGTAAAACTCATTTTTTTTTTCTGGCTTAAGTGTCCCTTTAAAGTGAACCAGAGACGAAGCACCCTCATGTATTTTACCATATATATAAATATATATATCAGTGGAAACATTAGAGAAAACACCTACCCTGCTCTTGGTTTCATTCTTCACTGCTCAGTCTGCTTGTTATCAGCCCTGATAAAATCCCCAACTGAGCATTCAGTCTGGCTTTGCTCAGGAATAAATATAGCCGAGTCTGTCTTCTCTTATGTCTTTTCAAGCCCAAGCCTGCCCCCTTCTGGCTCTACTATAATGACTCAGCTATAATGATTCCTGAGCAAAGCCAGACTGAATGCTCATTCGGGGATTTTATCAGGGCTGATAACAAGCAGGCTGAGAAGTGAAGAATGAAACAGAGAGCTGGGTAGGTGTTTTCTCTAATGTTCCCACTGATATATATGGTAAATACATGAGGGTGCTTCGTCTCTGGTTCACTTTAAGTCAGTTTAGACTTACCTGGTAAAGATGTTTCTAAACATCTCAGTGTACGGCAGGAAAAGGAGAGACTCCAGGCTCCTCCTCTAAGGGAAACACAATTGACAAGAAGTTTAAAAGGCCCCCACCCCCTGCTACCCTCAGTATATAGACAAGAAATCCGGCCAATGAGACACCCAAACGTGACCCAGACTCCTGTCTACAGCTCAATCCACACCAAAACAGTGCAAAAAAAGTCAGGAAGAAAGGATAGAAGGCAGCCTAGAGGGAGGGATGTAGTATGCTGTACACTGAGATGTTTAGAAACATCTTTACCAGGTAAGTCTAAACTGACCTTTCTCTAACCATCTCAGTGTACGGCAGGAAAAGGAGAGATAGGCAAGTAACCCCCTACTCACATGAGGGAGGGACTGCTGCCTGAAGCACCTTTCGACCAAAATGTTGGCCCTGACTGAAGAAGAGTCCCATCTAAAATGCATATCTGGACCAATCAGTCTTTGGTTCTCCCAAAAAGCTTATCGCTTCAATTCTCTGTAGATTGAAGATTGAAAATAATGCAAGGCTAACAGGCCTATGCGAGTGAACGCAAGGCTAACAGGCCTATGCGAGTGAACGCAAGGCTAACAGGCCTATGCGAGTGAACGCAAGGCTAACAGGCCTATGCGAGTGAACGCAAGGCTAACAGGCCTATGCGAGTGAACGCAAGGCTAACAGGCCTATGCGAGTGAACGCAAGGCTAACAGGCCTATGCGAGTGAACGCAAGGCTAACAGGCCTATGCGAGTGAACGCAAGGCTAACAGGCCTATGCGAGTGAACGCAAGGCTAACAGGCCTATGCGAGTGAACGCAAGGCTAACAGGCCTATGCGAGTGAACGCAAGGCTAACAGGCCTATGCGAGTGAACGCAAGGCTAACAGGCCTATGCGAGTGAACGCAAGGCTAACAGGCCTATGCGAATGAACGCAAGGCTAACAGGCCTATGCGAATGAACGCAAGGCTAACAGGCCTATGCGAATGAACGCAAGGCTAACAGGCCTATGCGAATGAACGCAAGGCTAACAGGCCTATGCGAATGAACGCAAGGCCAACAGGCCTATGCGAATGAACGCAAGGCCAACAGGCCTATGCGAATAAACGCCAGGCCAACAGGCCTATGCGAATGAACGCCAGGCCAACAGGCCTATGCGAATGAACGCCAGGCCAACAGGCCTATGCGAATGAACGCCAGGCCAACAGGCCTATGCGAATGAACGCCAGGCCAACAAGTCTATGCGAATGAACGCCAGGCTACCAGGCCTAAGCAAATGAAAGCAAAGCTATCAAGCGTCTGCAAATGAAAGCAAAGCTATCAAGCGTCTGCAAATGAAAGCAAAGCTATCAAGCGTCTGCAAATGAAAGCAAAGCTATCAAGCGTCTGCAAATGAAAGCAAAGCTATCAAGCGTCTGCAAATGAAAGCAAAGCTATCAAGCGTCTGCAAATGAAAGCAAAGCTATCAAGCGTCTGCAAATGAAAGCAAAGCTATCAAGCGTCTGCAAATGAAAGCAAAGCTATCAAGCGTCTGCAAATGAAAGCAAAGCTATCAAGCGTCTGCAAATGAAAGCAAAGCTATCAAGCGTCTGCAAATGAAAGCAAAGCTATCAAGCGTCTGCAAATGAAAGCAAAGCTATCAAGCGTCTGCAAATGAAAGCAAAGCTATCAAGCGTCTGCAAATGAAAGCAAAGCTATCAAGCGTCTGCAAATGAAAGCAAAGCTATCAAGCGTCTGCAAATGAAAGCAAAGCTGTCAAGCGTCTGCAAATGAAAGCAAAGCTGTCAAGCGTCTGCAAATGAAAGCAAAGCTGTCAAGCGTCTGCAAATGAAAGCAAAGCTGTCAAGCGTCTGCAAATGAAAGCAAAGCTGTCAAGCGTCTGCAAATGAAAGCAAAGCTGTCAAGCGTCTGCAAATGAAAGCAAAGCTGTCAAGCGTCTGCAAATGAAAGCAAAGCTGTCAAGCGTCTGCAAATGAAAGCAAAGCTGTCAAGCGTCTGCAAATGAAAGCAAAGCTGTCAAGCGTCTGCAAATGAAAGCAAAGCTATCAAGCGTCTGCAAATGAAAGCAAAGCTATCAAGCGTCTGCAAATGAAAGCAAAGCTATCAAGCGTCTGCAAATGAAAGCAAAGCTATCAAGCGTCTGCAAATGAAAGCAAAGCTATCAAGCGTCTGCAAATGAAAGCAAAGCTATCAAGCGTCTGCAAATGAAAGCAAAGCTATCAAGCGTCTGCAAATGAAAGCAAAGCTATCAAGCGTCTGCAAATGAAAGCAAAGCTATCAAGCGTCTGCAAATGAAAGCAAAGCTATCAAGCGTCTGCAAATGAAAGCAAAGCTATCAAGCGTCTGCAAATGAAAGCAAAGCTATCAAGCGTCTGCAAATGAAAGCAAAGCTATCAAGCCGCTGCATACGAAAGCAAAGCTATCAAGCGTCTGTAAATGAAAGCAAAGTTATCAAGCCTCTGCATACGAAAGCAAAGCTATCAAGCATATGCAAATAAATGCAAGGCTTGACAAGCTTCTGCAAAAGAAGTCAAGTCTTGCGAGCCTATGCACATGAAAGCAAGGTTAACAAGCATATGCAAATAAATGCTAATGAATGCAAATGCAAGGCTGACAATCTTCTGTAAATTGAAGCAAAGCTATCATGCATATGTAAATAAAAGCAAAGCTGACAAGTATATGCAGATAAATGCAAGGCTTAACAAGCCTTTGCAAAAGAAATCAAGTCTTGCAAGCCTATGCAAAATGAAAGCAAGGCTAACAAGCATATGCAAAGAAAATCAAGGTTAACAAGTCTCAGCAAATACATGCAGGGCTAACCAGCCTAAGCAAATTATAATCTGCACACAAATGCAAATCAGGGGACCACCTGAAATTATTCAGAGATTTGTTGGGTGAAAGTGTCTATACCCCTAATTCTGCCAATCAACTGTATTCCTGTGCAGGCTTGACCAGCTAATTTGTTATAATCCCAGGGAAGCCTATTGTTGTAATGGCAACATTCCACCTTCATCCAGTCCTGCATCTATTGCTTGCTTGTTTGGACACAGGAGAAGAAATAGCACAAACATACAAGGGAAACCACTCTAATCTCAGCCATGTGAATGCATTTCCCCAGCAAATAATTATCAGTCCCCACAGCTAGCATGTAACAATCCTATGCAAATGCTAGACCTGAAAATTACTTCTGTAAACTCACAGGAATAGGATCAGGAGTAAGGGCTTTTAGCAATCGCTGAGCCCCATCTGGAGAAAAGAGAAACTTAGGGATTCTAATCTTTGTACTGTCCCCTCAGATTCTCCCCCCCAAGCAAATACATGGTAAACGCTACATCACCGTGTTGTCTGCCGACAGAGGATCCGCCATGACTTGCAACAGCAACCGCTCAGCCGACGTCTCTGTCTCCTCCATTATACTGGAGTGATCCGGAAGTACCACATCCTTAAGCTTCTGCTGTGATCACTTCCTACGGCTGCTGGAGGACGGCGTTGTCCATACACAAAAATCTTGGTGCCGTCTCATCCTAGCCATCTCCCCCTTGTCAGATGCCACTGTGCACCCGCGTGCACTCACCGCTCAAACTGCCCACCTGGCCGAGCTAAGTGAGATCATCTGCGACCCTTCAGGCTACCGAAGGGGGGAGATTCCCAGCGTCATAACACACACAGACATGATGACCACCTGGGAACAGAAGCACTATGTCTAACTATTGCAGGCAGGATAAACTTCCCAACGCCTGATCACAGGCCAGGATGGGATCTTATCCCAAACAAACTGCTCTGCATAGCTACACAAAGTCGCCAAATAGATAAATAAACTAAAGCTGTCAACTGTGTCCTCGGCAGGCCGGAAACACAAGATACTGAGGGTAGCAGGGGGTGGGGGCCTTTTAAACTTCTTGTCAATTGTGTTTCCCTTGGAGGAGGAGCCTGGAGTCTCTCCTTTTCCTGCCGTACACTGAGATGGTTAGAGAAATATGACATTTTTCATATTTCAGAACACAATTTCCACATTCAAATAATAAAAAATTCATAATCCTCAAAAAATATAAAATATCCATGCCTAGTGTCAATAAGATTGATGACTTTCTGCCACTGAGAAGTTTGATAATGTGGCTGTGGCTTGGCAAAGCTCCTTGAAAGGGGTACCTAGGTGTCCAGCAAGAAACCACAAATCAAATGATATAACCTCCATAAATGTCCTGGGTACGGTATCTCTTAAAGAGGCAAAAATCATACAATACATTTATTCCCAATACACTTAGAGTGGCTCCATTAACCATTTCTGCTGCCCGGACATAAAGCTCACGTCCGTGTGGCTGCTCTGCAGCGCTTCAACGCGCTCCCCGCGCGCAATCGCGGGCGCGCCCCCGTAGTGTCCCCCGGTAGCCCTGGGATCAGTGAACGGGAACATGGTTCCCAATCACCGATCCGTGTCCCCAGCAGAAAAACAGAAGCGCTCTTACAAGAGGCTTCAGTCTTTCTGCACGTAAAAATTTCCGCATCCCCCTTGTGCTTCCGCTTAGCGAGAAGCACAAGGAGGGAAAAAAAACTCAAGGTGACCATCTAGTAGCCAAATAGTAAAACTAAATCTACATAAGTAAAACTAAATCTACATATTTATAAACAAATGGACATGCGATCCCAGAACCCTCAAAATATTAAAAATATATATTTATAAACAAATGGACATGCGTAAATCTACATATTTTTACATTACAATTTACACATATAATAACATTAAAAATTAACTGTTTATTTCCCACACCAAAATATTACCCAAATAAAATTTTTAATGGAAAAAAAAAAATTACAAAAAAAGACAAAGTTACCTAAGGGTCTGAACTTTTTAAATATGCATTTGAAGGGGGTATACGACGGACATTTTTTAAATTATAAGCTTGTAAATAGTGATGGACGTAAAATGGAAAAAATGCACCTTTATTTCCAAATAAAATATTGGCGCCATACATTGTGATAGGGATAAAATGTAAATGGTGTCATAACCGAGACAAATGGCCAAATAAAATACATAGGTTTTAATTATGGTAGTGTGGATTATTTTAAAGCTATAATGGCCGAAATCTGAGAAATAATGAATGTTTTCCATTTTTTCTTATTAATCGTGTTAAAATGCATTTCTAAAAAAAATAATTCTTAGCAAAATGTACCACCCAAAGAAAGCCTAATTTGTGGCGGAAAAAAAAGATATAGATCAATAAATTGTGATAAGTAGTGATAAAGTTATTAGCGAATGACTGGGAGGTGAAAATTGCTCTGATACAGAAGGTGAAAAATCCCTGTGGGCTGAAATGGTTAAGCATGCTGTCCTGCTGTGAAGAAGCTTGCTTTTGGCTCCGTATAACCAAATGGTGTTGGCATTTTCACACCCGTATATACTGCAAGTTGACCTTGTCTTGTGTTACAAAGATAAATAAACACTCCTTCAAGCCTATGAGCATTCCAGTGCATGCTTTTCACCCTTCTCTTTTCATAACTAGGGTTAGGGCTGGTTCAGACGGGCGTTTTTGTGGCGTTTAACGCAGCGTTTCAGACGCAGCGTTTTTTAGAGCTGGTTTTTGCAGGCTTTCATGAAAGCCTGGCAGTAGATCCCAGCGTTGCGTCTAGTCTCAAAAGCAACATGCTGCTTTCAGAGGCAGTAAACACGAGGAAACAATAGCAGAGACCAGAACTGCTAGCCTTGAACGCTTTTGAAAAGCTTTCAAAAGCTAGCTTTTAAACGCTGGCGTTTAAACGCTGGCGTTTGAACGCAATGCCAAGCAAAAGCTCAGCAGACGCCCGTGTGAACCAGCCCTTATACAGGTGGCAGCCATTAGCAATTCCTCCTTTGCCGGACACCTCCTACTCCACCAGTTTGCAGGATTCTGTCCCGGCAATATGAAAGGAAGGGAGGGGTTCCTCCAATAAATGTAAAATATTTTAGATTTGTCATCATGCAGCTGAAAAAAGGCTGCTATTTATTATTATAATTTAGAAAATAGATTTTATTTCTGAAATCTTGTATTTTTAATTTGGGTCCACTTTAATCCCTCCTGGCCCTTAAGTGCAGTCAATAACTCCTCCAGGCCCTCAAATGCAGAAGTTATTCACTCCCCCTCCTGCAGCCCAGTATCTTTCCCCTCTGCCCCTTTCCTTGTTAATTGTTGTGGCCAAGGCTTCCAGACAAGTGTTTTCTTGGCATTTCCTTTATCAAGAAAGTGTTGTTTGCCACTGGGTAACTTGCTGCAAATGGGAATGTCACTAATAGTACACACATTACTCAGTGTGCTCAGTGTTACCCATGACTCGAGAACAAGTCCACCCCTATAATTTTATTAAGGGCCTGAGTCCACTGATTTTTTTTCAGTTACACATCATTGTTACAGATGCCAAAAAGCATACAGAAGCGGACACAACTGTGTTAGTGGGCTCAGGCCCTTAGTGAATCAGATCTAAACATTTCTAGACTTATACTCAAGTATATACGTGTCAGGATTCCTATGCAAGGGCTTGCAATGCAAAGGAATCGCAAAGGAAGTAGTTTTGTCACTATGCAAGAAACACTGAGACTCAGACCGGAATATGAAGATTTATTGCAAACGTTGACATAAATGAAATAAACGGCATCAATTATGTACATTAAAGAGAAACTCCAACCAAGAATTGAACTTTATCCCAATCAGTAGCAGATACCCCCTTTTACATGAGAAATCTATTCCTTTTCACAAACAGACCATCAGGGGAGCGCTATATGACTGATATTGTGGTGAAACCCCTCCCACAAGAAACTGAGGGCCGTGGTACTCCTGGCAGTTTCCTGTCTGTGAACCTTGTTGCATTGTGGGAAATAGCTGTTTACAGCTGTTTCCAACTGCCAAAAAAGCATGCAGCAGCTACATCACCTGCCAACAGTAAAAATGTCACCATGTTATAAATGCCAGAATGTAAATGAGGAAGAGTAAAGATTTTACAATAGGTAAACTCTGACTAAATCATTTATACATAATTATTGTAAAAATGAAGCACTTTTTTTATTACATTATTTTCACTGGAGTTGCTCTTTAAGCTCATGCAGAGAATCATGCAAATAACCAGGCAATTAGCATACATAAACAAACGGCATTAAGTTCATGCACAGTAGTCATGCAAATTATCAGGCAATCGGTATAAATAATAATGCAACTGAAAACAAAGCTAAACACCGTAGCAGTAATTACTATCAGGAATTTGCATATGCTAAGAACCCCCTGCATAGAGAGGAATATGCAGGATAATCCAAAGCATATAATCAAGTGTGCACACTGAACCCGGCTAATATATACTACATGTGAACTATATACAATACATACATGAACAGAGCAACTGAATCAGAATCGGCAGGCAACAGGAAGTCAAACATGCAAGGTCAAACCAGAGAATCATACAAGATATAATCGCTTAGGTAAAAGATTAGTCAAACAGCAAAAGATCATACACGGCAAGAGCAAGATACAAAGCACAGATGCAAGGCAGGAAAGGCTAGAACTCAATAATCAGGACCAGGAACTGATGTGATGATCTAGTTCTGGACTGACTTGCTAAAGCAGCTTATATTCAGTGCTGGGAGGTCAGATGACAAAGTCCAGGTGATCTCAGACCTGCCCTCATTACAGTCTGCGATGGACAGTCCCTGAGGGCCTGTTTCCACTACATGCAGATTCTGCATGCAGAAAACTGACTCCAATGAATGCCTATGGGAAATCTGCATCAGAAAAATCGCGTTCAGTGGAAACAGGCCCATAGACATTCATTAGATTCAGTTTTCTGCATGCAGAATCTGTGTGTAGTGGAAACAGGCCCTAAAGGAGAGACCTCTGCTGATGGCAGAGAGTAAATCAAGCTGCTGCATGATCCCTGAGGATACTGAGGACATCTGCTGGTGAAATAGAGGAAGTTAATCAACATTGTTCAGGAAATTGCCAGCAGATGCAGCTCGTGACATTACCCCCTCCTCAAAAAGCGGCCTCTGGACACTCCACATAAAGTCACATCCACCAGGGTCCTAGGACATACTGGGCAGAAAGGCAAGGCCAAGGAGAAAATGTGTGATTAAGCTGTGCAAAAACGAACAAGGCAACAATCAAAATGATACCGAGCTGAGCAGATTTAGGGTCATTAGGCAACAAAGAATGTTGAAGAGCAAACTGGAGATCCTTAGGCAATGCAACAAACCAGGATCCATGTGAAGAAGCAACAGGCAGAACACCCATAGAACTCCTGGATGTGCAGTCATCAGGTAGCACAGTAGACTGGCCACCAATAAGGAACCCAGATGGGAGGGCAACGACAGGAATGCCAAACTTGGAGGCAACAGCAGGAGCAGTAGATGTGGAGGCTACAACAGGAACACCACGCTTGGAGGAATCAGCAGGAACTCCAGACTCGGGAGCAGCAGCAGGAACACCAGATTTTGGAGCAGCCACAGGAACACTGGACAACGAGGCAAGCAGGACAGCAGACTGGTTAGTCTCAGGTAACAGTTTTTTAGTCTGTGGATCAACAAAGTTTTGGAAGAACCAGGTACCAGCCAAAGTCTTTGAAGATTGACCATCAAGTGTATAACAGTTCTGGGTATTAATAGAGAATGGTGAGAACTGACCTTCAACAGGTCTGTGATAGTTGTATTTCAGCAGATGATGTTTGTGGGAACGGATCACTAGCAGAATGTTGAGGAAACTGGTTCTCAACAGGAGTGCTAGAGTTCAGGGTCTCAGCAGAAGCCTGTGACATCTGTGGGGAATGAAATTTGGCACAAGTCTGGACTCTCAGAGGTTGCTGGGCATTGAGCATTAGCAGAAACTTGGAGCTGGACCTTTGGCTGAGCAACTGGTTGGACCACTGCCTGCACAGCTGGCAGGACCCCAGGCAGAGCCTTCAGCTGAACCTTAGGACCAGCAACTGGTAGAATTTCAGGTCGAGTAACCGGCTGGGCCTTTAGCTGAGCTGAGGAGTTATTTTCTGCTGAAATAGCAAGCTGAGACCCTGTTGAAATGGCTGGCATAAGTTCTGCTGAAAAGTCTGGGAAGGACTCTGCTGAACCAACTGGCAGGGATTCTACCAAGCTGTCCAACTGAGCCAATGCCAAACAGACCAACAGAGATACCGCCAAGCCAACCGCCAGGGAAGCTGCTAAACTGTCTGACAGAGGTTCTAAGACACTGACAGGTAGGTGCACTGCTGAGTCTACAGACCAGGACATGGCTGGACTGAAAGGCATGGGTATAACTACATTGGCAGGCGAGGCGACTGACATAGATGGAACTGAGATGAATGGCACAGGCGGAGCAAGGTAACTGGCACTGCTGAGGTGACTGGAGCAGACATGGTAAAGGAAACTGGCACTGGTGTGGCTGATACAACTGGCACTGGTGTGGCTGAGATACTTAGTTCAGGCTCAGCAGAGGTGAAGTCTTTGGGCCTGATTCACAAAGCGGTGCTAACAGTTAGCACCGTGGTGAAAAGCCCTTTATCATGCCTAAACTCTGTTTAGGCATGATAAGTTTAGGTGTGAAAAGTTTAGGTGTGATAAGTTTTTAGGCATGATAAGTTTAAGCACCAACTGGGTTAGAACCGCAGTGCACAGCTGATCAAAAGTTTTGCGGTAGCAAAGTCTGGTGCACTTTGCATAGAATTTAATGGCGCTGCTTTGCGTGCGGGACTTTGCAAGCGATCTAAACTTATCTAAACTTAGCATGCCTAAACTTATCATGCCTAAACTTATGCCTAAACTGAGTTTAGGCATGATAAAAATGGTTATCACGCCTAAAGTCTTTAACTGGGTTATCACCGCTTTGTGAATCGAGCCCTTTGTGTGTTAACAAAGGAAGGATGGAAGCTGTAGGAAAATACTTCCGTTTGGATTTATTTTTCTGACTGGAAGCAGAATTAGGTTTGTAAAAGTTCATGTGTATGGCTGCTGGATGTTGGAAAGACCAGGGTGTAGATCGGATAGCTGTTTGTACAGAAGTAGGTCTCCTTTGACTTATGGATTTTTGTGAAACAAAGTCTTTATAACTGGTTGCTAAGGGCAACTGACATATTGGAGCTTTCTTAGGGACTGGTATGATCTTAACTGCTGTAGGTTGTGAGTTCTGGCCAGAGGTAAATACGGAGTTAACAGAGGAAGGAGAAACATAAGAATGAGAAGACAAAATCTTTTGCCAAGTGATTATTAAAGGGGTTCTGTGGGGGTTTGCGAAGGATAAAAACTGCCACTTACCTGGGGCTTCTATCAGCCCCCTGTAACAGTAATGTCCCACGCCATCCTTCTCCGATCTGCTGTTCTCCACCGCTGGCACCGGGCATTATTCGTCTGTCATAGCCGAATAATGCGCGCTGCCGTTCGCGTCATTGGAAGCTTACTGCGCAGGCGCAGTATGAAGTTTTCTTGTACTGCGCCTGCGCAGTAAGCTTCTGATGAGGTGGGCGGGAGCAAGCACGGCTGCAGTTGGACAGCATGCCGCGCTAGACCGGGACCAGCGGCGGGGAACGGCGGATCGGAGGAGGACGGCGTGGGACCTTACTGCTACAGGGGGCTGATAAAAACCGCCACTTACCTGGGGTTTCTATCCTTAGCAAACCCCCACAGAACCCCTTTAAGGCAGAGAAATTAAATGCAATTGGCAAATGATCAAAGGTATGAAGAGTCATACACAAACTAGAAGTAGAAATCGATTTATTTAGCACTAAGGACAACGCGTTTCGCGACCAACGGCATAGGTGGTATAGGTGGAAGTACGGATTTCCCCACTCTAGCGTCTCCGCCCACATAGGCGGGCCCAGCCCTTCAGACTAGTTTTAAACAGCGCCAGCGCGTCTCGCGCCATGGCACCCAAGCTACACATCCGCAATACTATAGGTAAGCTGCTTCTCTATACTTCCACCTATACCACACTAAGCCCATTAGGCTTACCATATTAACGCTTCACTTCACTTACAATCCGAACTGGAGCATCTCTATATATAATGCTGTATGCTAGCTCTGGTCGGAAATTCATTATAGATATTGAAGTTAGAAACATATTTTCTGATCCACAGGGTACTAAATACCCCTATAATAGCTACGAGGACATATATGAGTCACTAGTCCTAAAGGGACAACTATCCTATACGGAATATAGACTGGATGGCTCTCTCTTTCATATACACATACGTATACTTTTTATGCATGTGTTTTAAATGTGTTCTTACCTCAGCCCCAAGGTGGGACTAATTGAGCCATCATGTAGATGTTTATAGTATAACCTTCAATGTATTTATATGTGATGTATTGTGATTGTGTTTTTTAGGTTATTTTACTTCTTGTGTTCACATATCTGAAGAGTTGGATAATTTTTATAACTATACTTTTTAGAAATATTAAAAATACAGGATTTTAAGCTGAGTGATTGTTATTATAGAAAAAGATGTTTTAGTCTGAGTGCCATTTAGTGTTGGGCGAACATCTAGATGTTCGGGCTGAACAGGCCGAACATGGCAGCGATGTTCGGGTGTTCGACCCGAACTCCGAACATAATGGAAGTCAATGGGGACCCGAACTTTTGTGCTTTGTAAAGCCTCCTTACATGCTACATACCCTAAATTTACAGGGTATGTGCACCTTGGGAGTGGGTACAAGAGGAAAAATTTTTTAGCAAAAAGAGCTTATAGTTTTTGAGAAAATCGATTTTAAAGTTTCAAAGGGAAAACTGTCTTTTAAATGCGGGAAATGTCTGTTTTCTTTGCACAGGTAACATGCTTTTTGTCGGCATGCAGTCATAAATGTAATACATATAAGAGGTTCCAGGAAAAGGGACCGGTAACGCTAACCCAGCAGCAGCACACGTGATGGAACAGGAGGAGGGTGGCGCAGGAGGAGAAGGCCACGCTTTGAGACACAACAACCCAGGCCTTGCATGAGGACAAGAAGCGTGCGGATAGCAATTTGCATTTTGTCGCCATGCAGTCATAAATGTAATACAGATGAGAGGTTCAATAAACAGGGACCGGAAACGCTAACCCATCACAGATGTTCATTGTTCATGTTACTTGGTTGGGGTCCGGGAGTGTTGCGTAGTCGTTTCCAATCCAGGATTGATTCATTTTAATTTGAGTCAGACGGTCTGCATTTTCTGTGGAGAGGCGGATACGCCGCCGATCTGTGACGATGCCTCCGGCAGCACTGAAACAGCGTTCCGACATAACGCTGGCTGCCGGGCAAGCCAGCACCTCTATTGCGTACATTGCCAGTTTGTGCCAGGTGTCTAGCTTCGATACCCAATAGTTGAAGGGTGCAGATGGATTGTTCAACACAGCTACGCCATCTGACATGTAGTCCTTGACCACCTTCTCCAGGCGATCGGTGTTGGAGGTGGATCTGCACGCTTGCTGTTCTGTGTGCTGCTGCATGGGTGTCAGAAAATTTTCCCACTCCAAGGACACTGCCGATACCATTCCCTTTTGGGCACTAGCTGCGGCTTGTGTTGTTTGCTGCCCTCCTGGTCGTCCTGGGTTTGCGGAAGTCAGTCTGTCGGCGTACAACTGGCTA
Source organism: Hyperolius riggenbachi (assembly GCF_040937935.1). Lineage (NCBI taxonomy): Eukaryota > Metazoa > Chordata > Amphibia > Anura > Hyperoliidae > Hyperolius > Hyperolius riggenbachi. The sequence continues at coordinate 305,121,259 of NC_090646.1, read as the reverse complement.
GAGGAGGGGGAGGATGTCAATCTCCTCTCTAAAGTCTCCACAAGGGCCTGCTGGTATTCTTCCATTTTGACCTGTCTGGCTCTTTCTTCAAGCAGTTTTGGAACATTGTGTTTGTACCGTGGATCCAGAAGGGTATAAACCCAGTAATTGGTGTTGTCCAGAATGCGCACAATGCGTGGGTCGCGTTCAATGCAGTCCTAGGCCGAAGAGGTCATAGCCTAGGGTCACAAAACCTGTTTATTTGGGCAATTTCAATGGTGGCGAGTCTGACGTACATAAATCGCAGCAATGGCCGTTAGCAACGTCTGAATCTCATGAAATGTCTCATGCAGGTAGAAGACATATTGTTAGACTTGGGCTCCAAAGATGGGTTCCCTACATCTCTGCAAACCAGAGTTACAGGGCTCCAAATTTGGTAAAATCACCCATAGGCTTTCATTGGGCCTCCTATTTACAGTTCCAAAATCTCACATCTTTTCAAAGGGCAATTACTCAGCAGTGGCAAATTTTCTAGCATTGTAGGGACCCTTAGGGGAAACATGACTGGTGAGTTTCGGGCCCCTAGGCCGAAGAGGTCATGGCCTAGGGTCACAAAAACCTGTTTATTTGGGCTATTTCAATGGTAGTGATGGTGACGTACATAAATCGCAGCAATGGCCGTTAGCAACGTCTGAATCTCACGAAATGTCTCATGCAGGTAGAAGACATATTGTTAGACTTGGATTCCAAAGATGGGGTCCCTACATCTCTGCAAACCAGAGTTACAGGGGTCCAAAATTGGTAAAATCCCCCATAGGATTTCATTGCCTCCCTATTTCACTTTCCAAAATCTCACATCTTTTCAAAGGGCAATGGCTCAGCAGTACCAAATTTTCTAGCATTGTAGGGACCCTTAGGGGGATCATGACTGGTGAGTTTTGCCACTGCTGAGCCATTGCCCTTTGAAATGGTGTGAGATTTTGGAACGGTAAATAGGAGGCCCAATGAAAGCCTATGGGGGATTTTACCAATTTGTGCTGCTGCTGGGTTAGCGTTACCGGTCCCTTTTCCTGGAACCTCTTATATGTATTACATTTATGACTGCATGCCGACAAAAAGCATGTTACCTGTGCAAAGACAACAGACATTTCCCGCATTTAAAAGACAGTTTTCCCTTTGAAACTTTAAAATCGATTTTCTCAAAAACTATAAGCTCTTTTTGCTAATTTTTTTTCCTCTTGTACCCACTCCCAAGGTGCACATACCCTGTAAATTTGGGGTATGTAGCATATAAGGAGGCTTTACAAAGCACGAAAGTTCGGGTCCCCATTGACTTCCATTATGTTCGGAGCTCGGCCATGTTCGGCCCGAACCCGAACATCTAGATGTTCGCCCAACACTACACGTGACCCGTTCGGCCAATCACAGCGCTAGCCGAACGTTCGGGTAACGTTCGGCCATGCGCTCTTAGTTCGGCCATATGGCCGAACAGTTTGGCCGAACACCACCAGGTGTTCGGCCGAACCCGAACATCACCCGAACAGGGTGATGTTCTGCAGAACCCGAACAGTGGCGAACACTGTTCGCCCAACACTAGTGCCATTCTTGTTTTTATGTTTCCAAAAGCACAATAATTGACCTGAAGAAGCGACGTTGGTCACGAAACTCGTTGTCCTTAGTGCTAAATAAATCTCTCTCTACTTCTAGTTTGTGTATGACTCTTCATACTAGGTAAGACGTACCATTCTTACTTTTGATCATTTGCCAATTGCATTTAATTCTCTGATACATAGGGGCGCCTCCCAACAGTGTTTTATTAATTAGTACCTCACGACGTGGGGTTACACCACGAAAGCAATTTAGTGGTGATTTTTATCCCGGGAGCGACGACCCACAAGGCCGAGTGGAGACGGTACTTCTCCACATGATCTGATGGTGGTTGCCTCCAAAAGCAACCCACACTTGTGAGTATATTTTCATTACAATAGACAAAGTTCTGTAACGTTAATACACGGTATCGGGCTCCCGGTGTCCTTGTGTTTTTTCATCTCTAATAGTATTACCCTGTAAGGCAGAAGCAGCATCATGCTTACATAGCCTATGCTCAATCAAAGACTGGACCGTACTCATGCATGCTAACACATACGAATCTCCCTTTTCAGAATAAAAATCAAGAAAAACCGGTTTCTGTCACTTTTAAGATAAGAAAACAAATAATCAATCTGATCAGGATGAAATACTGGATTAAACATATTACTGGTACTGACAGAGTTACTATGGATAACTGAGTATTGCATACACGGACTGCTAGGATCATCAGCAGAAAGGACATTTGCATGCAAAGGCCTTCCCAAATCTCAATCAAAGGAGCTACAAATTCTTTCACGCAAATCCTCATATTGACTAAAGTAGATGCAGAGTCTATGCATGCATTCAAAAAGGTTTCACTCTTAGAATAGTAATCAATACATGATTCCTCATCACTCTCCAGCTCATAAACTAAAGCCTCAATTTCCCATTTTTCAAAAGGGAGGATCCCATTCACTCTTGACAGGGGCAGATAAATTACCCAGAGCATAACATTTAGACTGATCTGTCTACATGGAGGTAGCTGGAACATTATTGGGTTTGTTCTGGTTAAATACTGCTGAGGAACTTTTGCAGGAATCGGGAATTGGCAAGGAATTGGCTACACAGGCTTGATAGGTGGCAGGAGATCTCATAATTTTTAGAGTCTGCAGAATTTTCAACAGAGGCTGTACTTCAGATTCTTAAATTTCTCCCTGCTGCACATAAGAGTTGATTTGCATAATACTTTGCATTAATTCATCATGCGAATATTCTGACAACTAGGAATTAATATGAAGATTTATTGCAAACGTTTACATAAATGAAATAAACAGCATCAATAATGTACATTAACCTTTTGGGGACCAAGTACGTTGAATCAACGTCCAGCAGGTGGTGCTACCGTTCTGACTGGACGTTGATTCAACGTCCGCCCTAACGAACCATCCCGATGCGATCGTGCACACCGGAGAGGGGAGATTAAGCTGTCATATGACAGCTGGCATCTCCCCTCAGTGATCAGCAGCCATTGTGTATGGCTGCCGATCACGTGATCACTACGATCGCCGTCGGATCGTAGTGATGAAATTTGACAGCTGCGGCGGTAGGGGGGAAAGAAGAGGATCCACTCACCTCCCTGCCGTTCCCGCGACGATCGGCGCCCCCCACCGCTCTTGCTGGCATTTCTGCTCCTTCTGACGTCAGCACCGGGGCCCGGCTTGATGACGTCATCAAGCCGCGACCCAGGATTGAGCAGCAGTAGGAGCTGAGATGCCAGCCGGAGCGGAGGAATACGCTGCGGCTCATCGCTGGAGCCTGGAAGGTGAGTGATTGCTGCTGACAAGGGGGGACACCTGGCCGCACAGGGGGAAGACAGTCCAGCCAGACCCTGCAGGGATCCGGGTGCCTGACCCCCCAAACGCGCCCCTTCTGCAAAAATGCCTGGTCCTGAAGGGGGTTAGGCGGCCGGTCCCGAAAGGGTTAAGCTCATGCAGAGAATCATGCAAATAACCAGGCAATTAGCATACATAAACAAACGGCATTAAGTTCATGCACAGTAGTCATGCAAATTATCAGGCAATCGGTATAAATAATAATGCAACTGAAAACAAAGCTAAACACCGTAGCAGTAATTACTATCAGGAATTTGCATATGCTAAGAACCCCCTGCATAGAGAGGAATATGCAGGATAATCCAAAGCATATAATCAAGTGTGCGCACTGAACCCGGCTAATATATACCACATGTGAACTATATACAATACATATATGAACAGAGCAACTGAATCAGAATCAGCAGGCAACAGGAAGTCAAACATGCAAGGTCAAACCAGAGAATCATACAAGATATACAGTAATCGCTTAGGCAAAAGGTCATACACGGAAAGAGCAAGATACAAAGCACAGATGCAAGGCAGGAAAGGCTAGAACTCAATAATCAGGACCAGGAACTGACGTGATGATCAGTACTGGACTGACTTGCTAAAGCAGCTTATGTTCAGTGCTGGGAGGTCAGATGACAAAGTCCAGGTGATCTCAGAC